>NC_048229.1:13975646-14055839 GCF_002007445.2 Ailuropoda melanoleuca
TCCTCCGCTATGAGCCTGCTTCTTCCTCTCCCACTCCCCCTGCTTGTGTTCCCTCTCTCGCTGGCTGTCTCTATCTCTGTCGAATAAATAAATTAAAAAAAAAAAAAAGAAAAGAAAAGAAAAGAAGGGGTCGTAATTTTGGTCAAATCTTTAGCAAAAAGAATTGCACTTTTTATACAATATACTGAAGTACCTGAAGCAAGAAGCACAAACTTAACTGTTATACCCTGAAACAGGGGGCTTTACTTTTATGTAAAGTTGTTTTTTCTATTTATTTAGATTCTGAAATTAAGATTCATGGTGTAGTGGCTTGTTTAGTTTCCAGATTAACTTGAAATGACCCTGCACACCACTCGTCTGGACAGTTATACTTTGGGTATATCTTTATCATACTATCATGCACTTGTGCGTCTGTGCATGAGACTGTAAGCTTTCTGAAAACAGTAAATGTGGTTTGAAAAATCTGTCTCCCTCTCATCCACCTAGTGCTTGATACTTAGTAGGCATTCAGTAAATGTTTGCTGAATAAATAAGTTCAAGAATATAGGTCTGAGAAGATTCTGGGAAAATGACGTTTTCTCTTATATTATTTAACAGAATTCAAATTTGTATTTCATAAAAAACCTGCCACTCTGTACTCTAAGAAAGTCATAAAATTGTGACACACAAGCACACCTTTACTTGGGGGTAGGAAGAGGATCTAAAAATGGCTTTTTTTTGGATGATGAGAAGCCTTTCTATAGACTCCCACACTTTTTATGCTGTGGAGAAGGGATCAATAAACCCACCATCTCTCTTTTGTTTTTGCTTATTTCAAAATTATTAAATTATTGCATAAGCAGTTGTTGCTATCGAAAGCTGGGGCTAGAGGAAGGGAAGAAGATGGACAAGGCTATCTTTACTGGGGAGGAGAGCTACTAGGGAGAAAAAAATGACTAGAATGCAGAGGGTAAAGACGCTACCATAGACAGGTAGTTTGTAGGACTGCTCTGTTTGAGAAACATTACCTTTATCAGTGTTAATTTACTTTTACTTTGCCAAATGTGAGTTGAAGAGTCAAAGAACCCGCCCCTCTCTTCAGCAAAAATAATAGGAAAGGCCACTGAAGCAACTGAAAATTAAACTAGAACATCCTATCCCCTTAAGGACATCTCTTTTTTTTTCTCCCACAAAAATGGTGAAAGCTGTTCTTTTTTTAAAGAAGGGGGGGGAGGGGAGAAAACACTGACTAACAGGAAAAAGGCCAAATAAAGCTTTAGGAGTTAGGATAGAATGATTTTTAAAAATAATCTCTCAAAGGGGGCCATGATGACTAGAGTTCATTAGGTATACCTAAAAGAACAAACTGATTAATGAACACTTTAATATATTAAATTCTTATGACATATATTAATAGACAGCAGAAGGCAAAGATAACTGATTTTAGACTTAAACAAAATAAAAGGATACCTTTTCACTGGCAAATTAAAAGAACAGACTTTGTTGGTTGGAACACTATTAAAATTGGTTTGCTGCTGCTACATCCACAATGATTTTAAGGAGTAGGGCGGAGGCTCAGGAGTTTAGGTGACAGAAAAAAACCTAATCTGGAATAGGAGTTTGCTCTGGAGTCATTTGGGAAAAATTGAGAATTGAGGCGTATGCAGAGTTATGTCCTATATAAGTTCACCTTCATTTTAGTTCACAAAACATTTATTGAGTGCTTACTATGTGACAGACACGATGCTGGGTGGTAGGAGAAGAGATGTCCTTGAGGAGCTAACAGTCTAGAGATATTCTCTAGATATTCTAATTTTGGAAAAAGCAGTGTGGCAACATTAGCAAGGGGAAAAGTGCTTAAAGCGTATTTTGTCCGAACATACTTTTAGACTTATCAAGTAATTTTTACTCAAAAGGGAGATCAGGTTAGGGTCCCTTCAAGGCCTAGGAAAGACCAGAATAGAGGCAAGGACTGGAGGAAAAAGAAGTAACCTGAAATTCTGATGTCAAAGGAAAATTTTCAGTGTCCCACTTTACATTTTTGGGGGTTTGATCTGTGTCCTATCTATGATTTGACTAATTTAGGATAATGTCTGCCTGATTGTAACAATCAAGATGGGGGGGCAAAAAAAATCCCCCACCTTATTCTTTTAATTTGGTATTTATTAAGCATCTTCTTACTGTCTGGTGTATAATTATTGGAGATATGCTATTTAAGTTTTTCAAACCATAATGACAATACTTAAGATTATTTAACCCTTTTAATCCATATGTTCAATGAACCAAAATAGCATGATGTTTAGTCTCTGGCAATTAATTCATTCCTTGTGTTTTTTTGTTCGTTCATTCATTCATTCATTCATTCCATAGTTATTTACTGAATGCCTGTGCTACGCCAGGCACTGTTCTAGGTGTTAAGATACAATGTGGAACAAGGCAGGCATAGTCTTTTCTTTAATGAAATTTACATTCTACTAATGAAATAATAGATAAACAAATTAATATATAATATAATATTAGATGGTGACAAGTATTAAAAAGAAAATAAAATAGGATAATGAGATAATGGGTATAATACTGGTTGTAATATAATTTGGTGATATATAGGCTCTTCTAGGAATCTGGTCACAGACCCATGCAAAACGGGTAAGTGTTTTATAAAACAATATTGACTGCTTTCTTTCAAAAATAATCTTTGTGGTCACAAATTATAAATTATGTAGACTCAGAAATGCACCACCTAGATCCACCTCTAAGAAAAGACTTGATGGCTGGCAATCCATTTACAGGCGGCCTTGGCTGCAGAGAGCAGCCTTGAGCAAGTTCACACCCTTCCCAGGTTGCTCATATTCAATGAGTGGTCTGGGTGAGGGTAACAAGGCCGAGCCGTTCTGGCTCAGTTTGGACAACTCTGAAGGGTCATTTTAGCCCCACAACTCCCCTAGGGGTTGGCTGAAGCTGTCCTGCACTTCAACTTTGCCCTCTGCCCAGTGCTGCTTCCTTTTCTCTTCCACAGGTGTTGATCCCAAAGGAAACTCCTAAAAAACAAATTGTTGCTTGAAATTGTTTCAGCTCTGCTTCCCAGAGAATCCAACCTGTGACCTAAATGTTACCTATACCTACATGTAATACAGTGTCTGCTGCTATGCCATCTGCCTGAAGAAGGAGGGACTGATCAGAACAGTGGCTTTTAGAAAAATTCCCCTTTTTAAGTGAAATCCAAACACATAATGTAAGAGAGAAAAGCCGGCCTTGTCCTGGGGGAGGTATGGATGAGGCTCGTTCCTGAGGCACCTCTCTACAAAACAGCTTGAAAGTCACATCACAGATCTGCTTCTCTAAAGATTACAGGAATAGAAATACAGAATTTTTTTTAAAGACTTTTTATTTATTTACTTCAGAGAGAGGGAAAGCACAGCAGGGGGAGGGACAGAGGGAGAGAGAGAGAAGCACACTCCCCACTGAGCAGGGAGCCGGATGCGGGGCTTGATCCCAGAACCCCGGCTGGGATCATGACCTGAGCCAAAGGCAGATGCTTAACAAATTGAGCCACTCAGGCGCCCCAGAAATACAGAATTTAAGAGCTGGAAGGGATCTCTGAAACCATACAGAACTCCTAATTTTACAGATGGAGAAATGGAGGCCCAGAGAGGTTTGTGACTTGTCTAAAGTAAAATAACACTAACAGTGGCAGACAGAAAGAACTATAAACTAGTTCCCTCATTCCTATGATCCATTACATAAAATTTTCTATTGAGGGCTTAAGATCCTATTTCATTTATGTTCCCAAGTGGAAAACTTTTAGGAAATCAAGCATACCAACAAATATAAAATTTCTGAATAATTTTTGTATTTCTGTTGTGTTTACAATGATAGACTTATAAGCCCAGGTATAGGATTTAAATGGGTCTCATGAAGAGATAGCATATTTAGTTTTCACATATAACATATTCTACTTTTACTGCCTGCTTATATTTTCCCCCTTTTTTATTGTGGTGAAATATATATAAATTAACCATCTTAATTATTTTTAAGTATACAGTTCAGGGCTATTAAACAGACTTATAATGTTGTGCAACCATCACCCCCATCCATTCCCCATAACTCTTTCATCTTGTAAAACTGAAACTTGTCCCCATTAAACAACTCTCCACTTCTTCCCTCTCCCCAGCCTCTGGCAGCCACCATGCTACTTTCTGTCCCTATGATTTTAGCTACTCTAAATACCTCATGTAAGTGGAATCATACAGTATTTGTCTTTTTGTTACTGGCATATTTCACTTAGGATAATGTCCTCATGATTCATCCATGTTGTAGAATATGTCAGAATTTCTTTTCCTTTTTAAGGCTGAATAATATTCCACTGTATGTATATACCACATTTTGCTTATCCATTCATCCATCAATGGACATTTGGGTTCCTTCCAAATTTTAGCTCTTATAAATAATGCTGTTATGAACATGGTCATACAAATATTTTCTTGAGACCCTACTTTCAATTTTGGGGGGTATATACCCAGAAGCGGAATTGCGGGATCATGTGTTAATTATATTTTTAATTTTTTGAGGAACTACCATATTGTTTTCCACAGCTATACCATTTTATGTTCTTATCAACAGTGCACAAGAGTTCCAATTTTTCCACATCCTTGCGAACTCATGTCATTTTTTTTTTTTGATAGTAGCCATCCTAATGGGCATGAGGTGGTATCTTATTATAGTTTTGATTTGCATTTCCTTAATGATTAAAGATATTGAGCATCTTTTCATGTGCTTATTGGTTATTTGTTTATCTTTTTTGGAGAAATGTCTATTCAAGTCCTTTGCTCATTTTTGATTTGGGTTGGTCATTTTTTGCTTGTTGAGTTTTAGGAGCTCTCTCTCTCTATTCTGGGTATCAATCCCTTACTAGATATGCAAATATTAGATATCCAAATATGATCTGCAAATATTTTGTCCCATTCTGTGGGTTCCTTTTTTACTCTGTTGATATTGTCTTTTGGTTAGCCTGCTTATATTTTCAGTTCAGTTAATTCATTCAGTTTTATTCACAAGTGTTTTTCAATTTTCTTTCATCACATTTCCTCTATATATTTATTTCATAATAAAACAGAAATACATTATATAACTTAAATTCTTCCTGACAAACATTTTGTATGGATCAAATACAATGACCATCTATTTCAGAATATAAATTAATACCTATTCTTTTTTTTTTTAAGATTTATTTTATTTTAGAGAGAGAGAGAAAACATGGGTACGGAGGGGCAGAGGGAGAGAGAAACTTCAGTGCTGAGTGGGAAGCCTGATGCCGGGTTTGATGTGGGGTTCGATCTCACGACCCTGAGATCATGAGCTGAGTTGAAATCAAGAGTCGGCTGCTTAACCAACTGTCCACCCAGGTGCCCCATAAATTAACATCTATTCTTAGGTGATTACACCATGACAGCAAAAAAAGTACTGAAAAACCTGTATTATCACAAGACAGGTCTGTACTATCACACACCAAAATTAGAATTAAAATCTCCAGTGAGTTCAAGACTAGGGTTTTCCTTCTTGTTGACTGTGCCAGTAGTATCTTTCTTCTAATTCTGTTCTCATTTGAGGGTCCTGGAGTAAAAAGACCCAGTGGAATTCCTTTTCTTTTGATCCCTATACCCATGGAGCTCCAGAGGTAACAGAAGGAAAGAGCCAGATTTGTCAGCATTCATGATAGCTCCTTCCAAAAAGAGAGCCCAGCAAAACCTTCTTCTCCACCTTTCAAATACAGGATCACTTGCCCATGTTTAAAGAAGGCTGGCTGCCAACGCTGAACTCTTTGCAGATTTCTGCATCTGTGTGATATAACTCCTTTCCTCAAAATGCTTCCACGGCTTTCTGATAACTTGGTCCTTGCTGTCTCTCTAGGCTCCATTCACTCTTCATACTGCTCACCAAGCTCTAACTTCTCTGACCTTTCCCCTCTTCCTTGAACATACAAAGCTCTTTTTGTCTCAGGGCCTTTTTGCGCTTGTTTTCTGACTCATCCCCATCTCTCTCCCCAGGTAAGCTAACTTCTACTTATCTTTGAAGTTTTAGCTTAAATGTTACTTCACTGGGTAGGCTTTCCACTACTTCCTGACAGATTGAATCCTCCTTTTACCCAGAGCAGAAGCTTCATAACCATACGATACAGTTAACGGTACAATTACTTTCCTAATCTCCCCCACAGATAATAAGCTTCATGAAAGCGCTATGTGTGTTTTATTTCCTATGTATCCGTAGTTCCTGGCATGTAGTAGAAGTCCTCGCCAATTTTTGTTGAATAAATGAATAAGTTAATCCATTCAGAAAATAAATATGTATCCCTCCACTACTTATGACCAGGGACCAATATACTTTCTTCTGCCCTTCATCCTTACCTGTTCAATTTCCTTTTCATCCCAAGGAAAATGCACCAATTGAAGTCTAAGTGAAAAAAATTCTTAAACATGCTCTATCACTGAAATTAGAATGTAATCATTGGCATTTATTAAAATAAGTACACATATACGTTACAAGGAAAAAGAAAAAGATTCTTTCATGTAATTCTACGCTATGGACTGCTTACCTAAAGTCACTCAAAACATTTTTGGGACTGCTTCCAAAGAATTATTGGTAAATCTGTATAATACTCATCTTACAGAAAATGCTCTGCAAGAAATTTTAAGACTTTATTTTTTTTTCCATGAAGTACTTCAACTTATGAACCATGATAGGCCTGTAGGAAAGGAGGATTTTTTTTTTTAAAGATTTATTTATTTGAGAGACAGAGAGAGGCAGGGGGAAGGAGAGGGAGAGAGGGTCTTAAGCAGACTCTGGACTGGGCACAGAGCCGGATGCAGGGTCAATCCTACAACCCTGAGATCACCACCTGAGCCAAAACCAAGGTGGGACTCTTAACTGATGGCACCACCCAGGCACCCCAGGAGGATCTTTAATTGGAAAACCAAAGTAAAAATAAAAAACGGGATCATTCATTCCAAAGTCAGAATATTTAAGCTGACAGAGCTAGTTTTAGAATTAGAAATAAATCTAAGAGCAACAGAAAAGAGTAGAAACTGTTTCTAAAACAAACGGTATCTTGGGAATATACATTAAGACACATACTTCGGGGGCGCCTGGGTGGCACAGCGGTTAAGCGTCTGCCTTTGGCTCAGGGCGTGATCCTGGCGTTATGGGATCGAGCCCCACATCAGGCTCCTCTGCTATGAGCCTGCTTCTTCCTCTCCCACTCCCCCTGCTTGTGTTCCCTCTCTCGCTGGCTGTCTCTATCTCTGTCCATAAATAAATAAAATCTTAAAAAAAAAAAAAGACACATACTTCAGAGAGTGTACTTCTAAATGGGCACAACCAACAGGTTATACTCAGGAAGCTGCTGAGATTAAAATATTAAAGTTATTGGTTTAGAGAGGATTTTATCAATTTCTTTGACTTGGAGATTTACAGATTTATTTATTTTTATTTACTGATGATGGTAGACATCAGAACATCAGGAGAGGAAGATGAAGAAATCAGCCCAGTTATAGCTTTGCATAGTCTTTTGTTATGTTTTTACTGTAAGAGAACTGTCAAATGCTAGGTTTAGTCCCATATTGCAGTTGTAGAAAGGTACCACTGAAACGTCTGGATGCCAAGCGGCCTGAGCTGGCTTCACTACATTGACAAAGCCTAGAGCTGCAAAGGATACCACGGAACCTACCTTCTTGGGTACAACAGAGGAACTGAAATTTACAGTGCTTTCATCATCGTGCATCATGATAGGTTCAGAGCTGTTCTCATCCATGACCTCCTGCATGCTGTTCACACTGCTGCTCTGGCTGCCTGTGCTCACAGACATGCTTGGGATGGAATGGTTGCTGCCCAGGCTGTCCATTTCCCTGATCAGGCTGGTTCCATGTTCGCTGTCCTATAAAAATGGGGCATGGGGGTTAAAAAAGATGACTGGAGATAAAGTGCCAATCCATTGACTGAGCTATTAAGCACACTCAATTCTGCAGTGCCAAGTTGCTTTTCTGCCAAATCTGCAAAGATAAACTTTTTATGTAATGACTCTACTACTCCCCCACCATTTTCAGACATCTCAAATTCACTTCTCTGCCTTCCTCAGGGGCCATTCTGGACATGGGTCATAAGGCTCCAAATGCTACTATCCCAGGGTTTTCCCCTGTCAAATGCAACTATCATATTACTGTATTGCTATTCAGTAAGCAGAAATCGGGACAGGTTTGTAAGAGACTTTCAGGAACATCAAGGTGCTAGAGAAAGATTGTAGGCAACTGAACAGGTAACCTCTGGGATATTTACAAATAGGGCAGCGGTCGTTCGAAACTAAAACAGAGTTAAAAGAGTTTTCAGAGATTTGACAAGCAATATGTTCCTTTGCAAATCATTATCGAGTAACTTCATGTCTAAGCAGGGATATTAATTCTACTGTCCTGGACAGGTAATTAAATTCTGCCTCCCTCAAGCAATTCTATCATGCTTACCTCTGTAATCTTATTAAATATATCTGTTAAATAATACTGGTATTCATCACTGCTAGTCCAAAGACTACTATTTGAGAAGTGGTAAAATAATCAGAATATGTAATTTACCCATCACAGTGGGATATCTTTTGATACAAGATTAAATAATATAATTAAAGCAACTTAGTTCAAAAAAAATCCTATTTTCAAAGAACCATACTGTATGTATATAACTTTAATGAATTGTTACTTAGCCATGGCACTCTAAGGAATCATAGGTAATTTGGGTAATTTAAAATGGTAAACAATACATTATATTTTTAACAGATTTATTTTCCCAATTAAAGGGCATCGTTTGTATATGTGCAATCAAGAGATTTTATAGTCCAATTCAGTTTTCTGAATTTCATTTTTATAATTATTGATAATTTTTTCTTTTATATAAAAAGGTAAAGTAAAATTCATTGTTCATTCCTTTCCTCTTTTTTATCTAGTTTTAGAGGAAGAGGAGTCCTTTCTGTTATTCAAGGCTCTAATACTCTTACTCCTATCCCATGTACTTCCTGAGATCCCACTTCTTTAATGACATCTGTCTCATCTAATTTCAATACTTCCGTCCTGGCTTCTTCCATTCTGCCTATAAATATGAAGAGAACTGCCCCATACTTACGGACCTCTCTCCATACTGTCCTTTGTCTCTTTTCCCTCTTAGCCAAATTTATGAATCTTAAAATAACCAGCTTTCACTGTCTCTACTTTCTCACTTCCCATTTATTCTACAAACCCACAGTTATCTATTATTCATCCTAACTACTCCTGTAAAGCTGCTTTTACAAAGGTCTTCAAGAATGCCCTGCTTGTAAAACCCAGTTATTTTTTAATTTTTATTTTTTGTCCTTGTCTAACTTGACCTCTCTGTGGCATCTGATGATACTGGCTGCTTCGTCCTTGAAGTTGTGGACTGTTGAACATCTGTGATGTTTGTTTCCTAGGTCCTCATATGGCATGGCCCTCTTCCCATTCTACATTCAACTCCTGATTCATTACCATTTTAATGCTCTTGACCCCCAGCCAACTACCCTTTACCCAGACCTCTTTCTTATGTTCTGGGCTTGAATTTTCCAGCCAACTGCCAGACATCACCATTCAGGTGTCCCAAATGGCATTACCCTTGCGTCAACCAATCCTTCTTAAGTTATTTGAATGAAAAAACAGAAAGTCACCTCTCCTTTGAAAACTCCGTCTGTATACTATGTTGGCAGCATATGATGCCAGGACCTTAAACTCAACAGGCATCACACTGAAATCATTGTAAACCTACTCTTTCTCCTTGGTTCTTTTTCTCTTTTCTCAGTATTGACATACCCTAGTCACCTGGGCTAAAATGCTCAGAGTCACCTTAAACTCCTCCTCACCTTGTCACTGTCATTTTCAATGAGAAGCACTATATTATCAAATCTACCTCTTCAGTGTTTCTCAAAAGTGTTCCTTTCCTCCCTTCCCCATTGACATTGCTCTTATTACCTCCTGTCGTAATTCACTCTGTTGCCAGGATAATCTTTCTAAAGCACAGCACTTCCTGAGCCTAAATTGTCCTATGCCTGTCTCTCAGAAACCACCCACATCATGTCCCGCACACAAACGTCACTAATGCCCCCCAGCAGGCTTATTTTCTCCCCACTATGGACCCCTGCATGGTGACACAACTCGATAGCATTTTTCATATTTTGTCTTATATAAAAGTTATTTTATGATTGTCTCTTTTGCAACTCTGCATAGTTTCTTGAGGCCCAAATCACCAATTACATTTTTATTGCCAAAAGTGGATTTCATAGTGCCCAGTCCAGAACTTTCTCATGTGATAGGCACGCCATCAGTGCCTACCAAATAAACTGAACCTACTTCTTCATCCTCCTGTGACTCATTCAAGGGTCCATTTCGTGTCTCTTGGAAAAGGATTTTTTTCATTTTTCGGTACTGTAGGTTATCTAATTCACGAACAGCATCTTTCGTCCTCTGTATAAGGTCAATTAGGACACGCAGTGGCCGGTCTCGTCGAACAAAATCGTGCTGATTGAGGGAGGAGATAAAAAACAGAAACTGAAAATGAGAAAACAGATTTTGGGGGGCAAGATTTACATGATAAAAGTAAACAGACATAAAATAGGCCTATTGATTTTGCAGAAATAATAAGATATGACTCATTTCATATGGCCTTTCATTTTGTTTAACTCTTATGAAGAGTTAACTATGCTTTTCTCTTCTTCCTCAAGCCCCATTTTGTGGACTTTGTCCTAGAGTTTACTTGAGAATTGCTGAGGTTTACTTTAACATATAAGTAATAATGACTAGTAGCTTAGAGGCTTGTAACTTTCAAATCTGAAAGATCTGAAATTATATGTAAGTAGAAGCAATGCAGAGTTATAGATATTATTGTTATAATCTGCCTCAATCCTCCTACCCACCCTACATACCCTGCTGAAACAGACTTGTGTATATTTTGTTTTCTTGTGATCATATCTAGTGCATGCTTGAAAATACGGCAGCTATTCAATTTGTTTAGAGGTCACAATTCTGGCAACTTCATTTTGCCTCTACAGAGCTGTACAATCAGAAATAAGGGAAAACGGCCTTTGAAGAGTGAAAGTAACTGCCCCAAAAAGTCCATAAACTTTTCCTGGTATAAACGGCCCTCACTTTCAATATTATCAGTGATCTTTACCCATATTCTGGTTTCCTGGTTTCTTAGCCTGTATCAGTTTAGAAAGGGAATAAAAGTGGGACAATAAAGGATGGAGAGCTATTAGAATTAGGGTTATTTGTTGTAAAAAAAAAACTGTCCTTTGAAAGTTCTCAGGCAGCATGAGAGTCAAGAGAAAGAGAGAAAATCCATGACTAACGCACCTACCAACCAACCAACCAACCAACATAAAAACGAACAAAGTTTTGTGGGCTATTTTGCAAAGGGGAAAATGCTCCTCATGCAGTCCAAGACTTGGTGAAACACTACTGCTTCTGAGCCATCAGGAAGTGAAATTATGTTCATTATGCTTTAAGAAGGCAGAGAAGTACATCATGTATTTTGACAAGATTACACAGAAAATGATCAAAAGTGGGAGGAGGAAGTTGGTTTTTTTTTTTGTAAAGGAAAAGTTTGTTATGTGAAAAATTCACTTATGTGAAATTATAATTTAAAGATATTGGGGAAATGGGATATAATGTGGTAGGCTTTGGATGATGGAATGGATTTCATTTCTTCGTAAGTTAAACAGCTATAAAAGAGGGCCACTGTGAGAAAAACATGTACATGTCTTGTGGTTCTTCACCCCGACTTTGCTGTCAGGGGAATTGTGGCTTTTGCTCCTGCTTTTATAAAATATCTCTTCCTCTGCAGAGTCCTTTCTGAAAATGAAACACTATTCCCGGAAGTGAGTGCAGCCTGCATATTTCCAGATGAGCACGAAAGGAAGAAAGTAAATTATTTTGCTTCTCCGGTACTTGTGACTATACAAGAGCAAACTGGTTTTCAGTGAACTTCAAACCATAACTTAGGATCAGTGAATTTTAGAGCAGGAATAGCTCTTAGAAATTCTTTTATTTTCAAGGTGTGGAAATTCAGGCACAGGAGGTTAGGTGATTTACATAGCTAAACACTGGAAGAGCTACGCTTGTAACCCATGTTTCCTCATTTGCTGTTTGTTTTCTGGGGGTCTACCACCACTGTTATCTTTCTAAGACATAGATTTGATTGTGTCACTCATTGTGAAAGACACTGGTGTCCCATTCATCCCCCATTCCAACTTCTTTTCCTTGCCTTCATTTATGTAAGCTCTAGAAAGTAAAAAGAGTTAACTCTAGCCTTTTTTTGTAGTTACAGATAACAGTATGACTGAGCTCTGGTGAATGAGGTACCATAGAGGCAGAACTCCCTGAGGAAAGTTTTGTTTTCTAGAATAAAAAGGCAAAACACCTGAAGAAAAGGTGTTTTCCACTGCCCTTTCCTCCTTTTTCCCTCTTGGGTTAAAGACTTGAGTCCTGGAGATGCAGGAGCCATTTTGTGACCGAGAAGATAAAAGCCACATACTGAGGATAATAAAGTAGGAAGAGAGAAGGAGACCGGCTCCATGATGACATTGTTGAGCTGCCTATTGTTCTGGACTTTTATAACATCTCCTTTCTCAATGCCCTAGACTTCTTATTGCACAAGATAATTAAAATCTTACCTGTTTAAGCCTTCTAAAACTGATTCACTCAACATCTTAAACAAATGCCTCCACAATGACGTCTGGCCTTTTACAGCCAGGTTCATGGTTTTATTTCTAGGTTCAAATCCAGTCACTCCTAGTCCTCTTTCCCATCCAACCCATACAGTACATTCTACATAGCTCTTGACACATGCCATGTGTTACACACCTACATGCCTTTGCTTATTTCTTTCTGCTTGCAACCCCATCTCTTCCCTGTTCTCCAAAGCCAATTATTCTCAAAACCCTTACAACTAAAAGGTCCCCAGATCCTTTTAAAATAATGGTTTTATTGTTCTTGAAAGTATATTTCCTTGAAACATTTAAATAATACAGAAAAATGCATAAAAGAAAGTAAATCATCCCAAGTTCCACCATCCAGAAGTAAATCTTATTAAATTAAAGAACATCATTTCAGACATTCTCTCTTAGGATAATGGATATCTAGAAATAATTTTACATGGAAAAATTATACATGGTAGGGGCGCCTGGGTGGCACAGCGGTTAAGCGTCTGCCTTCGGCTCAGGGCGTGATCCTGGTGTTATGGGATCGAGCCCCACATCAGGCTGCTCCACTATGAGCCTGCTTCTTCCTCTCCCACTCCCCCTGCTTGTGTTCCCTCTCTCGCTGGCTGTCTCTATCTCTGTCAAATAAATAAATAAAATCTTTAAAAAAAAATTATACATGGTAATTCTAAGAAAGTCTATTAAATTAAGGTATACTTAAATGTAGCAGAATCAGAAGACAATAAAGTAAAGCTTAACTTTAGTTATAATTTCTTCACCAAGAGTTACCAGTTCTTAAAAGACCCTCTAACGTTAACCAAAAAAAAAAAAAAAAAAAAAAGATGACAAAGATTGGAGTTACTTTTTTTTTTTAAAACTATGCATTTCAACTTAAGAATTATTATTGACCATTAATCTGAAAAACAGGAAAATTAGTACACTTATCTTTCTTTCCTACGCCTACGTTGTTCTAGTTACATTAGTATTTTTACATTGTCAATGTTTATAGCAC
Source organism: Ailuropoda melanoleuca (assembly GCF_002007445.2). NCBI lineage: Eukaryota > Metazoa > Chordata > Mammalia > Carnivora > Ursidae > Ailuropoda > Ailuropoda melanoleuca. The sequence goes on from NC_048229.1 coordinate 13,989,374, forward strand.
TTAGATTCTGCTCTTTAACCATATAAATGATTTTACCTTGGCTCTATATTTAAATGGATTCAATGTGAAGGTGACATTTTAAAATGTCAGGAAGAAAATGTGAAGAAAAGATGAATTACCTAAAAATATTTGGGAACATGATAGCCAACTGGGAGGAAACAAGTTGACTTCTTTATAACAAATTTTTGCATGACCTCTCAAAAGAAGCCCAGCATAAAGACCATTGAAAGAGAAATAGGGAAAAAATATTTGCTAGATCTACTACAAAATAATAATAATAAAAAAACCAGACAAATGGGCAAAGATTACAAAGAGTTTACAAAAAAGAAAACCAATGGCTTTTCAACCTATAAAAGATGCTCAGCTTAGCTCATAATAAGAAATACAGATTCACTGACCTGAAAGCCAAGATCAAAAAGTGTTGGTCCTCTATATCCTAGAAACTATAGATCACTTTTGAAAGATATTGAGGAAGACATAAAAAGATGGAAAAATATTCCATGCATGGATTGGAAGAATTAACATAGTTAAAATGTCCATACTACCCAGAGCAATCTACACTTTCAATGCTATCCCGATCAAAATACCGAGGACATTTTTCAAAGAACTGGAACAAATAGTCCTTAAATTTGTATGGAACCAGAAAAGGCCCAGAATCTCCAAGGAACTGTTGAAAAGGAAAAACAAAGCTGGGGGCATCACAATGCCGGATTTCGAGCTGTACTACAAAGCTGTGATCACAAAGACAGCATGGTACTGGCACAAAAACAGACACATCGACCAATGGAACAGAATAGAGAACCCAGAAATGGACCCTCGGCTCTTTGGGCAACTAATCTTTGATAAAGCAGGAAAAAACATCCGGTGGAAAAAAGACAGTCTCTTCAATAAATGGTGCTGGGAAAATTGGACAGCTACATGCAAAAGAATGAAACTTGACCACTCTCTCACACCATACACAAAAATAAACTCCAAATGGATGAAAGACCTCAATGTGAGACAGGAATCCATCAAAATTCTAGAGGAGAACATAGGCAACAACTTCTATGACATCGGCCAGAGCAACCTTTTTCACGACACATCTCCAAAGGCAAGAGAAATAAAAGATAAAATGAACTTATGGGACTTTATCAGGATAAAGAGCTTCTGCACAGCCAAGGAAACAGTCAAAAAAACTAAGAGACAGCCCACGGAATGGGAGAATATATTTGCAAAGGACACCACAGATAAAGGACTGGTATCCAAGATCTACAAAGAACTTCTCAAACTCAATACACGAGAAACAAATAAACAAATCATAAAATGGGCAGAAGATATGAACAGACACTTTTCCAATGAAGACATACAAATGGCTAACAGACACATGAAAAAATGTTCAAAATCATTAGCCATCAGGGAAATTCAAATCAAAACCACACTGAGATACCACCTTACGCCAGTTAGAATGGCAAAGATAGACAAGGCAAGAAACAACAATTGTTGGAGAGGATGTGGAGAAAGGGGATCCCTCCTACATTGTTGGTGGGAATGCAAGTTGGTACAGCCACTCTGGAAAACAGTGTGGAGGTCCCTTAAAAAGTTAAAAATTGAACTACCCTATGACCCAGCCATTGCACTACTGGGTGTTTACCCCAAAGATACAGACGTAGTAAAGAGAAGGGCCATATGCACCCCAATGTTCATAGCTGCATTGTCCACAATAGCCAAATCATGGAAGGAGCCGAGATGCCCTTCAACAGATGACTGGATTAAGAAGCTGTGGTCCATATATACAATGGAATATTACTCAGCTATCAGAAAGAACGAATTCTCAACATTTGCTGCAACATGGACGGCACTGGAGGAGATAATGCTAAGTGAAATAAGTCAAGCAGAGAAAGACAATTATCATATGATTTCTCTCATCTATGGAACATAAGAACTAGGAGGATCGGTAGGGGAAGAAAGGGATAAAGAAAAGGGGGGTAATCAGAAGGGGGAATGAAACATGAGAGACTATGGACTATGAGAAACAAACTGAAGACTTCAGAGGGGAGGGGGTGGGGGAATGGGATAGACTGGTGATGGGTAGTAAGGAGGGCACGTATTGCATGGTGCACTGGGTGTTATACGCAACTAATGAAGCATCAAACTTTACATCGGAATCTGGGGATGTACTGTATGGTGATTAACATAATATAATAAAATAAAATTTAAAAAAAATTAAAAAAATAAATAAAAATTTTTAAAAGTTAAAAAAAAAAAAGTGTTGGTCCTCATACCTTGTTAGTGGGACTATAAATTGGTGCAACGTTTCTGGAGGATGATTTTGTCAGTATCTATTTAAATTTAAAATCTATATTCCCTGTGATTAGCAATTTCCCTTGCAGGATTTTATTCTTTAGATATCCATCCATATACAGGTATAAAACGACACATATACAGAAACTCACTGCAGTAGTTTGTATACCAAAAGACTGCAAACACCAAAAATAAGTTGGTTAAAACAAGTACGGTCATTCTGAAAATGTTACAGATTCCTTTGTAAGAATGAGGTAGCTCTGCATGTAGTCACACAAAGCAATATCAAACGTACTATGAAGTAAAACAAGCAAACAAACAAATAATCAAGGCAGAATAGTGTTTACAGTTTGCTCCCATTGGTGCAAAAATACATCAGAATATTTGCTTTCATATGCATAGAGTATCTCTAGAAAAACATGCACAAAATTGGTGACAGTGGTTGCTAACTCTAGAGAGGGTCCTAGAATAGGAAGGAGATTTACTTTTCATACTCTGTCTTTTGAAATTTGTATTACCCATTCAACATGAAGAATGTAGTCTCTTTAACCAAGTAAAAAAATATATATAACAATTTTTAGGGTCAATTTAAATTTGGTGTTTGCCACCAGTCCTTTTAACAGTTTCTTCAGTTCCTAATTCATTCTTTCTTCCTTCCCTCCATCTCTTTTTCTTTCTTGTTTTATCAGTAGATTGACTGGATTTTGCTACTGAGCAATTTTTTAAAAAGCTATTAGGAAATAAAAATTGACTAAATTTGTGAGGCTTGAAAATGTCAGCTGCCTTTATAACTAAAGAGCACCTTAGCTAGGTCAAAGATCCACCCGAAAGCACTTTTCCTCCAGTCTATTTGTATGAATCTTTCTTTATCAAAGGAGTTCAGGAACTTCATCAGGTTACTGAAGATCAGTTCCATGGTGTCTGTCTTCAGGGCTCTGCTTAAAAGTCATCTTCCTAGAAAGGCTTCCCTAACTCATCTAAAACATCAGCTCCTGGGGCACCCGGCTGGCTTTGTTGGGAGAATGTGCTACTCTCGATCTCGGGATTATAAGTTTGAACTCCACGCTGGGGGTAGAGTTTACTTAAAAAAACAAACAGGGGTGCCTGGGTGGCTCAGTCCTTAAGCGTTTGCCTTCGGCTCAGGTCATGATCCCAGCGTCCTAGGATCAAGCCCCACATCAGACTCTGCTCAGTGGGGAGCCTGCTTCTCCCTCCCCCTCTGCTGCTTCCCCTGTTTGTGCTCTCTCTCTCTTTCTGTCAAATAAATAAATAAATAAATAAATAAATAAAATCTTTGGGGAAAAAAAAGAATTTACTACGAACTGACAGCATATATTTACTTGTGTGTTTAGTGTTTGGAACAGTGCTTGGCACACAGTAGACAATCAGTAAATATTTGCTGAATAAATGGTGGGCTCATGTCATTTGGCCCACCAAATCAGATTAAGACTAAATCAAGTCAAATAAAGATCCAAACGTTTATTTCCAATAAAGTTTTCTTCAGGTACATCGTAAAATATCTTCTCCTAGATGTGTTTTGCTTTCTTCTTCAGGAATAACAGGTCGGTGTATAGATGTGTCATCTTCATTATGATCACCTTTACAATTTTTCCTCTTGCATTTAACTTTGCTTTATTTCCTTACAACTTTCTGTCACTGGAAATACCCTACATGGATTGGTTTATTACACTAGTTTGTTGCTTATGATTTTGTGTTTTAATTTTTCGCTTCCATTTCTTTTCTTACCTCTGCCTGCTTGCTTTTTCTATTCCTTTGGTGCCCTAAAATTCATCTTTGAATCCTTGTCTTATCTTCTTCTTTGAGGTGCTTTCCCCCCTTAATTTTAATATAGCCCCAAATTATCTCTTTCCCTTTATGGTAGTGCTTTCTACCTCCCCCCAACATTTAAAAAATTTTTCACCTACTTCAAAGTAATAAAGCTATCACTTTATCTTGGGTTATCTGGTGCTTTGTTCTGGTTTTCATTTTTCCCTACAGAAATGTGGTGTTGTCACTGAGGCATACAGAGTAGAATTCATGTCTAGAACATGCAATGGCCTTATGTCAAGGGGAATTAGACAGAGTCCTTTGCCTTGTTGCTTCGGCCACCATATTCCTGTGGGCTGCTATTTACAAGAAGAAAAAACTTAATTTTCCATGGAAAAACTTGCTAGATTCACACCTACCTCTTTAGGAACACTTAAAGCCAGAAAAGAGAGTAATGTTTACAGAATTCTCAGAAAAAGAAAATGTAAACCTGGCCTAGGCAAGGTGCTCTTCAATTATAAAGGCAGTTGGAGGTCTTGAAATTTCAAATTTAGGCAATAAAATCTTTCTGAATTTTTCTTAAAATCAACCAATCAACAACAACAAAAAAGAGTTAAAAATATACATACAGAAAGAGGTTAAGGAAATCTGGACTAGTTTGTGCCAAATAAAACACATTTATATTGTAAAAGTCTCCACACACTTCACTGATACTGATGGAACGTACATATAAAGTTTATAATAAAATGTTACATGAAGAGATGCCCAAAAATGCAATGTTTAAATCAAATGAATGGAGTTATTAACGTGATACTCTTGTCACCAACATTTCTGATGTAATGCGATATAAATGTATGCTTCATATACTTATTGTACCTCTTCACTGCCTGATGATTTGGCAACAACCTAACTGAGAATCCCCGAGTTGGCATGTGAACCACTGGCCGACTGTCCTGAAAGCACTGTATTGAAGTTCATGCAGATATTAGTCATAGGAACATCACAATGATGACCACAGCAAAGAGAAATACTTGTTGTCATAGGCAGAAAGAGGGAGGGGAAAAAGAGAAGATGGAAAAGATGGTGAAAAAACTGTCCACATGGAATATATAGCACCATCCATTGTGGTAATCTTTGTATTTCTATGCCTAGCTATTATCTCTGGACAAATGACAAGGCAGCACGTTCTAATCCAGTTTGTCATCATGTGCTGCCACAGAAATGATTTATTATACTCTACTACAACATGACTTTAAATCCCCCTCCTCAAATATAAATCTGAAAAATTACCCGTAATAGCTCCGCTGACGTTGGCCTTTCCTGAGGTATTTTCTGCAAGCAGTAATCAACAAATCTCCGAAAGGAGTCTGTCCTATACATGCAAATACACAGAAAGAAAATAAAATCAGTGTCTGTGGAATACATTAAGTACTTAAAATAATTCTCATTCAAGGGAAAGTTTTACATTTTAAGATATTTTTAATAAAATATATGGAATGTTAGGAGAAGTGAACCATTCTCAAGTTTATGGTATCTAGAAATTAATATTTGGATAACGAAGTGGAGAGTTTCAAGTTAGTCAACACATAAACATATCTTAACATATAAGCAAGGTCAAATCATAATTTATGTCAGAAAATGAAAAGCATTATTATTTTTATATATAATAGTTTTATACACATTTTTCTTTCCAAAGAGAACAACCCTCCTACGTCTCAAGCCTGTATTCTTCACAGCCAGTTGGTAACTTCTCCATCACCCACCATATATAAGCAGGTAGTAAAATTTGAAGCGTAAGGGAAGAGAACATAGAAATATGGTTTCTGGATGAAAAAAACTTCCTTCTTTTGAGAATTCTGTGCTGTCCACTCTTGTTTAAAATTGCCCTTCTTCTATAACTCTTGTGGCCCAAATAGTTATCAAAATATTATAATTTTCNCACAGCCAGTTGGTAACTTCTCCATCACCCACCATATATAAGCAGGTAGTAAAATTTGAAGCGTAAGGGAAGAGAACATAGAAATATGGTTTCTGGATGAAAAAAACTTCCTTCTTTTGAGAATTCTGTGCTGTCCACTCTTGTTTAAAATTGCCCTTCTTCTATAACTCTTGTGGCCCAAATAGTTATCAAAATGTTATAATTTTCTGTAAGGAATGACACATCTTCTGAATAGATAGTGCCTGTTCTCTGTCAACATTCTTAAATATACATACAATAAAAGAAATGACAACTGGAAAAACAATGACATCAGAGAAGGTACTTTATCTNTTTTCTGTAAGGAATGACACATCTTCTGAATAGATAGTGCCTGTTCTCTGTCAACATTCTTAAATATACATACAATAAAAGAAATGACAACTGGAAAAACAATGACATCAGAGAAGGTACTTTATCTTGCCAAGAAGTGATAAGAGCTGAGATGATCAATACAAGACTGTCAGGATTTAAGAGACGAGACTTATTAGGAAGATAGCAGGGCATGTTCCCTGTAGAATTTCAGTTCCTACACACACATTAAGAACACAGTACAAGTGACAGTGATGGCAGAAATAAATAAAAATGTGTGTGTGTGCATAGCCAGTTCACGCCTATAAAGCACCACTGTCACTTACTATAACATACAATGAAGGAATGTATGGTTTCTAGGTTAGATATTTAAAATGTGATTCAATGAAAGGGCCAAATACATACGGTGATTCCTTTAGAGATTTAAAATGAGAGTGGAGTCTTACCATTCATTAGACTGTAGCGTGGGGGAGTCATTCTGGGCAATGTGGTATAAGGCACTCATTGCGTTCATGTTGAAAAGGGGGGGCTTCCGTTCCGCTGAAGGAAAAGAAACACGATAAAGCAGTTCTTGAAAGAAATCAGGCAGAGAAATAAGGATCTGTGAGCAAAGCTTTGCCGCTAAATCAATGGCTTGTTACTGTCATCATGCCACATAATCCACTTACTTTAATCTCTAAGGTCAGCCCAGTATAGCCGTTTAGAAGAAGCTGCTGGTCATCTTAATGTACATTGGCAAAGCTCCTAACAGATCCATTTCAAAAGACTCAAAGAAAAAAAAATTTTTTTTCACCTATCTTCAAATGCTGGTCTTTGCTTGTGTTCCCACAATAGGTATGAACATCTTTGTGTGTATGTGTTTTAATGTAAACATATGTATTCATTGAAGAAAATCCATAAGGCACAGAAAAATAGAATGAGAAAAATTATTATAGAATGGAACGTCTTCAACATGACTAACATAGCAAGGGAGATAGAGTAATTCAATTCAAGGCTCCTCCAGGCCAAATAAATGGTACAGGTGGTAGTGGAGGGGAAAGGAGTGGGGAGGAGGATAAATCATAATCAAGGCTTGGTACAGCCCCTTTTAAAGAGAAACTCAGTGAAATTAGGTATTTCTTAATAGATTTATTCCATGCCAGCCAATCATGGTCTCTTTTTTGGAAATTCTATAGCTCTATTTTAGTATACTGCTTATTTGGCATGTGCTCTTCTATTCCACTTACATAAATATACACTCTTTTCTCTCAAAAGAAATCATTAGCTCTGTGAGTAAGATCTTACAATCCTAATACTCTTATGCTTTTATTCCTCAGGAAATATATAATAAGATGTTATTCACATGTTAAGTGTATGATTTGTTGACCAAAGGAAAGAAAAAAGTTCTAGCTCTGAGTACAGTTAATTTTATATTATTTACTAGTTATTAATGCCCTAGAAGATAAATCACTATCTCATTCTACCACACTTATCCTAATGGATTCTTTACACAGTCCCACCTTGTAATTCATAATCTAATTCTCAGGTTTTATCAAACATCTTGGTTTTCAAGCACTTTTAAAATGGTGAATTTGGCTTATTCTACGAAGTAATACAAAAGACATTTTCACTCTCAGAAGGATGAACTTGTGAAAAGCCAGGGTGAAAAAACAAAAGAAAACAAAAACCCCCCAAAACTTGGAAAGAACCATTTTAAGAGTAGTGAACTTTAAGTCACTGCCAGTATCCCAGCAGAAGATAACTATTGTTCTTCATCCATGATGCTTTGGAAGGGCCTCTTAGTCTCGACTAAATGTTCTCTGATACTTTTAAAATGTACAGTCTACCATTCTATAAATAGCTTTTATTAGCCTCTCAACAGAATGCTATATACTCATGAAATAGCTACCAGTATTATAGGGGCATGGACTGTTCACAAGTGGAAATTTGAAAGCTGTAGTGTGGACAAATGGATTTATATGTGTTTCAAATGTAGAAGAGTCCCAGATTAGGGTCAGGTAGGTTTGTTTGTTTGTTTGTTTATTATTTTGCAGGAGGTACACTCTGGAGAGTTGCTAGAGGTTGGCCTTCTGACAACTTCAAGTATTTGAAGCCCATGTGGAACTAGGAACTCATCATGTCACCATCAATGTTTTCCCATCATTCTTAGGACAAAGTCCAGATAGTAAACATAGCCTATTTGTTTTTATTAACATGACCCTGGTGACCTCTAGCATTTTGTTCTGAGAAGCAATGCATCCCCTCCTTCTCAAGTCATCTTTTGCTTCACTGAGAGAACCAACTTCAGAGCCTTTCACACATACTGCTTCCTCTGTCTGGATTCCCCTCTCACTTCCATTCCCTAAACTTTATCTGGTTAATTCTTGCCAAACTTTCAGGTTTCACCTGAAATATAATTGCATTTTTGCATTCATTTCATAAATATTTATTTAAGGCTTATTATATGCTTATTAAACACTTCCTTAGGGAAGCCTTCTCTGACTTCTCAGGCTAGGTCCTATTAGATTTTGTCACTGCAAATTATGTTTTTCCTTTCTACTACCTACCGCAACATAATTAATTATTTGTGTAATTCTTTACATAGTGTGTGTCCTCTTTGCTAAACCTCATGAGGGCAAGGACAATGCCTATTATGTTCATCTTTGCATTCCCACTGCTGAGCATAGCACCTGGTATGTATTTTTGGTGGTCCAATAACTATAAAATAAATGAAGGTAAGGCAAATTAAGGCAAAGAGGAAACTCTGTCAACAAACAAAGAATCTAGTGTAGCAAGAAATCACAAAAATGACTGAGAAGTGACAAGTCTTGGGGCTTACATCAGACTCTATGTGATGGCTTCCATCAGATTCTATGTGATGGCTTCATTCCCTGCCAGGAGGATAGGAACCCTCTCACTTATTGGCAAAAGGTATGAAATTCAGGCTGCTCAGAAGAACACTGAATTGCAAAGGAGAAACAACCAGGAAGGGGGAGTAAAGAAAGAAGAGAACAGGAATTTGGAAAAAGGATGAAGAAACAAAAAGCAACAGCAAAACCCGATTCAGTAGTGACAAGGGCGGTAGCTCGGATTTGAAGCAGGAATGGTGAGGCTCTAAGTAGCCAACACTCTGCTGTGAACAAAGACGACAACCAGACACACGATGGTAGAATAGCTATAGTAGAGAAGCACGTGACTGAAGGTGTTCTGAACGGCACATGGCTCTATGGTCTGAGAAGCATTTGCTAACTATTAATTTCAGATGGCCTCAGCTACATAAATCCTCTGAGCCATGGTGACAGCACTCATTGCTAAGCCAGCATACCATAGACCAAGGGTTGGGAAACCATGGTCTGTGGGCCAAATTCACCTAGAAGTCTGTTTTTATAAAGTTTTATTAAATTACAGCCACGTTTATTTATTAACATATTGTCTATGGCCGTTTTCATGCTATCACAGCAGAGCTGAATAGTTATGACAGAGAATCTATGGCCTGCAAAGCCCAAAACACTTATTATATGGTGCTTTACAGAAAGTTTGTCAACCCTTCCTGTAGAATACAGTCTGCATACAATCTTCCACAGAAGCAGCAAAATAGGAACTAGGAGTGATTTGAAGCCACCTTGCGATATGTAATTCAGATTTTCTCAAAAGAAAGGAAAAGGGTGGGAGCATTAAAAAGCCGAATTCAAATTAAATGGAATAAAGTAATGATTTCTAGTTAAAGACAATGACCAATTTTTTGTGGCAACAGATTTCTTATGAACAAATGTGGCTTAAAACCAAAATAATTAGCGATAACAATAATTAGTACCATGTACTGAATTCCTACTACAGGTCAGGCACTCACCATGCAGGATTCTGAGACTAGTTCGGCAAGAAGAGCGTTATTATTCCAAGTGTTATTTCCGAACTAAAGAAACTGAGGTTCAGCTAGCCTAAATAATGAAACTAAGGCACATGATAAGTGGCTAAATTGGGATTTCAACCCATCTTGTAAGAATCCAAAAAATGTGTTCTTTTCACTAGGTCTCAACAACCCTGGGCATCTTATGATAGCCTGTACTGCTATTTTTTTTAAAAAAGAAGGGGGGCACTTGGCAGGCTTGGTCAGTAGAATGTGTGACTTTTGATTTCAGGGTGGTGAGTTTGAGCCCCACATTGGGTGTGGAGATTACTAAAAATATAAACTTAAATAAATAAACTTAAAAAAAAAGAAAAAAATCATCAGGAGTTTTAAGAAGAGTAAATATACCTAGCCTCTCCCTAACAGCCATCACAACATCACAACATTCATTTGTTATCAACAATGAGTGGCTAATGTGGGAGATGAAAATTCCAGGCAAAAAACCTACACGACGACGACTTTTATGTTTTTGTGTGTTTGTGATTTTTTTTTTCCTGGAGAGTTTATTTCTGAGCACAATAAATTCCCTGACAATGCTAATGGACCATTTGCCAGCTTCTATCATGACCTTTACAGGTGAACTAAGTGTTGTAGGTTAAACAAATGAACATCATATTAACTTCTCTTGAAATAATCTTGGAAAATGAAATATTTGCTGACTGGACAATTTCAGTGTCCAAAGATTTCAGAGGATTCATGCATTTAATTAGTTCTTTCAGTGGAAAATTAATTTAGCAAAAGATAATTTGTGGAACAGGCTTCACCACTCAGGAACTATAGAGCTTGATCCAGGAAAGAATGACAGTGCCAGTAACATGATCATCTTCCTCCTTTGTGATGTTACCTTAGCAATTTAAATTACAGATTAGGGAGCTTTTAAAAAAATATACAGTATTATGGAAGAAATGTCATAAGGAAAGGGGACAACACTATCCACAACTTTCAAGGTAATTTTGACATTAAAAGTACAATTAAAGTATATCAAACATATAGAAAACATAGAAAAATCATTGCTTAGGGTTTTATATGCAGTAGGTTATTCGTTTTTCATGTAAAAAAAATACCCTTCTTTTATATGTCCATTTACAAGATTAATGCTAGGGAGATAGAGATATAAAGAAAAGCTGTCAAAAAGTTGTATGGTCTACTGCATTAGCAATATAATACATTCTGAATAATTCTTGATAAGTGAAATGTCCTTGGTAACAATTTTACTTAATGAATATTAACTGAACATACACTACATCTTTCTCTGAATCTAAGACGCCAGTGACTTTAAAATGTACCACTACTAAGATGCACCACTATTTTATGTATGATTGGAGAAAAATGCTGTCAATTATAATTACAAAATGCTGTTGCCTGTAAAATAGCCCCCAGTTTGAAAGAGATGTTAAAGTGCAAATTAACATTTTAGATGAAATATGATATGTATCAGGATTGTGTTGTTAATGGCTAACATTTACTATGTAGGGATTATAATAATAACCACTTTAAATCCATATTTTCATTTAATCCAGACAATCCAATCCTGGTAAGGTAGGGGTTCTTACTATGCAAATTTCATGGAGAGTTCAAATAATTTGATGAAAGTCACACAACCAAGAAATGGCAGAGCTGTAATTAGAATTCAAGTCTGACCACGGAGTCTATGTTTGTAAGTATAATTCAATAGTATCATCTGTCAATTTACAGGAATAGCCATTGTGGAGGATAAGACAATTCAGGAGATGGCTACTTTGTTCTTTAATTCAGTAAATCATTGTATAAAAGGCAATCTAAGCTAGGCTGATACAGAGACCATGTTTTCATACATACTTTAATTCATTTTTATGAAAAATAAAACAAAAAATTAAGCATATACCAGGGCCTCTCTCAATAGAGGAAGTTCTAAAAGTATCTCTTGGGATAAGTACCTATTTCACCCAGTGTGAACCACTATTTGAAACTTCAGTCATTACTGTATCTACACAGTACAAGCGATGTGATGGTGATCTTGAATCATCATAAAAAGGTACATGTTGTTTGCTCTATTTAAGAACATTGGAAAGGGTAGAATCCACGTTACATTTAGAAAGATGATGGTAAGAAAAAAACTTGTTAAAACGATGGGTGGATACTAATAAGCTGTAAAGTTGAACTTGGGTAGTATGTCCTTTTAAATTTTCTTAACAGATGAGCTGCTGCTATGGTATCAGTGTTATAATTTTGGTTCATTTTAGAATATAAATGACAGGGGGTGCCTGGGTGGCTCAGTCGTTAAGCATCTGCCTTCGGCTCAGGGCCTGATCCCAGGGTCCTGGGATCGAGCCCTGCATTGGGTTCCCTGCTCCACTGGGAGCCTGCTTCTTCCTCTCCCACTCCCCCTGCTTGTGTTCCCGCTCTCACTGTGTCTCTCTCTCTGTCAAATAAATGAATAAAATCTTTAAAAAAAAAGAATATAAATGACAAAAATAGGAATAATCCTACATACAAATGCAATTAGCTGTTATTGAGCCTTTGTTCTGTGCCAGGCATTATGTTAAACACTTTACATATGTTATCTTATTGAAGTCTGACAATATCTAGGGTATATGTATTGTTATTTTACTTAAGTGAGAAAACTGAGGATCAAGCAAGTTGAGAAAGTTGTCCAAACTCTCACAGTCAAGATGAACATGTTACACAACTCTGAAAGGTGTCACTCACATGCTAGACTATGTGGATACCTGCTGGTGTTAGTGCAGCCATTTGGGGTGGTACTGCTAGCTAAATGTTGGTAAAGCCAAAATTCAAATCCAGGGTGTCTAATTTTAAAATGTATTCCAAGTTGCTAACTCTATGCTAGGCAGAGGGCGGGTTGTAGTTTTTTTTTTTAAACCATAGGTATGTACATTTACTTCTCATTTTTAAAAGTCAAATTCTTTGGGGTGCCTGGGTGGCTCAGTTGGTTAAGCATCTGACTCTTGGTTTCAGATGGGGATATGATCTCAGGGTCATGGGATCAAGCCCCACGACAGGTTCCATGCTGGGTGCGGTTTCTGCTTGAAATCCTCTGCCTCTCCCTCTCCCTTTGCCCTTTCCCCCCTCTCAAGTAAATAAAATCTTTTTAGAAAATTAAATTCTTAAATATTTCATATGTAAAAATTTACAGATTATGATACCTACCATTTAATCAGTATTTTGCCATATTTGTTTCAGAACTTTTTTCTTCTAAAAAACATAATAGACATAACTTTATTCTTCTTCCTCTCTCCAGAGAATGTTCTATGTTGAAATTACATCTTTTACATCTATGTTCTTATGCTTTAAAAAATACATATGCGTATATACTAATATATATATACTAACATACACATACTCATTAACAATATGAAGAAGTGTTTATAAAACTTTCATAATTGGCATCATACTGTACCTTTATTTCTACAACTTTCTTTGTTCATTAAATTTTTTTTTTAAAGATTTATTTATTTATTTGACAGAGACAGCCAGCGAGAGAGGGAACACAAGCAGGAGGAGTGGGAGAGGAAGAAGCAGGCTCATAGCAGAGGAGCCTGATGTGGGGCTCGATCCTACAACATCTGGATCACTCCCTGAGCCGAAGGCAGACGCTTAACCGCTGTGCCACCCAGGCGCCCCTGTTCATTAAATTTTTAATGTTATGATTTTTTAAAATTTAAATTTAATGTTAAATTAGCTAATCTACAGTACAATATGGGTTTCTGGAGAATTCAGTGATTCATCACTTACATGTAACACCCAGTACTCAGCACAAAAAAGTACCCTCCTTAAACGTCTTCATCCATCTATCCCATCTACCCTCCTTCCTCCATCAGCAATCAGTTTGTTTTCTATCATTGAGTCTCTTATGATTTATTTCCCTTTCCCCCTTTTTTCTGCCCCCCCTTCCCATACGTTCATCTGTTTTCTTAAATTCTGCATGATTGAGATCATAAGGTATTTCTTTCTCTGACTTATTTCACTTAGCATAATACTCTCTAGCTCCATCCACATTATTGCAAATGGCAAGATTTCATTCTTTTTGATGGCTGAGTAACATTCCATTGTATATATACCACATTAGTCAATGGACGTTTGGGCTCTCTCCATAGTTTGGTTATTGTTGATAATGCTGCTATAAACATCGGGGTGCACGTACCCCTTTGAATCTGTATTTTCATATCCTTTGGGTAAATACCTAGTACTGCAATTGCTGGGTCATAGGGCAGTTCAATTTTTAACTTTTGGAGGAACCTCCATACTATTTTCCAGAGTGGCTGTACTATTGGTGAAAGTTTGCATTCCCACCAACAATACAAGAGGGTTCTCCTTTTTCCACAGCCTCACCAACACCTATTGTTTCTTGTGTTAATTTTAGCCATTCTGACAGGTCTGAGGTGGTATCTCATGGTGGTTTTGATCTGTACTTCCCTGATGATGAGTGATGTTGAACATCTTCTCATGTGTCTGTTATCCATCTGGATGTCTTCTTTGGAAAAATGTCTGTTCATGTCTTCTGCCCATTTCTTGATTGGATTGTTCGTTCTTTGGGTGTTGAGTTTGATAAGCTCTTTATAGATTTTGGATACTATCACTTTATCTGATGTCATTTGCAAATATCTTCCCCCTTTCTGTAGGCTGCCTTTTAGTTTTGTTGATTGTTTCCTTCACAGTGCAGAAGCTTTTTATCTTGATGAAGCCCCAGAGTTCATTTTTTTTTAAAGATTTTTTTTAAATTTTTATTTATTTGACAGAGATAGAGACAGCCAGCAAGAGAGGGAACACAGGTAGGGGGAGTGGGAGAGGAAGAAGCAGGCTCATAGCGGAGGAGCCTGATGTGGGGCTCGATCCCATAACGCCGGGACCACGCCCTGAGCCGAAGGCAGATGCTTAACTGCTGTGCCACCCAGGCGCCCCCCCAGAGTTCATTTTTGCTTTTGTTTCCCTTGCCTCCGGCAACGTGTCTAGTAAGAAGTTGCTACAGCGGAGGTCAAAGAGGTTTCTGCCTGTGTTCTCTTCTAGGATTTTGATGGTGTCCTGTCTCACAGTTAGGTCTTTCATCCATTTTGAATTTATTTTTGTGTATGGTGTAAGAAAGTGGTCCAGTTTCTTTCTCTTGCATGTTGTCCAATTTTCCCAACACCATTGGTGAAGAGACCGTCTTTTTTTTCCCACTGGATAGTCTTTCCTGTCTTCTTGAAGATTAGTTGACCATATAGTTGTGGGTCCAATTCTGGATCCTCTATTCTGTTCCATTGATGTGTGTCTATTTTTGTACCAGTACCATACTGTCTTGATAACTACAGCTTTGTAATATAGCTTGAAATCTGGAATTGTAATGCTTCCAGTTTTTTCTTTTTCAGGATTGCTTTGGCTATTCGGGGTCTTTTGTGGTTCCATGCAAATTTTAGGATTGTTTGTTCTAGTTCTGTGAAGAATGCTGGTGCTATTTTGATAGGGATTGCATTAAATGTGTAGAGAGCTTTGGGTAGTATAGACATTTTAACAATGTTTGTTCTTCCAATCCATGAGCATGGAATGCTTTCACATTTCTTTGTATCCTCTTTAATTTTTTTCATAAGTGTTCTATAGTTTTCAGAGTACAGATCCTTTATCTCTTTAGTTAGGCTTATTTCTAGATATCTTATTGTTTTTGGTGCAATTGCAAATGGGATCAATGACTTGATTTCTTTTTCCCATGCTTCATTATTGGTATATAGAAATGCAACAGATTTTTGCACAATTGATTTCATATCCTGCAACTTTGCTGAATTCATGAATTAGTTTTAGCAATTTTTTGGTGGAGTCTTTCAGGTTTTCTACAAAGAGTATCATGTCATCTGCAAATAGTGGAAGTTTGACTTCTTCCTTGCTGATCTGGATGCCTTTTATTTCTTTTTGTTGTCTGACTGCTAGGCTAAGACTTCCAGTACTATGTTAAATAGTAATGGTGAGAGTGGGCATTCCTGTCTTGTTCCTGACTATATGAGAAAGGCTCTCACTTCTTCCCCATTGAGGATGATATTAGCTGTGGGTCTTCAGCACCTGGCCTTTATGATGTTGAGGTATGTTCCATCTATCCTTACTTTGTTGGGGGTTTTTATTAAGAAAGGATGCCGTATTTTGTCAAATGCTTTTTCTGCATCAATGTTATGATTTTTGAGATTTGTCCACGATGATACATGTAGATCCAGTTCATCCTTCACTGTGATACAGTATTCTGTAATTAATTTATCCATTCCTCCTTGGATAAGAACTTAGGTTGTTTCAACCTTTTCTAGTTTCTACACATTTTCAGTGTACATGCATAAATATTTATTTAAGGAATATACTTAGAAGTGAAATTTCGGGTCACTGAGACTACTCATCAACTTTACTAGATGTTGCCAATTTACACTCCAAAGTTGTTATACTAGTTTATATTTCTGCCAATAGTGAATAGGTTCCTGTTTCCTTAGTAGTTTCCCAAAATTTATTTATTATCCTCAGACTTATGAACTTTTGCCAGTCTGATAAATGTGAAAAGGTTTTTGTTTGTTTTGTTTTTTAAAGTAGGCTCCATGCCCAGCATGGAACCCGACACAGGGTTTGAGCTCATGACCGAGATCAAGATCTGAGCTGAGATCAAGAGTTGCTTAACCGACTGAGCCACACAGGTGCCCCAGTGTGAAAAGGGAAATGTGCATTTCCCTTATTACTAATGAGCCTGAGTATCTTTGAATGTTTGATGTCCATTTAGGTTTCTTTTTCAATGAACTTGTTGATTATATTCTTTGCCCATGTTTCTACTGGATGTTTGTCTTTTTATTTTTGATAAAGAAACGTGGTAAATCATAAGAGGTCTTTAAAAATTCTGGGCCAATACTCTGTTGGTTAGATATGTTGGAACTACTTTCTATTAGCCTCTGGCTTGTCTTTTAATTTTTGTATTTTACATAGCTTTATATTTTAAAGTACTAAAAGTTATCATATTTGTCAATGCTTCCAAAATATTTTTAGAAAAGTTCTTCCCACACCCATAAAGGTATATACTCCTATAGTAATAATAGTAACAGTAATTATATTTATATAGTGCTTATTATATGGCATGCCATATTTTAAGTATTTCATATATATATTATTATCATTTTTTTTGAGTACAGTTGACATAGGATGTTACACTAGTTTCAGGAGTACAACACAGTGATTCAACAACTCTATACATTCTGCTATGCTCACTGCAAGTGTAGCTACTATCTGTCACCATGCAATGCTACTGTAATACCATTGACTATATTCCCCATGCCTGTGACTTTTATTCCTGTGACTTAGTCATTTCATAACTGAAAGCCTATTATCTCCCACTCACCCTCACCCATTTTGCCCATCCCCCCCTCCCCCAGGCAATCATCTGTTTGTTCATTGTATTTATGGGTCTGATTCTGCTGTTTGTTTATTCATTTATTTGTTTTTTAGATTCCACATATAAGTGAAATCATCCTGTATTTGTCTTTCTCTGTCTCACTAATTTCATGTAGCATAATACCCTCTAGGTCCACTCATGTTGTTACAAATGGCAAGATTTCATTCTTTTTTATGGCTGAGTAATACTTCTGTGTGTGTGTGTGTGTGTGTGTGTGTGTGTGTATGTGTGTGTGTATACCACATCTTCTTTATCCATTCACTTTTGGTGGGAATGTAAATTGGTACAGTGACTGTGAAAAACAGTATGGAGTCTCCTCAAAAAATTAAAAATAGAAAAGGCCATATGATCCAAAAATTTTACTCCTGGGTATTTACCCAAAGAAAATGAAAACACTAATTCAAAAAGACATATGCACTCCCATGTTTATTGCAGCATTATTTACAATAGCCAAGATATGGAACCAGCCCAAGTATCCATCGATAAATATTTATATATATTATTCATTAATCTTCATAATAATAGCACCTACTTTGTAGCACTGTTATCTCTGCTTTGCCCATGCAGAAACTGAGTCATAAGAGGGCTTCTCCTAAAAGTTTTAAAGTTTTGCTTTTTACTTTTGGGTATTTAACCATTCTGGAATTTTATTTTTTTATATGGCATAAGCTAGGATCTAATTATAGTTTTTCTCATACAATTAACAAATTGCCTCATATTATTTATCAAATGGGCCAACCTTTCCCCACTGATTTATGCTGCTTTCCTGTCTTATACCAAAATCTGACTTATACATGAGTCCATTTTATAGTCTGTTCTATTGGATATTTCCCTACATCAATACTGTATTGATTTAATTATGATGGTATGGATTTTGGTACAGTGATTTTTCTGTTCAACTTCTACTTTTTGAAAATTGTCTAGAGTAGTTTTGGCCTTCTGACTTTTAGGACTACTTTGTAAAGTTGTACATAGTATTCTTTGAAATGCATCATATGTCCTTTTTAAAGTATGCAAACATTTCTGCTGAGTCTCCCCCACCCATAACCAGTGCAAATAAATTAGATTAATTTCCTTTGCAGTGAAAGAGAGAATGATACAATATTAGAATATAAAAAAGAGGGGTGCCTCGGTGGCTTAGTTGGCTAAGTGTCTGCCTTCAGCTCAGGTCACAATCTCAGGGTCCTGGGATAGAGCCCTGCATCAGGCTCCCTGCTCAGCGGGGACTCTGCTTCTCCCTCTGCCCCTCCCCCTTCTCATGCTCTCTCTCTCTCTCACTCAAATAAATAAATAAAATCTTAAAAAAAAAAAAAAGAATGTAGAAAAGAAATCTACCACCTCAATATCCTTTAACAGAGGATCAGTCAAAAAAATTATGGTATATCTATAATACTGGAGGAGTAAGATGATGCCAGTAAAAAAAAAAAAAAAAAGAAAAAGAGGTCTAAGTTACTAATATAAAACAGATCTCTAAGATATTGTTAAGTGAAAAATCAATATACAGAACCACTTGTATATGTTAACTTGGGTGAGAAAAGAAATGTAATACATGTATATTCATATTTGTTTGTATATGTGTAAAGAAGCTCTGGTAGGATATATAAGAAATTATTAACAGTGGTGCCCTGTTATGTACTGGCAGGGGTAGGAACGGAAATGGGTAAATAGGGCCAGAGGTCTGAGGAGTTCTTTCACTGCATGTCTTTTTATATTTTTTGGTTTACAAACCATATGAATATCACTTATTTTTAAAAATTAAATATTCTAACTCTCCTCCCTGAATCGTTTTTTAAAAAGTAGTATCTCCTTAAGGTTAAAAAAAAAAAGACGACGACAAGTCATCTATCTTTATCATATGCTTCTTTGTTCAAGGAAGGGGTCAGTGAAACAATTGGAAATGCAATACGAAGTATCCCAAGTTGTCTTTACAAGCCGAACATTTTAGGAAAAAGAAAACTATAGTCTGAGAATCAACCTGGGGCTCAGAAATTCTTACAGGATCAATTTGGGTACCAGAGTAGAGGAAATCAACCCAAAAAACTAGATGAAGAAATTTTAAAAAACCGATTAAAAAACTAAATGTATTTATATAAATTTTAAATTAAAATCTAGATAAAGGCAGTGTTGGAGCTGGCTCTCAGTGGCTTTGGAACGTCAACTGTGCATCCCTTTCTCCAACTCCACAGTAATCCTATCCGCCTCAGCACCTGAGAATCATTGGTTAAATCTGCCAGTATAGCCCTGGATAAAGGTGACTTTAGGATACATTAAAGTTCAAAATATACAATCAGAGAATCCAGAATCTGCGGTATGTTAGATAATTTTATGTAAATGCAACAATGTTTGGGGAACACCTTTAAAGCAGAGGGCATCTTCTAACAAGAATGGGTCAAATACAGTTTTTACAGTCAGATCTTGGATAAGCCTACTATTACCTTTTCAGATTTCCCTTATACACGTTGAAATTAAATTACTACTGGAAATAAAGGACATAAGTTGTCATTCATGATATGGAGAATGGGTGCTTTTCAACTTACTATTGTGTATTCTCACATTTGTTATTTGCTATATCTGCTCAAACTCTTTTAAATTAATAACTTGAAAACCTAGTAAAGAAAGAAGATTACTTTTGTAATCTGTAAAAAGATGTTATATAAAAGCATAGAAAAAAATATAATATATTCACACTGCCTGGCCCACATATAGCAGTGACCCATTAAATAATAGCAGGATGAATGAATTAACAATCATAGTCAGGAGTAATTCTCAAATGTACAATAAAAACAACTCTTTCACTCACCCAATTCAATACACGTGATTCCAAGTGACCAAATATCAACTTTCCCATCATACTGTCCTTCATCCATAGCTAAGATCACCTCTGGAGCCATCCTGCCAAACGTAATGTACAACATTCGAGTTGCAAATTAAAAACAAAGTTCATCTAATGAAGTGATTTGGTAAAATAGCTGTTTAGGTACAGTGTAAAATTTTGTCTGATAAAGATATTATTTCTTTACACAAGTAATTTGGAAAAACACTGTTCAAAATAAAAATATTATACTCAAGGAGCTACATGAAACAACACATTATTTTCAATAACTCCTGGTTCCACCATTACCCATCAGTTTTACCGTGGCTAAATTACTTAACCTCTCTGTATATCAGTTTTTCCATCTGTAATGTGGAGAGAATTCTAGTAGCTACCTCAGAGAAATGTGTAAAGGATTAATATGTATGAAATACTTAAATAACAATAGACAACATGAAAAATACTTATGGAACTATTTAAAGCAATATAATTAGATATTTCAAAGATATTACAACTTAAAAAATAAACAAACAGGCTATGGTAATGGATATTGTTTGTCCAGAATGGATTTCCATAGGAGGGCAGGGGCCTTATCAGTTTAATATGGTTTTTTAATATGCTTCGTAAATGCTATTTGATGATCACTGACAAAAAGGAAATTCAAATAGTAGCTGATTTTTTTAGTAGGTAAGTAATTATCTAGGAATATAAGTAGTTGTCCAAGGTACAATGAAATTCCAGTTTATCTATGAAAGGAAGGAAAGGCATTTTGAATAGATGGGGTGAAATTTTCAGTCAGAGTGAAAAACTAAGAAAAGTCTCAGAGAACTCAAAAAAAAAAAAAAAAAAAAAGAACCTGGATTTCTTTCATTGAAAGGTAATATTTATGCTTGTTGACTACTGAGAGAAGGTTACAGAAACTACCTTGTCCTTTCCTGGAGATTCTGCCTCAAGAGAAAGTTTCAGAAGAAACTTCAAATGAAATCTAAAACCTGAGCTTGGTCAGTGAGTTGATAATCCTGCTCAATTTACACACAGTGACATCAGCCATATTTGAACAGTTTAAAGTCACTGGAAATTTTATACTAAGTCAGTGTTTCTTTTTTTGCCAGTGGGTTTTCTATCCTTTAATGAAATCTCATTTGAGGCACATGGTGAGATACTGTCAAAACAAAACAAAACAAAACAAAACAAAACAAAACAAAACAAAAGCAATGCTTTGAGCCCATCTTGTTCATGTATGCATATTTTAAAATTCTAGTTTTTAAATTCTACATACCAGTAAGGTGTGCCCACAAAGGAGTTGGCAGGAGAAGCCATTGAGGCAGATCCGAAATCAGCTAGTTTCACCTGACCTGGCTCTGTTAGAAGAATATTTCCTGCTTTAATATCCCTGTAGGAAAAAATAAGAGGGTTAGAAAATTACTTTTCAACTTTGATTATGGAATAGGTCAGAGCATGCAATTAATAAGACAAAAAGTTTATTAAAAAAAATCCTTGCTCAGATAGCCAGAAGGGGATTTAGTAATTACGGCATGTTATAAGGGGGCCCAGATTCCTGGGTGTACTTACAGGTAGGTCAAAGTAATTACTAAAAGGTAGAGCTTTCTTTAGAGGGAAGGAATGCAACAAGAAAAAAGGCAGACAGACGTGACCGACAAGGAAACCTATTCAGTTGCTACACTTAAAAAAGCATATTCTCAGATGCTAAATCCAGTCATTAAAAGTATCCCTTATGCTGGGAAAACTGGTGACATTTGTAACTGCCTTTTTTTTCTTTCCCAAATTACATAACATTTTTGGAGTCCAAACAAACCTTCAATAACTGTATTATCTACCTACCAATAAACCTCAACTACACACATACCTTTTCTTTCTTGCCTTTGACCCTTTCTCTCTGCCTTAATTGTAACTGCAACTCTAAGGCATTTGAGGGTACATGTTATATAGAAGGTGTTATTTTAAAAATAACACTGTACAATAAAAAGAAGACCCTGAAAGATCAAAACAAACAAGGATTAGGGATTAGGAAATTGCATTTCTATTGTATTACTACAAAGAATCGAAAGTGGTTACTACTAAAGCTATTAGATATTTTATGCAGCAGAAAGTTTTTAAAATATTACTTAAAAATATTTATTGTTGAGGATGACAATTTAGAATGAAAAGATGTGGATGTATTCTTGATTTTCTTCAAAAAAAGCATGAGGTGTAATGACTATTAGGAACCAAGACTTATAAATTGATGGGCCATGGAAAGACAAAGCAGAGAGAATGAGGAAAACTTAAGTTGAAAATGAGAAGGTTCAAATGTTTCCAAAACAATGTCTCCAAAACTCTTGAAAATTCAGTTTCTTTATTCAAGATGACATTAGGCACTAGCAGAGAGAACTAAAAAAAACCATTTATTTATCTAACAACAGAATAGTATCTCTCCTCTATTACCTTCGATTAGAACACTGACTTGTCAAGTCAAAATAATAAATCTGAGACACTGTATTTATTTTTAAATAGGGAGCACACTTTAAAAGCTTTGTTTTTTCAACTTCTTTTAAATCCTAAAGAAGATAAAGCATAATATAGAATATAAAACATTAAATTACTGTGCAGATTGTGTTAACAAAGGCACAAAAAAATGAACCATGGCTTCAAACAGGAACCGGCAAAATCATACATAAACAAGTTGGCATTCGGTAATGACATTTTGGTATCAAGAAAAGTACTATAAAAATTTTTTTTGTCAAACCCATAGACATTATGGTTAAATCCATTTTATCAACATTTATTGGATATGGTTAGGTTCATTCTGTGTCTTTATAAATAAGCCAAATTCATGGCAGGAATTTTGGTCTGCCTATCTTGAGGAAGTTCTGCTTTTGTCGAACTAGTGACTGCTAATGGCTACTCGAGGACGATTAAAACAGAAGCAAAAGGGGAACCAATGATGTAATAGTTTCATTTCTTCCTAGTGAATGTCAAAAGTTTTTTCTTTTGTTTTTGAGCCATCTGAGATCCTTTATATCTACCCCTTATTGCACTACTTCTGCCACCAGTCATGAAAGTAACTGTACTAGAAGTTCTTTACTGACAGAAGGAAGAATCAGGAACAACATCTTTATTTAGGAGAAGTTAGCGTATAGGAAGTAGATAGCAGGGAGGGCAGTGGAATTGTAGTAGAGAAAATAAAAGGTAGAGGAAAGCCTTGGATTAGGAGTTAGGAAATCTGAGCCTCAATCTTTATTATGTAAAACCTGTGAAATGATTGGCAATTATTTAAATCTTTCAGAGCCCCAGTTTCTTCACCTGCCAAGATAAATACAATAATATCTTCCTAAATATCTATGTGGACTATAGAAATGCACAATATTTTAAAGTGATGAAATAGCACATATTTATATAAGATTGACTTGTTATTTGCAACAGGAAGAAGGAGAAGAAACTCAGCTAGGAAATAAATATATGCAAGGAAGGCTAATTTTCTTTTCTTCTTGGACTTGTATCAAAAGGCTGCTGGGCTCTTCCTCAAATTTTCCTGCAACATCCTGCCTAGAGAACAGTTACCTATAGAACAGAGGTGATGCAAGTGTTTGTGTACATCTGGGACAGACCAAGAGACAGAATTCTGTCTAAATTCAGACAACTTTTCTTCTTACATCCAGCAGCAGCAATCTCTTTGCTTCCTATAAATCCACAGGCACCCTAAAAAGTGTGGCATGCACTGATTTTCAAGATTCCTTGGATAGTCCTGTAACTGACATGTAACTCGTCTCCAATCTTACCTGTGAATCAGTGCATGAGAATGCAGGTAGGCCAGCCCCTGCAAGGCACCGTGAGTAATGGCAGCAATTTCCACTTCTTGAAGTGGTTTTTTGTGAACTGAGGAAGGAAAAAAAAATTCAGAAATAGTATTCAGTTGCATTCTTCTTCTTAATATCTTATAGTTATACCAAACTGAATTACATACTCTCAAACGACAATTTGGGAACACAATCACCATATTTCCTACATAATTGCAATAAATAATCAGATAACAGGAAACTCAAGTACAAAAACAAACAAACAAACTCCTTAAAACAAAATAAAACAAAGCCTGATAGTCACTGTAATGACTCGTTAATTGACTTGTCAGTTGCAAGTCAAAGCCACCACTGATTCCAATTGGCCAGGTCCAAATTTACCAGTCCTTTCTGACATTTTAAATGCCTAGAATGTTTTAGGTTGTATTATTCTCCTCTCCACAGAGCATCTATAATTACCTCTTCTAACTACAGGTTTTCTTATTTGTGCAAGCAGCTAATAAGCAATTTCTATTCAGAGATCAAGGATGATATAAGAAAGTTTTTTTTAATGTAAATTTATAACCCAGTCTCTGATTATAATAGGATTTGCAGAAGAGAACTCAGTCAAGATATTTGAAAGAGTTAAATATCAATATAATTTGACACCATCTACCTCTCTCTCATGCATACATACGAATTTGACGTTTTTGGCTACATACATTAGATCACATTAGCTGAACATTTTAGTAAGTACCTGCCCTGGATGGGCATTGCACTGAACAGCAGGAGGGCTGCTAATCATTCCTGAGACACTTTTAGCCACTGCAGAGATAAAGTTCTCACAGCTCATCCACACAACCCTCAGGTCTGAGTCAGCATCCATTTGCTTTGCCCAAACTGCACTTTAATATAGGAGTAGATACTATTCTGGTCAAAGCAGAACAAAAGGAGGGGATAGTGCTTTTATTCTTACCTTCTAACAAATCAGAGGCTGAGCCTAAGCAATATTCCATCACCAACTGTAATAGATTAAAATAATAACCAGAATAATTACAGTTAATAAGAAACTGCTAAAACCAACCAACTAACCAAGGAATTAAGAATGCTGGGAGAGTAAGTATTCTTTTTTCTTTCTTTTAAAGATTTTATTTATTTACTTGAAAGAGAGAGAGAGCATAAGCGGGGGGAAGGGCAGAGGAAGAGGGAGAAACAGACCCTCTGCTGAGAAGAGACTCGATCCCAGGACCCTGGAATCATGACCTGAGCCGAAGGCAGCCACTTAACCAACTCAGCCACCCAGGTGTCCCATATGTCATATATTATTATGTATAATGAGTTATATATTTACATCTAAACTATTAAAATTTGTTATATATTTATATATGTAATTAAATAAATAACTATATATGTTAAAATTATTCCAATACCAGAATAATTTAAAACATAAGAAATATATAAGTTTAAAGTTCTGAAATTTTGTTATAGTTTTCTGCTTGACATTAAAATAAACAGATTCAGAAACATTAATTTTATTTACTTATTAATAGGAGTACAATTGATGTACAATATTATGTTGACTTCAGGTATACTTCATAGTGACTCAACAATTATCCATTATAAAATGCTCACCACCCTAAGTGTGGTTACCACCTGTCACCATACGAAGTTATTACAATATTACTGACTATATCCCTATGCTGTACTTTTCATCTTCGTTATTTTATAACTGGAAGTTTGTACCTCTTATTCCCCTTTACCTGTTTCACCCATTCCTCTATCCCTGTCCCATCTGGCCACTAACAGTTTGTTCTCTGTGTTCAGGAGTCTGTTCCTGGTTTTTTGCTTGTTCGTTTGTTTTTTTAGATTCCACATATAAGCGAAATCATATGGTATTTGTCTTTCTCTGTCCAATTTATTTCACTTAGCATAATACCCTCTAGGTCCATCCATATTGTCACAAATGGCAAGATTTCATTCTTTTTTATGGCTGAATATTCCATTGTATACGTACACCACATCTTCATCCATTCATCTATCAATATCACTTAGGATGCTTCCATACTTGACTATTGTAAATATGCTGCAATAAACACAGGGGTACATATATCTTTTCAAACGTGCCTTTTTGTTTTCTTTGTGTAAATACCAAGTAGTAGAACTACTAGATCATATGGTACTTCTATTCTTGATTTTTTGAGGAAACTCCATACTGTTTTCCACAGCAGCTGCACCAATTTACATTCCCACCAACAATGCGCAAGGATTCCCTTTTCTCTACATCCACACCAGCAGTTGTTTTTTCTTGTCTTTTTGATAGTAGACATTCTAACTGGTGTGAGGTATAATTTTACTTCTTATTGTGAAATGAGAGCAATATTATAATGAACATTAGCCTTTTATGGGCACTACTTTTTTTTCTGCTTTGAGGTATAATGACAAACACTGTTTCTTTTCTTTTTTTTTTTTTTTTTTAAGATTTTATCTATTCTACAGAGATGGAGACAGCCAGCGAGAGAGGGAACACAAGCAGGGGGAGTGGGAGAGGAAGAAGCAGGCTCACAGCAGAAGAGCCTGACGTGGGGCTTGATCCCATAATGCCGGGATCACGCCCTGAGCCGAAGGCAGACGCTTAACCGCTGTGCCACCCAGGCACCCCTCTTTTTTTTTTTTTTTTAATAAAGACTTTATATATTTATTTGAGAGAGAGAGAGAGAGACAGAAATAGCAAGAGCAGGGAGGAGAGAGAGAAGCAGGCTCCCTGATGATCAGGGAGCCCGATGCAGGGCTTGGTCCCAGGACCTTATGATCAAGACCTGAGCCAAAGGCAGAAGCCCAACTGACTGAGCCACCCAGGCACCCCTGACAAACACTGTTTCTTTAACCATTTTGATGGAAATGTTTCTTAAAAAACTAAGTAAATTAATATGCACATATAACTTCCTTTAGCTGAGTATATGGAATATGAACATAGAAATTTAAAACCGAATGGAGAGAATATGTTTACAGTTATGGTTGCATTTTAAAAAATTTTTATGTTAATGTATATATATATATATATATATTTTTTAAAGATTTTATTTATTTATGTGACAGAGAGACAGCCAGTGAGAGAGGGAACACAGCAGGGGAGAGGGAGAGGAAGAAGCAGGCTCCCAGTGGAGGAGCCTGATGTGGGACTTGAAATGCCAGGATCACGCCCTGAGCCCAAGGCAGACGCTTAAGGACTGTGCTACCCAGGCGCCCCTATGTTAATGTATATTTTTATCATGTATATTCGTTTCCTTATTATTCCATAGCACAAGGACACCTCAGCTGTGGCTGGTTGTTTGCTCTTCACACTAAACAGCTCTAGTTGCTCTACTTTTTTTTTTTTAGGATTTATTTATTTATTTGAGAGACAGAGAGAGACTGAGCCAGCGTGGGGAGGGGGAGTGGCAGAGGGAGAGGGTGAGGTAAACTCAAGCCGAATCTGTGCTAAGTGCAGAGCCCAATGTGGGGCTCAATCTCAGGACCCGAGATCATGACCTGAGTCGACATCGAGAGTCGGACTTTCCGCTGACTGTGCTACCCAGGTGCCCCTCTACTTCTAAATTATAGGTCTGCTTTCTAACTTCCCTGATTTCTTCCTTCTGGTCAAATTAGTCTTGTGGCTGTTTGTATGTATGCCTCCAGCCTATCAAATCTGTTGTGGACAGAGACCCATTAACCAAGCTTGTTAGCATTCTACGTAATCTAAGAGCAAATAGGCTTTAAATAAGAGCCCAGAGGATTTTCTGAAGACTCCAAAAGCATGGTATTTAGCACTTGATTTTGTAACACTCATCCTGCATGCTTAAAATCCCTTTCTTGACTCCTTTACGATGGCTGAGACTGCCAGAGAACTGATTTCCAGATAATGAGATACTCCTCTAATTAATTTCTTCTGCTCAGAACAGAAGTAATGACTATAGATATCTTAAAAACTGCTTGAAAAGAAGTATTTATGTTCAAGTATATTGTTTGATAGTCTATCTGGGAACAAAAATTCCATTTCCTAACTGGAGATGACATACAGGAAAGTACTTATACACGGTAAATTCTCAATAAATGAATCTCAATAAATGATAGTTAGATTGGACTTTAAATTGGAGTGTAAGGGGGAGCCTGGCTCAGCCGTTAAGCATTTGCCTTCGGCTCAGGGCCTGATCCCAGGGTCCTGGGATCAAGGGCCGCATCGGGCTCCCTGCTCCACTGGGAGCCTGCTTCTTCCTCTCCCACTCCCCCTGCTTGTGTTCCCTCTCTCGCTGGCTATCTCTCTCTCTGTCAAATAAATTAATAAATAAAATCTTTTTAAAAAAATAAATAAATTGGAGTGTAAGTTCTGATAAAGTACAAATACAGCATTTTCATGTACTAAACAGTACTTAAGGTGTTAATCTAAAAACAGAAACACAATCATGTAAAAATATACTAAAAAGATAAGAGTGGAACAGAAGACTTTATTGAGGGGGTGTTGGGAGCAGAGGGAGAGGTAGAGCGAGAATCCCAAGCAGGCTTCACACCCAGCGCAGAGTATGATGCAGGGCTTGTTCTCACAACCCTGAGATCACAACCTGAGCCAAAATCAAGAGTTGGGCACTTACCCAACTGAGCCACCCCGGTACCCAAGACTGTATTCATTTTAATCACATGCTAAGCCCTGTCTGATAAAACTTAGACCATGATGGTAATACCAAGCATAATCCCAAATTTGAGGGGAATTGGAGTGGGGGATGAGAAATGACAACAACAAAAATTCTTCTGCCTTTTACTTTTGCAAATAAATCATTATAAAATGGTACTAACTTTTCACTATCTGTTTGTTGATTGTTTATAGAATAAAATTTCCCACAGGCTAGATATAATATTTAATCTTATAGAATGTATACCATATGGCACACTCTGAGTTATTAACAAATGTTAAATACTGATAACAAAAGTCAAATGGGACAGAAATGGGACTGATAATGTCACAGATCAAAGAGATAACAGAAAAAATAGAAAAAAATTTTAATTGGAAATAAATGATAATATAGGTCCTTTGACTTACCCAAGCAGTGTGCTCTTTCAAGTAACAACCTTTATACTCAATGGTATTAGGATGCTTTAATTGTTGTAAAAATTTGACTTCCTTGAGAATATCTTGCCATTTCTATTGAAGTCATAAAGAAAATGGTATAATTTTAGGCTGGAAATAGTATTTTATTATCAAGTATACATATATGATATTCTTTTCATTATTTTAAATGGACAAAGTGAAAGTTTACGAAATGAAGCTGTTTAAACTTGTGTTACTTCTTTAATTTTAGTACATGTAAATAAATTATCAGATATATTATAATAAATCTATTATACTAACTTATGCTCCATTCCACAAATTAGTTGAAGTAGAATATTAAGAATATTTATTATACACTCCATAGAAAGGAATAAAAAAAAAAACTATGATAAATGTTTAAAGAACTTTGTTTCTGCTATCAATTTCATACTAACTGGTTTATGTCAGTTTAGGTATACAACTGTCTTTAACATACCTCATGTGTCTGCTTCCCACTGTAGGACATTTTCTTAACTGCCACCACCTCATTGGTGTGAGCATTTGTGGCCTGTGTTGAGACAGCAGCAGAAAAAAAAAAAAACAAAAACAGAATGACGTTTCAGCCACTTGAACTTAAGTATTCAACTAGAGACTTTAAATAACATTCTCACACTTCATTATCACAGTTTAAAGATGCTGCAACTTCTGACAGACCGGATAGACATTTCCACCCCACTGTAAAGTACAGCTTCTTTTGATCCCTATTCATATACATGCAAAGACCATAATATTAAAAAGGATTAGGGTTTAAAAAAATATATACAATCAAACAAAAACAAGTCAAATTTCCAAAACGTCCATACTGGCTTCACCATGTAAAATGTCCATCGATGGAGAACCAGTTAGATAATGTGGTACAATCATATGATGAAATAAGCAGTAAAAGAATGAGGTAATATATATGAATATACAGTAATACGGAAAGACATAAAAAATATGACAAAAACAAGCTGCATATTATCTTACTTTTGCAAAATAGTACTAATGTGAGTGCATGTGTAGAAAGAATATGAGAGAATTTATAGCAGAATATATATCAGTGATAGTCCCTGGAGCAGTGCTGTCCAACAGAATTTTCTGTCTTGATGGAAATGCTTTATATCTACAGTGTATGTGATAGCATGTGAAATGTGGCTACAGTTACTGAGGAAATGGAGTTTACATTTTAATTAATTTAAGTCTAAATAATGGCTACTGCACTGAACAATGCAGCAGAAGGTAAGATTAATTTTAAAGAGGTACTTTCACTTCCAAAGGTACTTATATTTTATAGTAAGAACGTATTACATATATACACACATACGTGTGTGTACTCATCTACAAAGACTGCCTTGTCTCATAATTATCTCTATATAGCTTTTCCATACCCCAAATACAATTCACTGAAAGCACATATGAAAATAACAAATAACTCAAGTAATTGTCTTCCTCCAAATTTACTTAAGAGATTTAAAACTAGATAATCTTCTAAAAATTTTTGGAAAAATATATATAAGTCATTAAAAGATTATTTAATTTTGGCTTTCTTCTAATAACAGAGCTCTGCATCAGTGCCATAATCCTGATGTCAGTAAGCTATTTTGACTTTATGATATTATTATTGTAAAGAACTAAGGCTATAGCAGTGGTTCTGAGGTAAAAGATTGGAATTCACTTACCGATAAAATCAGGTCACCAATTTTAGAGAAAAATGTATAATCACTTTCTTAAATACACTTAAAGAAACTTCTCAGATAAAACAATGAATTTATTTCTAATTAAAAAATTATTTTTATTTTATTTTTTCCAATTAAAATTTTTTTGATTTAAAAAATGAACAATAACTTACTGATATAAAAAATTCAACCTACAGAGTCTTAATGACAAAATGCTGAGCAAAAGAACACTTACTGAAAAAAAATTTTTTTACAAGTGCTAAAGAAAGGCAAAAGTACCTATTATAAAAATAAGGTATCTACTAGAGTTTTCAAATCAGCAGGCCTCTACAAAGGCATTTTTTTTACATATTTTGTTCATTTAGAAGGTACAGATGGACTTTAATAAAAACAAAAATCTCTCAAATTTTGCTGGCTTTTAAAATTTAACGCTAAGACTGCTTGTATGGCAGCAACAAAGACAAGTTGATGTGAATTCAGTACTACAATAAAGGTTAGAGTGATTATATCTGAAAAGCGGATATTTTGGGGATGAATCTATGTACTGTGCAGCTTCAGCAGCCTGAGAAAGGTTTAGGAAGTACTCATGCAATGAGGAGTTTTAACTTGCAAAGGGATTTTTAAAAAACAAATCCTTCACCTTTATAAAAAGAAAAAAAAGGCCCATACAAATGGAATCAGATGGTATTGTCTAATTGCTTATTAAGGTTATTTATAATCAATGCTTATTTGGAACCAGACACTTGAAAAAATTATAATAATTATAATAAATTATAATAAAAATATTGGGGCGCTTGGGTGGTTCAGTCTGTTAAGTGTCTGAATATTTCGGCTCAGGTCAGGATCTCAGAATAAGATCTCAGAGTCTTGAGATAGAGCCCTGTGTCTGGCTCTGTGCTCAGTGGGGAGTCGGCTTGAGATTCTCTCTCTCCTTCTTTCTCTGCCCCTACCCCCGTGCATGCTGTCTAAAAACAAACAAATCTTTAAAATATTATATATAATAAATATATGTATATATTTCTTTACATTTACGGAGTAATCTTACTCAGGACCTGGTAAGTATACTTGCTCACAAGTATACCTGTACTCAATATTTGCCTACTGGAGCACAAACTCAGTATTTGAAAAATATTTTCATGTTGATTTTTCTTAGATGTGAAATTTATTTTTTAAGTTTTTATTTAAATTCCAGTTAGTTAACATACAATGTAATATTAGTTTCAGGTGTACAATTTAGTGATTCAACAATTCCATACATCACCCAGTGCTTACCACAAGTGCGCTCCTTAATCCCCATCACTTGTTTCACCCATTCCCCCCGCTCCCCTCTGGTAACCATCAGCCTATTCTCTAACTTGGGAGTCTGTTTAGATGTGTAATTTTTAATGCAATTTTATATTGGTTAAAATTCAGAACTGAAACTTAAAAAAATTAACGTTTTAATACAGAGAAAGGAAACTATCAGTGGGGTCTCAGCTTTCCAGTACTTCAAACCATATTATAATTATAACCTCTACACGTTTCAAGTGTTATTCTTGAAACTTACATTCATAATTAACACTTCCTATAGTCTTAATGATCTCAGTGACTTCTAAGCTAGATCACTGATTCAAAAAAATATTTACAGTACTACGTGTTTCTGATATTTTCTCAACCATTTCCAGCTACATTTAGATTACTGTCCACTTGTTGCTAATTTATAGAGAAATATAAAAATTAAAAATAAGCTTTTCTTTTTGCCTTATTATTAAGTCTCAACTAAAAGGTAATAATTATACCCAGAAGAACAGAACTAAATTATTAGCTGTAGGTGGATTATAGAAGCTATGCGAAGTTCAACAAGGCAACAGTAGAAACATAGAAACTTCGTGGTTGTGTTTAAGTGAATACAAAAATGAACATGGTTGGCCCTTTTCTATTTTCCTTTAATACAGAGTTTCTTACTATCTCATTTGTTAATGCTGCTAATTTCTGAATTACTTATATAAATCTAAACACACAGAGGTATTTCATCAATAGCTTCCGTTTTTTCTAAATATACTCTCAGCTGATTGATTCTATGAGAGCTGAGCCAGCTTATAGTTCACTTTAAACATATTTCCTGGCATCATTCTGTGTAAAAGCTGCAAACTACAAAAGCCTAACAGAATTACAGTGCTTGGGTATAAAAATGTTGGTTGCTAGAATCTAGTCTTAATGCCTTGCTAGCATGCTAGGATTCATGAAAAGTACTAATTAACAGTACCCCAAGTTCTCTGAGTTCTTTATAATTCACTCCTTCATTCAACAAATACTTATTAGGTATTCAAAAAGTGTCAGGTATTGGGCTAAGAATTGTGAGTAAATATGCCCAGTACCTATCTCTTGTCTAGCGGTGCAGACAGTAACAAAAATATCATAACCAACAAACATAAAATTGCAATTGTGACAGGTGCTATAAAGAAGAGTATGTGTTACTTGGTTTTTTCCCTGGTTTTGATGTAAAGTTCGATGATTCATTAGTTGCGTATAACACCCAGTGCACCATGCAATACGTGCCCTCCTTACTACCCATCACCAGCCTATCCCATTCCCCCACTCCCCTCCCCTCTGAAGCCCTCAGTTTGTTTCTCAGAGTCCATAGTCTCTCATGTTTCATTCCCCCTTCTAATTACCCCCCCTTTCTTTATCCCTTTCTTCTCCTACCGATCTTCCCAGTTCTTATGTTCCATAGATGAGAGAAACCATATGATAATTGTCTTTCTCTGCTTGACTTAAGGAAAACTATTATATTACAGCTAGGGCAATGAGAATGAGAGGGAATATAGCTTCAGTACAAAAAGGGACACATCGTGGAAGACCTTATAGGCTGGATACAGTAAGGGTTTTTTGTTTGTTTGTTTGTAGTATAATAATATTTTTTTATTATATTATGTTAGTCACCATACAGTACATCCCTGAAGTAAGGGTTTTGATCAGATTTACTTCTTTTTCCCCCAAGCTCACTGTAGTGCAGCCAACAGACTGAAGAGAGACCACAGTGGACGCACAAAGATGGTTTAGGGGGCTATAGCAGTTGTCCAAAGAAGAGATGATAGTCTTCTTGGTTATCATGGTATGAGTAACAAGAGGAAGAATCTTAACAGTGAGGGAGGAACTACACATTAAAATTACTGTGGCCAATGAGAAATCCATTTTTAAGGTATTACCTGTGTCACCATTATAGATAAAAGGTTCAAGCTTTTCTCGGTTTTACAGTAAAGTGTAAGTTAATTCCCCTTTAATCTGTTTTTTAGTGCCTTATGGGTTTATATGGGCCTGTACTACTCATTTTGTACACAGGCAATACTATATAGTTAATGATTACATTTTCAAAGCCACCCAGATATCCTTATGATTTCTCTAGTCTATCATAGCAACAAAGAACATATATTTAGTGCCTACAGTAAACAGGGCAGTGGGCTAGTCTTTAGATTTGTAAAGAGATACTAGAAACAGTCCTCATTTTCAAAAGGCATATACTCCAGCTAAATACACAGGACTTAGCCCAAACAGTAAATAAATCGTTAGGTCTTCTTCAGCCTACTACAAAGCAGGTCTCATCTTGTCCTTAGTTCAAAGGCTTGTAAGTAAGCTTCAAAACATGCTTGGTTTACTGTAGTCAAAAGGAGAATTTTGAGAGGGGTCTAGCTGCTTTTTTATTTTATTTATTTATTTTTAATTTAAATTCACGTCAGTTAACATATAGTGTATTATTAGTTTCAGCAGAATTTAGTAATTTGTCAATTGCATATAACACCCAGTGCTCATTACATCTAGCTACTTTTTAAAATACAAAAGTCAGATAGAGATTGGAACTACCCTCTGATTGGCCAAGAGAGATTCTGAGAGGATGAATAAGTTATAAATAGAAGGAAAGTAAGAAAAGGTGACTGAGGAAAGTATCTTGGAGCAAAACAAATAGGTCACAAACAAATACATACAGAATGTTTCTATTTTTAAAAAAGTTCAAAACCAGGCAAAACCAAATTATATTGTTAGGGGTCCAGAAGAAAGTGAGTTACCTATGGAAAAAAAAAAAAAACTAGAAAATAATCACCATAAAATTCAAAATAGACATAACGTAAGAGGGGTTTCTGGGGTGCTGGCAACGTTCTATTTCTTGGCCTGGCTGGTGTTTATGAAGGGATTTACCTTTAATTGTTCTTTAAATTACATATCAAAATATATGGGCATGTATTTATGCACTTCCATATGTACATTTATAATTTAAAAATCCTTCTTGCGGTGCCTGGCTAGTTCAGTTGGTAGAATGTGACACTCTTGATCTCAGGGTTGTGAGTTTGAGCCCCAAGTTGGGGGCAGAGATTACTAAAAAATAAATAAATTAAAAAACTTAAGAAAAAAAGAAAAAGCATCCCTGTGAATGAAGAAGACAGGACTTTGGGCTTTAAATACTATTCTAAGCCCAAAGACTAACAGAGCAGGTTGACGAGAAAATTAGCACCCTTTTCGGCCATGGAAGGTCACTTAATGATAAAATATACTTGAGTGGAAGCCAAATATTAAATGGGGGCAAAGGAGAAGTGGTGGTAGTGCTGAGTACAGACACAAAGGCATGATAAAGAGTTTGGGGAAAACACAGGCTGAAGATTTGGCTAGAAACAAAAAGATGAGTTAAAATGCAATTAATAAAATCTTATTTGGAAGGACAACTGAAGATAAGCCCTACCCAGATGCCAAAAAAAAAAAAGAATCAATTAAAAGTCAAATACTGTTTGATTAAGAAAAAAAATTATTCGATAACAGGTTTAGAGGAGAAATAATAAGTAGTACTTAAATATCACCTGCTTTCATGGACTAGGTCTCTTAAGTATTTGTGACTTTGATGAGGCAAACTTCTAAGGTTATGTAAAGAAATTAAAAACTACATTTTCTTTTTTTTTCTTTTTTCTTTTTTTTTTTTAAAGATTTTATTTATTTATTTGACAGAGATAGAGACAGCCAGCGAGAGAGGGAACACAAGAAGGGGGAGTGGGAGAGGAAGAAGCAGGCTCCTAGCGGAGGAGCCTGATGTGGGGCTCGATCCCATAACGCCGGGATCACGCCCTGAGCCGAAGGCAGACGCTCAACCGCTGTGCCACCCAGGCGCCCCTAAAAACTACATTTTCTGTAATGAACTTCAGGTGAATGAGCTATGGTAACATTTCAGTCACTTCTCATTCTTCTCATCAGAAGAAAATCACAGTCTTAGAATTTGAACTGACTCTAAGGGGCTAAGCCTTACACCCTTTAACTAAATACTGACTTGACATGAATGTTACTAAAAATCTTTGTTGGTCCACCTGAGTAGCATCGGTTCATCCATCCATCTGTCCATCATTTATTGAGTTCCTACTATTATCAGACATTATACAGGTTACTGGGGATAAGATAGGCATAACCCCTGCCCTCATGGCATTAATGTAGGAGAAGGGACATACAAAAAATCTCACACATAATTATGGAATTACAACCATGATAAATGCAACAACATGCATGCGTAAGGTGCTATGAGATCATAAAGAAAGTCTTAATTTAGTGCTGGACATTTGAACAGGAAAGGCAATCCTGTGGTCTTAACACTTAAACTGAAATCTGTAGGGTAAGGAGGAGTTAGGCAGGGATGGGAATGCAATGTGCAGAGTTTTCTAGGTGGGAGGAATAGCATATATAAAGGCCCTGAGGTGGAAAAGGGCTTGGCATATAGAGGAAATGCATAGGGCCAAAACTCAAGCTTATAACATTTTTTTGGACTACTTGATAGCAAGAGTCAGGTGACAGAGATTCCACTGACTTTATTAATGCCTAGAATTCTAGGACTGGCTTTTCAGCAATGAGTATTTACCTCTGGTGTAGACATTTAATTTGTAGAATAAACACTAAAAGCTAGCATATTTTACAAGTAATAGAATATGTAGAATTCAAACTCCCCTAATTTAATCTATCTAAACAAGTCTACAATTACTTACAAAATAAACTGCTCCAAAACTTCCATGTCCAATTTCGTGCAAATCAATAAAAAGTTCTTCAGGATCATCTTTGTAGAAGAGATCAGCAATCTCTGGGTCCTTTGGCACCCCTTTACGCATGATGACCAGTGTTTGCAAACGTTTTGCTTTTGATATCCCAGTCAGCCTTATCTCTCATTTACGAATATTTTGGGGGGCAAGTTTTTTAGTACCTGTAAAAAAATAAGGTTTGACATTAACTTATTTCTAAAACATCTTGGTTGGTGGCAATACAAATTAATATTAAAAGCACCTTGGTTTTACAAACTTCAAAATAAAAAGACAAATAACCCAAAAGAAAAATGGGCAAAGGATCTGACTAGACATTTCTCCAAAGATACACAAGTGGCTGTTAACACGTGAAAAGATGCTTCACATTATTAGTCATTAGAGAAATAAACATTGAAACCACAGTAATATACCATTTTATATCCACTAGGATGACTACTATCAAAAAGTCAAATAACTACTGGCAAGGATGTGGAGAAAGCAGAACACTCCAAAACTGCTGGTGGGAATATAAAGTGGTGCACCATTTTGGGAAACAGACTGGCAGTTCATCAAAAACTTAAAAATCAAGTCACCATTTGAGCCAGAAATTCTACTCCTTGGTATAGACTCAAGAGGAATAAAAACATATGTCCACACAAATACTTGTATGGATGGTTACTGAGAGCAGCATGATTCATAGTAGCCAGAGGTGGAAACAACCCAAATAGTGAATATTCATTCCATTTGGTGAATGAATAAACAGAGTGTGGTTCATCTGTACAATGAAATATTATTCTGGCATAAAAAGGAATGAAGTACCATATAGCTACAACATGGGTGAAACTTGTAATCACGATGCGAAGTTAAAGAAGCCAGTCACAAAAGACAGCATATTGAATAATTCTGTTTATATAATAACCCAGAATAACTAAATCTATGGAGACAGAAAGCAGATTATTGGTTGCCTTCAGCTGGAGGAAGGATAGCTTTGGCGGTGACAGCTAAAAGGCATGGGCTTTCTTTTTAGAGTGATGAAAATGTTCTAAAACTGATTGTGGTGATGGCTGCACAGTGGTCATATACCAAAAACCACTGAGCTGTGCACTTTGAATGAGTTATATCTCAATAAATCTGCTTTAAAAGCATTTTGGTCTAATTAACATTGAAATAATAACAACTAGAATTTATTAAGCACTATTATGTGTCAGGCAACACTAAATTCCATATATGTATATATTATTTTCTTTAATCCCTAACCAGCTTTGTAATGTAG
Source organism: Ailuropoda melanoleuca (assembly GCF_002007445.2). NCBI lineage: Eukaryota > Metazoa > Chordata > Mammalia > Carnivora > Ursidae > Ailuropoda > Ailuropoda melanoleuca. Next base: position 14,027,633 of record NC_048229.1, read on the forward strand.
GACTTTATTATTTTGATTTTATACAGCAAACTAGAACCGAGAGGCAAAACTACTCTCCTGTAATCAGGCAGCTAGTATTTGTCAGAACTGGGGCCCAAACCCAGATCTAACTGTAAAGCCCATGCTCTTAATATACAATATATACACATAGAATAGGTAATTAGATAACAAACTGCTATAATTTGGAGATTATGCTAACATTCACTTAAAGAGGCAGATTATTCTGCTGCTATACAAAATATTCTGAGTTTCAAGTTTCTATTAATAAAAGGACATTATTCTGACAAGCTTATATGTTGATTATTAATAGTTACATTTAATTGATATAGATGTTTTATTTTTTGAAAAATACTGAAATATTAACTTTCATCTATATATATATTTTTTACTGTAAATACTCCTCCACCATGAGAATCAATCATTCCAACATTGAACATATCACAGGATAGTTTGTGTTTCTTCCTTGATCCATCAGATAACTATGTAGAAATTTAGTTACTGGCCAATAGGCTTCATTCAAGGAGAAGAGAAAACAGCATTGTTAATAAAGAAGTACAAGTAGTCAGTGCTAAGAAGCACTTTTCTCTTGTGACATGTACATTACTTCACATGGTTAGTCTAGTTAAATCATTAGCATAGGTAGGTCAGCAGCCTAACTACCCATCTATCCAGGCAACTCTTCCTTTAACTCAACAAATATTTATTGAATGCCTACTATTTGTCAGGCACGTATTGGGTGTTGGTTGGTCCCAGGTACAATGGGATGTGGTCCCTGTCCTTAAAGGGCTAGAGTCCGATGGGGGAATAAACATTAATAATAAACTATAATGACAGAAATAACAAAAAGGTTATAAATAATGTTATGATGAAAAAGTATAAATTTAATAGAAGATATAATAGGGTGACCCAGTTTTTTTTTCTTGGATATGAAAAAGCATGACTTTTTAGGAAAATTAAAGTAGTTCATTCAATATGGATGTATGGAAGAGTTGGAAAGAGAAAATATAAAGCTGGTGTTAAGCCAAAGAAGATCATAACAGGCATTTTAGACCATATTAAGAAACTTGGACTTTATCCTCAGGGTAGTGGGGAGCCATCAAAGGTTTCAAACAGGAAAAAGGGATTCCCCTGCAACACTGCACTTGTAATCCTGGGCACTCACCATGACAATCTATGAATACTGATAACCATAAAGTCAATATATCAATACTACTGAAAAAAAGTAACTTAAATTTGGTTGTCAGTCAAGTGACTAAAAGTACTCAACTAACATTCAGAAAGTGCTGTTGCCTTCATTACTTATGTTTGAGAACAGACATGAGAAACAATGCATTAAATCAAAGACATCCCTTTTCAAGACTATGCCAAAAAAAAAAAAAAAGCAATTTATGGGACTGTCTTTAAGAAAAGCAAAAAGATCTGGGAACTAAATTTATGAGAACTAAAATCTTTCCAATCATCAAAATGTAATCTGAACTTTTCAATATTTTGTCTTCAGTGTGAATAAAGCTAAGTACTATGGATAATCATTTGGAAGAAACACATTTTTTGTATCATTATGTCATACTCTAGACTAAAATGATTCTCAAAAGAAACAAATATTTAAATATAAAAAAATGACACCATAAAAACTTCTAAAATAAATTTCAGGTGAATCTTTAATTACTAAGCAAGACACCAGAGGCAAAAGTCATAAACCAAAATCACTAAGTTTGACTATATATAATTAATAACTTCCATATCTTAAAAAAATATAATGGATGGACTTCTGCTTCCAGCCAAGATGGAGTAACAGGGACAAGATTTATTAGCTGCCAACTAACATCACAAGAAAACATACCAAAATTCTTCATAAATATAGATGCAAAAACGGGTAACAAAATTACAGCAAATAAAATCCAATAATATATAAAATGGATAATACATCATGAGTAGATGGAATTTATCCCAGGAAAGCAAGGTTGGTTTAACACTCAAAAATCAAGCAATGTAATTCACCAAATCAACAATCTGAAAAAAAGCCAAACGATCATCTCTAAAATGCAGAAAAATCATTTGACAAAATCCAAAATTCAAACCTGATAAAAATTCGGAGCCAACTCAGAATAGAAGGTTATATCCCCAACCTGATAAAAGAAATCTATGAAATATTTATAGCTAATATCAAAAGTAATATCAAAAGACCAATTGATCTCCTAAGATCAGGAATGAGGCAAGGAAGTCTGATGCCAGCCCTTCTCTTCAACATTGTGCTGGATGGTCTATAAGTGCAATAAAGCAAGAAAAAAAGAAATTAAAGACATCAAGATTGGAAAGGAAAAAGTTAGACTTTTACTGACAAACAACATAATCACCTATGCAGAAAATTCAATGCAGTCTATAAAAAGCTACTAGAATTAATAACTGAGTTAATCAAAGTGGCAGAACACAAGATCAAGATCAATACAAAACTCAATTATATTTTTACATATAAACAAATGGAAGTCAAAACTTTAAAACATCACAATAGCATAAAAATAGAAAATACTTAGGGATAAATCTTACAAAGAATGTGCAAGACCTTGGGGCGCCTGGGTGGTGAAGTCGTTAAACGTCTGCCTTCGGCTCAGGGCGAGATCCCGGCATTATGGGATCGAGCCCCACATCAGGCTCCTCTGTTAGGAGCCTGCTTCTTCCTCTCCCACTCCCCCTGTCTGTGTTCCCTCTCTCGCTGGCTGTCTCTATCTCTGTCAAATAAATAAATAAAATCTTTAAAATAAAAAAATTTAAAAAAAAGAATGTGCAAGACCTGTATACTGAGAATTATAAAATAATGGTGAAAAAAATTAAAGAATGAAGAGAAATAACTGCAGTTATAGGTCAGAAGAATCAATATTGATTTTTCTTTAGGAAAAAGAAATTGAGAAGCTGATTCTAAAATACATATGAAGAAGAGAGAGAAGTCCAAAATGGTGGAGGAGTAGGAGACCTTAGTTTCATCTGGTCCCAGGAATTCAGCTAGATAGGTACCAAATCATTCTGAATACCTGCAAACTCAACTGGAGATCTAAGAAAAGAATAGCTGCAACTCCACAAATAGAAAAGCAACCACTTTCTGTAAGGTAGAAGGTGCGGAGAAGTGAATCCGAGGGGATATGTGGAAAGATAAACAGCGGGGGNGCAGGCGGGGGGGGGGGGGGGGGGAGGAGGGAGCCTCTGTAAGCCTGCTACCAGAAAGTGATACAACAGCGGAGCACAAAATCAGAACTTTTAAAAAATCAGAACCCTGCTCCAGTGAGGGACGTCTCACCTGAAAGGTGGTCACATTGCTAAGAGGGCTGAACCTTAGTTGGGACAGTGTGGTCTCAGGATCCCCAGTGTCACAGGAAGACCGGGGATGCCTGAGAGAGGCAGAGTTCCCAGGCACTGGAGCAGAGATGCCGGCTATAATCAGGGAGCCCAGGAGTGGGTTCTCAGCTCGGAAACCACGAACCATGGCACAATCGGGCAACCGCTCCCCCAGCCGGGGCCCAGCAAGTGGCATAACCGGGAGAGGAGTAGTGCAAGAGCACCCCACAGGAGTCTGCAGGGTTTGGAGACTCAAAATGGGGTCGTGTGCCTGAGATAGAAACCCTCGGTCGCGGGCCCGGTGATGATGAAGTATGGCCAGAGACCGGGGAGACAGGAAGGACTGACTACTTTTCTTTGAGGACGCACTGAGGAGTGGGGCCCCAAGCTTTAGACTCTGGGCCGGAGACTGGGAGGCTGCCATTTTCATTCTCATCCTCTGAAGCTGCGCAAAAAGCCTTCAGGGAACAAAAGCCACAGACAGCAAACCCAAGATTGCTTAGTCTGGACCCCTGACTAGGGTTGTGCAATTCCACCTGGGGCAAAGACACTGAGAATCCGTGCAACAGGCGCTTCCCCCAGAAGATCAGCAAGAACATCCAGCCAAGACCAGTTTACTGATCAAAGAGAACAGCAAAACTCTGTGCTAGGGGAATACAGCACATAGAATTCATGGCTTTTTTACCCATGATTCTTTAGTCTTTCGCTTCTAATTTAAAAAATTTTTTCCTTAACTTTTTCAACCAATTTCCTATTTTATCAACTCCTTTCTAAAATCTTTTCATTTTTATAGTTACATTCTATCCCTTCATTGTATTTAATTTTATTTTTGTATATATGTAAGTTTTTCTTCCTTTAAAATTTTGGGATGCAGTTTCTTATAGCATACCAAATATACTCAAAATCTAGTATGTGGCTCTGTTCTAGTCACTTGTCTGATCATATGCTCTCTTTTTTCCTTCCTTTTTTTTTTTGTTTTGTTTTGATTTTTTGTTACAGTCTTTTAAAATTTTCATCTTTACAGTTACATTCTATCCTTTCAATGCATTTAATTCTATTTTTGTATATATATAAATTTTTCTTCCTTTACAATTTTGAGATGTAGTTTCTTATAACAAACCCATCAAAATACACTTAGGAGATAGTGTATTGCTCTGTTCTGTTCACCTGTTTATATCCCTTCCTTTGCTGCTGCTGCTGCTGCTGCTGCTGCTGTTGTTGTTGTCTATATCTTCTGTTTTTTCTCGTCTTAATTTTCATTTTTATAGTTACATTCTATCCTTTCAATGCATTTAATTCTATTTTTGTACATATGTTAAGTTTTTCTTTCTTTACAATTTTGTGATCTAGTTTTCTAACAAACAGACCAAAACACGCACAGGATCTAGTGTATTCCTCTCTTCTGTTCACCTGTCTGATTATATTATTGTTTCTGTTTGTTTTTCATTTTAATTTAATTTTAATTTTTTTTCCTCTGTTTCGGGTCGTTTCTGATTTGTTTAGTACATATTTCCCTAGTGTTGTTGTTGCCATTTTAGTATTTTGTTCTCTTGTTCATCTCTTCTTCTCTGGTCAGAATGACAATATGGAAAAACTCACCTCAAAAAAGAGAACAAGAGGCAGTACTAACTGCCAGGGACCTAATCAGTATGGACATAAGATGTTGGAACTAGAATTCAGAATAACGATTATAAAGACAGTAGTTGGGCTGGGAAAAAAGCATAGAAGACACTAGAGAATCCCTCTCTGGAGAAATAAAAGAACTAAAATCTAATCAAGTCAAAATCAAAATGACTATTAATGAGATGCAGTCAAAAATGGAGGCCCTAACTGCTAGGATAAATGCAGCAGAAGAGAGAATTAGTGATAGAGAAGACAAAATGATGGAGAATAAAGAAACTGAGAAAAAGGGATAAACAACAACTGGATTACGAGGGGAGAATTCGAGAGATAAGTGATATCATACAGCAAAACAATATTAGAATAATTGGGATCCCAGAAGAAGAGGAAAGAGAGAGGGGTCAGAAGGTATACCAGAGCTAATTATAGCAGAGAACTTACCTAATCTGGGGAAGGAAACAGACATCCAAGTCCAGGAGACACAGAGAACCGCCCCCCCCACTTTAAAAACAATAAAAATAAGCCAACACCCTGACATATAATAGTGAAACTTGCAAATCTCAGAGACAAAGAGAAAATCCTGAAAGCAGCTTGGGACAAGAGGTCTACACCTACAAGGGTGGAAACATTAGATTGGCAGCAGACCTATCCATAGAGACCTGGCAGGCCAGAAAGGACTGGCATGATACATTCAGGGTGCTAAATGAGAAAAACATGCAGTCGAGAATACTTTATCCAGCTAGGATGTCATTCAAAATAAAAGCAGTGATAAAAAGCATCCAGGACAAATAGAACCTAAAAGAATTTGTGATCACCAAACCAGCCCTACAAGAAATATTAAAAGGGATCCTTTAAGCAAAGAGAGAGCCCAAAAGTAACACAGACTAGAAAGGAACAGAGACTATATACAGAAACAGTCACTTTACAGGTAATACAACGGCACTAAATTCATATCTTTCAAGGGATATCCAGTATCACCACTGCTATTCAACATAGTACTAGAAGTCCTACCCTCAGCAACCAGACAATAAAAAGAAATAAAAGGCATCCAAAATGGCAAAGAAGTCAAACTCTTACTCTTTGCAGATGACATGATATTCTATGTGGAAAACCCAAAAGACTCTACCCCAAAATTGTTAGAGCTCATTAAGGAATTCATCAAAGTGGCAGGATATAAAATCAATGCACAGAAATCAATTGCATTTCTAAACACTAACAATGAGACAAGAAAGAGAAATTAAGGAGTAGATCCCATCTACAATTGCACCCAAAGCCATAAGATACCTAGGAATAAATCTAACCAAAGAGGCAAAGGATCTGTACTCAGAAAACTACAGAACACTCAAGAAAGAAATTGAGGAAGACACAAAAAAATGGAAAAATGTTCCATACTCATGGACTGGAAGAACAAATATTGTTAAAATGTCTATGCTACCTAAAGCAACCTACACATTTGATGCAATCCCCGTCAAAATACCAAGCACTTTTTTCACAGAGCTGGAACAAATAATCCTAAAATTTGTATGGAACCAGAAGACCCTGAATAGCCAGAGGAATGTTGAAAAAGAAAACCAAAACTGGTGCCATCACAATTCTGGATTTCAAGCTCTATTACAAAACTTGTAATCATCACGACAGTATGGTATTGGTACAAAAACAGACACATAGATCAATGGAACAGATTAGAGAATCCAGAAATAGACCCTCACCTCTATGGTCAAGTAATCTTCGATGAAGCAGGATCAAGAATATCCAATGGAAAAAAAGTCCTTCAACAAATGATGTTGGGAAAATTGGACAGCCACATGTAGAAGAATGAAACTGTAACATTTCCTTATACCATACAACATAAACTCAAAATGGATGAAAAACCTAAATGTGAGACAGGAACATATCGAAGTCCTAGAGAAGAACACAGGCAGCAACCTCTCTGACCTCAGCTGCAGCAACTTCTTGCTAGACAGGTTTCCAAAAGCAAGGGAAAAAAAGGCAAAAATAAACTATTGGGACTTTATTAAGATAAAAAGCTTTTGCACAGCAAAGGAAATAGTCAACAAAACCAAAGACAACTGAGAGAATGGGAGAAGATATTTGGAAATGACATATCAGATAAAGGGCTAGTATCCAAAAGTCTATAAAGAACTTATCAAACTCAATACTCAAAGAACAAAAATCCAATCAAGAAATGGGCAGAGGATATGAACAGACATCTCTCCAAAGACATACAAATGGCCAAAGGACACATGAAAAAACGCTCAACATCACTCAGTACCAGGGAAATATAAATCAAAACCACAATGAGATACCATCTCACACCAGTCAGAATGGCTAAAATTAACAAGTCAGGAAATGACAGATGTTGGCAAGGATGTGGAGAAAGGGGAACCCTCTTACCCTGCTGATGGGAATGCAAGCTGGTGCAGGCACTCTAGAAAACAGTCTGGAGGTTCCTCAAAAAGTTGAAAATAGAGCCATTCCACTTTTAGGTATTTACCCAAGAAAAATGAAAGCATATGTTCATTCAAAGCCCTGTACACAAATGTTCATGGCAGCCTTATTTTTAATAGCCCAAACTGGAAACAACCCAAATGCCCATCAACAAAGAAACGATCTGTGGTACATGCAGACAATGGAATGCATTTCAGCAATAAAATGAACTGACACATGCTACAACATGGATGAATCTCAAAATAATTATGTTGAGTGAAGACAGACCCCTGCCAAAAAAAGAGTACATACTTTATGATTTCATTTCCATAAAATTCTAGAAAATGCAAACTGAAGTAATAGAAAGTACATCAGTGGTTGCCTGGGGATTGGGCTGAGTGAGAAAAGGTGGGATGGAGGGATTAAAAAGGAGTATCAAGAAGCTTTTGGAAGTGCTAGATGTGTTTAATATCTTCACAAATATATATTATGGCAAAACATATTCACTAAATATATTCAGATTATTGTATGTCAGTTACACATCAATAAGGTTGTTTTAAAATGATGCAATAAACAAAACTGAAAGGCAAATAAAGTAGGAATGATGCAAAATATGTGCTCATTGAAAGTTATTCTTATNCAAAATACAGACAGGTCACCATAAAACAATGATGAAACAGACTGAAGATGACACAAACAAATGGAAAGATATTCTATACTCATGGGTTGGAAGATGTCCATACTACCCAAAGCAATCTAATGCAATCCCTATCAAAATATCAGCAACAGGGGGTGCCTGGGTGGCTCAGTTGGTTAAGCATCTGCCTTCGGCTCAGGTCATGATCCCAGGGTCCTGTGATCAAACCCCACGTGGGGCTTCCTGCTCAGCAGGGAGCCTGCTTTTCCCTTTCCCTCTGCCACTCCCCCTGCTTGTGCTCTCTTTCTCTCTCAAATAAAAATCTTAAAAAAAAATACCAACAACACTTTTCACAGAACTAGAACAAATAATACTAAAATTTGTATGGAATCACAAAAGACCCTGAATAGCCAAAACAATCTCACAAAAGAAGAACAAAGCTGGAGGTATCATAATCTCAGATTTCAAGATATACTACACAAAGCTGTAGTAATCAAAACTGAATGGTACTGGCACAATAATAGATACATAGATCGATAAAACAGGACAGAGAGTCCAGGAATAAACCCACACTTATATGGCCAATTAATCTACAACAAAAGAGGCTTGGATACACAATAGGGAAAAGACAGTCTCTTCAACCAACAGTGTTGGGAAAACTAGTCAGCCACATGTGAAAGAATGAAACTGGACCACTTTCACACCACACACAGAAATAAACTCAAAATGGATTAAAGACCTAAAGGTGAGACTCCAAATCACAAAGCTCCTAGAAGAAAACATAGGCAATACTTCTTTTGACATTCAGTCATAAAAACATTTTTCTCAATATGTCTCCTCAGGTAAGAAAAACAAAAGCAAAATTAAACTATTGGGACTACACCAAAATAAAAAGCTTTTGCACAGCAACAAAACGACAAGGCCGCCTATTGAATGGAAGAAGATATTTATGATGATGTATCTGATAAGGGGTTAATATCCAAAATACATAAAGAACTTACAGGACTCAACACCCTTAAAACCCAAGTAATATGATTAAAAAAGAACAGAGAACCTGAATCAACATTTTTCCAAAGAAGACATATAGACGGCCAACAGAAACATGAAAAAAATGCTCAATATCACTCATCATCAACGAAAGGCCAATCCAAAACACAACAAGATATCACCTTACACTTGTTAGAATGGCTAAAATAAAAAACACGAGAAATAACACGTATTGGTGAGGATGTGGATAACCCTCATGCATTGTTGGTAGGAATGAAAATTGGTGCAGCCACTGTGGAAACAGTATAGAGGTTCCTCAAGAAACTCAAAACAGAATTACCATATATTCCAGTAATTTCATTCCAGAGAAAATTAAAACACTAATTTGAAAAGATATATGCGTCCCTATGTTTATTGTAATGTTATTTACAATAGTTAAGATATGGAGCAACTGAAGTATCCATCCATGGATGAATGGATAAAAAAAAATATGGTGTGTACACACACACACACACACACACACGATGGAATGTTACTGAGCCATAAAAAAGAATGAGATCTTGCCATTCACAACAACATGGATGGACCTAGAGGGTATAATGCTAAACAAAGTAAGTCAGAGAAAGACAAAATACCATATGATTTCACTCATATGTGGAATTTAAGAAACAAATGAAGAAAGAAAAAAAAGAGACAAAAACATTTTTTTAAAAGATTTTATTTATTTATTTATTTATTTGAGAAAGAAGGGCAGAGGAGAGTGAGCTTGTGCGTGTACCAGCAGGGGTGGGGAGGTGCAGAGGGAGAGGGAGAGAAGCAGACTCCCTGAGAATCAGGGAGCCCAACACGGGGCTTGATCTCAGGACCCTGAAATCATGACCTGAGCTGAAGGCAGACGCTTAACTGATTGAGCCACTCAGGTGCCCCCCCAAAAACATTTTTTTTAAAGATTTTATTTATTTATTTGACAAAGAGAGACAGTCAGCGAGAGAGGGAATACAAGCAGGGGGAGTGGGAGAGGAAGAAGCAGGCTTCTAACAGAGGAGCCCGATGTGGGGCTCAATCCTAGAACGCCGGGATCACGCCCTGAGCTGAAGGCGGATGCTTAACAACTGAGCCACCCACGCGCCCCCCAAAAAACATTCTTAAATACAAAGAACAAACTGGTAGTTGTTGCCATGGGGGAGATGGGTGGGTGCAGGGGTGAAACAGATAAAGGGGGGGTTAAGAGTACACTTATCTTGATGAGCACTGAGTAATGTAGACAATGGTTCAATCATTATATTGTACACCTGAAACTAATATAACACTGTATGTTGATTATACTTCAATAAAAACATTATACCTCAGACAGGGGAACACATAAATATACGTACATCAGCCCATACAGTCAAAGGACACATATAGGAAAAAGAAAATAGCAGTGGCTATTAAGGATATGAAACATATATAGTTTCACTACTAATCAAAGAAGTAAAAACTAAAATAATAAGACACCTCATTTCACCTACCAAAATGACAAAGTAATAGAGAAAAGATACAGTCTTTGGTAAGGGCACAAGGAAACCATCGTTTTTATACATGCTGGAAGAACAGAATGGGTATATTCTCTGACAAGGGATATCCTTCTAGGAATTTATATGAGGCTATGTCTTTTTTCTTTTGTTTTAGCAAAAGAGGCAGGATATAAGTAGGTAGAACATAAAGAGGGATGAGACCATGAAGATGGAAACAGGGCCTCTTTCATCTCCAAGTTTGGATTCCTTTACAGGCTTGTTTTATCTGAAGTAGGTGTTATGATTTCAGGTAATTTTAGATTTCCTTCTTTTTGCTTATATGTATTTTCCAAATTTTCTGCAAAGCCTATTACTTCTGTAATTAGAGGAAAAGTGATGTAAAAAATTTTATGTTACTTTCAAGTCTAATTATAAAGCACTACAACAAAAAAGGCAATATATATTTGCAGAAAATAATTTGGTAATAGGAATCAAGAAACTTTAGGTAAGCTCATTTCTTTTAAACAAGTATTTCTCCAAATCATAAGCTATGACTGAAAAAAATGAAAACCTATAAGGAAAGAATTTGAAACTAAAAAATTTTTATAAAAGAATTTTTATCCCAATTTTATTAATATTTTCACTTTCCCTTTTTCTTACAAATATATATAAAAATTAATTATAGAAAAACCAGAAGACACAATCTCTGCCCATTTTATAGGAGAAAGCTATGTCATGGATCTATGGACAATACCTTTTTGTAAATGGCACAAAATATACTGTATTGCTCAGATTCATCTTAGCAGCTAACTCTTTGTCCTCTTAAAACTTCAGTCTTTTGCATTTATGGTGCACCTATGGAAAAAGAAGAATGAAATATATAATTATAAGAGCAAAATTAAAGAAGCCATAATTGATCATATGGTAGCTTTAAAATTTTACACATGTAGTATTGCGAAGTTAAAACTTTTATCTTCATCTGTTTGTGAATGACAAATGCAAAACGTAAGATTTGCACATCAAAGACTCGGGCTACATTTTCACAAGCTATACTGGGAAAACAAAAGTGTCCTTAGATTTCAGAATCTATACTGAGACTGCCATTAGTTTGAATCCAGGGAAACTCAATAGAGTCTACCAGTAGGCAGGACTAATCTGCAGTATATGGTGATGTTACTGATCAGCTGTCAGTAAGGCTTATATTCTGAATTGCTTTTCCAATCAGCATGATGATTTACATTGGCTCATCTATCTCCCCATTCCTAGGCTCTCCTATAACCAGTCTTCTTTATTATCTGTTAAAGAAGTACGTGCCCAATGTAGAAAATCTGGGAACCTAATACTATTATGAAGAAAAACCTATATAATCCTACCTAGGACAAAGTTTCATTAACAATCTGGCATACTTTTCTCCATGCTCATATTTATTTTGTTACATACAGCTGAGATCATTTATACATATAATTTCATAGTCTACCTCTTTTATCTAATTCTAGATTACAAGCATTTTTGCCACGTTATCACTGTTCACAGAGCTCATTCTAATGACTGCTCAGTGTGTATCTCCCAATGTATATCTTCCTTTTTTTTTTTTTTTAAAGATTTTATTTATTTATTTAACAGGGAGAGAGACAGCCAGCGAGAGAGGGAACACAAGCAGGGGGAGTGGGAGGAAGAAGCAGGCTCCCAGTGGAGCATGGAGCCCGATGTGGGGCTCGATCCCAGGACCCTGGGCTCACCCCCTGAGCCGATGGCAGACACTTAATGACTGAGCCACCCAGGCACCCCTCCCAATGTATATCTTCCTATTCATTCACAACTCCTCCACAATTAGAAACCAAGGTTGTATTTAACTCTTTATTGAACTATTAAATATTGTGTTTTGAAGCTCTTTGTGCATATTATTCAGCTACATTTTAGGGTCTTCTTTGGAATGGATTTCTGGAACTAGAGTTGTTCGGTCAAAGAATATAACAATTTAAAACATATAATATGCGGGGCGCCTGGGTGGCGCAGTCATTAAGCGTCTGCCTTTGGCTCAGGGCGTGATCCCGGCATTCTGGGATCGAGCCCCACATCTGGCTCCTCCACTGGGAGCCTGCTTCTTTCTCTCCCACTCTCCCTGCTTGTGTTCCCTCTCTCGCTGGCTGTCTCTATCTCTGTCGAATAAATAAATAAAATCTTAAAAAAAAAACACATATAATATGCATATTGAAATAATTTTTAGATAACCTGACTGCTTTGGAGATGAAGGCCTTTTGGGGAGGGGAACTAGAAAAAAGGTATTAACCTCTACTTTCATATTTCTCCTGTTGAGGGTGTCCCAATCTCCTCTCATGTCTATATGTATAAACTAATCTTTCTCATTATTTTTATTATTCCCTCTGATTCTATGGCTATGAAATGTTACATTAAGTGATAGCTATTATTGCCTGAATTCTGTACCACATTTTACCTACCCACCAACTATCAAACCAATCAATAACTGCCATGTCTGCATATCTATCCTGCTAATCTAGCCTGACTATAGCTTCAATAAACTAAAAAATTTCTTGAACACTAGTTGCAAGATTTCTAAGAAAGTAACTTAAAATAAGACATTTACTAACATCTTCATGTCCTAATTTCAAATGCAAGCAGAACTATTCACTGCACTTGGACATGCTATGGACATGCATGCTTAGTATTTTCTTTCTCTAAATACTACTTCATTCTTACATAATTTTCTTAAAACATGTTCTCTACAGTTGTATAGCTCTATAAATATTCTAAAATAAACTCTATAACTTCTAGGAATTACATTTTCTTGGTTTTATCTTTTTTCTTTTCCCCTGCTGGAAGATTGCACGTGTTACTGAGGCGAAAAGCATACTCTGAAGTTTATCCATTACACCTAAGGGATGTTCTCAGCTTTCTTCCATTCCACAAGCTCCTTTCTTTCTTTATAAACGTCTCTTGAATTCCATAAAACTGTCTTTTCCTGTTTTCCAAATTATTCCTCCCACAGTTCCTTTTCTTCTGATTTCTAAGTGAAAGTTCCTCCAAGTATTTGCCTGAAGCCCTGTGTATGACAGCAAGGTGCTCTCCTAACTTCTATCCATTCAATGGTTTCCAGTAACGCTTAAGGCTTTACACTGTGCTGATATCCTTCCCAAGCCCCAGCCCCATACATTCAGATATCTTTTTGGGTTCTCCTCTCACTTATACCTTACATTAACTTTGACCTTTCCCCTGTCCTTGTCTCAATTAATTCACAATTTCAAAGAAATACAAATATTTCTTTGTATCTGTTTCTCTGTTTTTTTCCACTTAGGTTTATCTCTTTCTTCTACTTCTGCTTGGTCAGACTATAGTCTATCTTTACTGGAATTCACCTTTTTTTTTTTTTGAGACTATATTTATTTGAGAGAGAGAGAGAAAGAGAGAGAGAGAACAAGTCGGGGAGAGAGGCAGAGGGAGAAGGAGGAGCAGACTCCCTGCTGAGCAGGGAGCCCAACAAGGGGCTTGATCCCAGGCCTCCAAGGATCATGACCTGAGCTGAAGGCAGACGCTTAACTGACTGAGCCACCCAGGTGCTCCTGGAATTCATCTTAAAAACACTATTATTATAATCATCTTCCTGAAGCAAAGGTGAGATAACAAATCTTTGCTCAAAATCCTTCAATGTATAGCCGGTATAAAGAATAGCTTTACCTAACTAACATTCAAAACTGGCCTCAAATCACTACTCTTAACCAAAATTCTTCAACTCTATAATCAGGAAAAATGAATTACTATACAGTTACATTTTTATACCTTTGTCTTTGCTTATGCTGTTCCCTCTGACTAGAATATCCAAACCCCAACCACTCTCACAGTCCAGGTGAGTATCACCTCTGGTGTAAGACCTACCATTTTCCTCTTTGCTTCAGTTTTAAATACATATATATTAATACTCTAACTGTATGACAAGGGCTTCTTCAGAGGAGGATACATGTCTAAACCTATGTTTTGATTAATCAATTCTATCTCATGACATCTTTTTCTAAAAAGCATTTTCTGGGGTTTTTTTTTTAAGATATAATTCACATACCATACAACTCACCCATATAAAAGGATAATTCAATGGGGTATTTTTTTTTTAAGATTTTATTTATTTGACAGAGAAAGAGAGCTTGAGCAGGGGGGAGGGGCAGAGGGAGAGGGAGAAGCAGGCCTCCTGCTCAGTGCGGAGCCCTACATGGGGCTCTGAGCCAAAGGCAGATGCTTAACCAACTGAGGCACCCAGGCATCCCCATAATTCAATGGTTTTTAGCATATTCACCGGTATGCACAGTCATCACCATGGTCAATTTTAGAATATTTTTATCACCACAAAAAGGGGGAGATACCCTTTAGCTATTACCCTACCACCTTTCCATTCCTAAGCAACCACTAGTCTACTTTCTGTCTCTATAGATTTCCCTGTTCTGGACCTTTCCTTTGAATGGTCTTTATGACTGGCTTCCTTCACTTGGCATGCTGTTTTGAAGGTTTATTCATGTGGTAGCATGAATCAGTATTTAATTTCTTTTATTGATGAATATTACTCCATTATATAAATATACCACATATTGTTTATCCACTCATAAGCTGATGGACATTTGGGGTTGTTTTTACCTTTTGGCTACTATGAACAATGGTATTATAATTGCTTGTGTACAATTTTTTGTGTAGACATATATTTTCATTTCTTTTGATTATATACCTACGAGTCACATTGCTGGGCCCTGTGACATTTTTATATAGCAGGTACTCTATAAAAATCTGCTGAAATTTCTTTCCCTTTTCCACCCCAATCTTACTCTCAAACTGATCTCTAAATTCATCATTCCCTCAAAACATGAACAAGCACATTTTTCCTCCAAGAGGATTGCATTTTAAGAATTAACTGAAGATGAAATGATATGCATGGAATTATTTTTTCCTCTTCCTTGACCTCCTGCAACCTCAGGTACTACATTTATAGTGAGAACTGAGAACCGTGCCAAGAATGCAGTAGTTCTAGTCTTAGGCCCTTGGGCCAACTGAACAATCCAGCCAGCTTGGAGCAGAAGATTTCATCAGAGATCTGCAACTGGAATAATTTTCTTCACTCTTTACTCTAAGAAATGGAAATCTTTCAACAACGATAATCAAATTATTTTTCACAGACATCCTAACTTAATATAAGGAAGAACGTTTGACAGAGAGTAAAAATACAAATATTTTTCATAACTTCCCTTTTCCCAGAAACTTTCAAGAAAGATGATTCATGGAAGACCTTAGCTGACTTTCAATGTTGTAGTCGCACTACTTCAACAATAAACCTGAAGCCAACTAGTTTGAAAAACCCCAATATTTCAGCATTAGGGAGTAAGAATCACAATGTTTCATATTGGAAAGATTTTAAAGCTCAGACATTTCAACTTTTTTTTTTTTAACTGAATCTCAGAAAAGTGTCAAGTCACACCTATGTGGTAGCGTTACCCCAAATTAAAATCCAAGTCTTCTGATTTCCCACTCAAAAAACTTCCTTCTGAATCAAGCTGCCTAAGTCGGACTTCAAAATACCAAAAAGTTTTGGAGGGTGATCAAGAAAAGTTTAATCAAACATAAAATTGGACTTCTGTGTTATTATTGCTCCAAAATATTTCATAACACTTGAGTATGTAGTGGTAGATTCAGTTCTTATGTAGTCTGAGGCGTAAACAAATTTGGGGATCTATTTAAGAAATTTTTACAAAATTCCCACACAGAAATAAGTATTAGGGCCTCAGAAGGGGCTGGTGCAGGGGCACCTGAGTGGCTCAGTCGGTTGAGTGTCTGCCTTCAGCTCAGGTCATGATCTCAGGGTCCTGGGATCGAGTTCTACATCAGGCTCCCTGCTGAGCGGGTTGTCTGCTTCTCCCTCTGCCTTGGCCTCTCCCCCTGCTTGTGATCTGTCTCTCTCTCTCTCTCTCAGATGAATAAATAAAATCTTCAAAAAAAGGGGGGGGCTGGTGCAAACAAGGGGTTCTGAAACTTAAACGTCACTGTAAATTAGCCCATGTAAATTCCTATTATCTCATTCATTATCTTGCTTCCAGAGGGTAGAGGCAGGCAAAATCTTCATTTTACAGCTACGAAAAATGAAGGACAAATAAGTGACAGGACTTTTTCAGAGTTAGAACTAGTCCAGTTTTTCTCCCTACTATGAGACAACTACCCATAGAGACTTGAAGAGAATTGCTTTAAAGAACAGAAAACTGTTTTGGTTAGTTGCTGCTACTGTTTGCCACTAACTGTTATTCTGAAGTGAGAAACCATTTTTCTGGTACTTTCATTTTGAAAATAATACTAGATGTTAGTTGCTTTTTATGCCACTATGTAGCCCATTGTGATCATATAGCACTGGAGAACTGGAAAGGGGCCTTAAAGCCATCTAATTTCTACTCAGCAAATAATGCAAAAGTGGCTGGGGTTTATTGATTACCCTAACAATGATCACTTTTAGTCAACTCCTGGGTCAACTGATGTTAAATATTATGAAGAAGACTCTACCAAGTCACCCTTTAAGACCTCATGTGTGGGGCACCTGGGTAGCTGAGGCAGTTAAGCACCCTGTTCTTGATTTCCACTCAGGTCGTGATTTCAGGGTTGTGAGATTCAGCCCCGCATTGGGCTCCTTGCTCAATGTGGAGTCTGCTTGAGATTCTCTCTCTCCCTCCCTCTCTGCCAACTCGTGTACGCACTCTCTCTCTCTCAAAATAAACGAAATCTTAAAAAAGCCCTTATGTGTGCTAAAAAGTAAATATATCTACTATTTTTGTTTCTTAATGGATATTATTTTCCCGCTCTGTTAAAAAAAAGTATGGTTAGGTTGAGAGTTGGGGAAATTTATGAAATCCAAAGGAGCTTCTCCTTTAACATTGAAATTTTTGTTCTGATACTCTGATATGAGGCTAGCAACTTAAAATCAATGATGCATCAATTTGGGGGAAAAAATGGTACTGAACGTAAGTTAAGACCAGTACAAAAATGGTGCTGATGTGTCTACACAAATCCCAAACTAGACACACCTGGGTGGCTCAGTTGGTTAAGCATCAGCCTTCGACTCAGGTCATGATCCCAGGGTCCCGGGATCGATTTCCAAATCGGGCTCCTTGCTCAGCGGGGAGTTTGCTTCTCCCTCTGCTTGCCACTCTCCCCTGTTTGTGCTTTCTCTCTCTGACAAATAAATAAGATCTTAAAAAAAAAAAAAAAGATTTGAGCAGGCTTTGAAGTCATATCGTACCCAAGCACTTCATACAGTGCAAATTATCCTTGGAAATCCAGTATACAGTTGACCCCTGAACAACGCAGGAGTCAGGGGCACTGACCCCCAGTGTAGTAAAAAAATCTGTGTATAGCTTTTAACCCCCAAAACTTAACTACTAATAACCTACTCTTGAGTAGAAGCTTTACTGATAACAAAACATCAATTTTGTATGTATATGTACTATATAGTATATTCTGACAATAAAGTAAGTCAACGAAAAAATGTTATTAAGAAATTCATAATGAGGAGAAAATACATTTATAATGCTCTGCTGTATTTATTGAAAAAAATCTGCATATAAGTGGACCCATGAAGCTCAAACCTATGTTGTTCAAGGGTCAACTGTATGTGGTTTTGTTTGTAAAATCCTTTAAATAAATTTTCATGCACAGTTAAGTGTAGGAGCCACTGAGCTAGTCTAAAGGAGATAAAGAAAAGTCTATCTATAAAAATAATTCTTAAAATTTTTTTTAATTTTTAAATTTTTTCTAGATGTTTGGTTTTCAATTTATTTTAATTCCAGTATAGTTAATACATGGTGCTATATTAGTTTCAGTATAAAAATAATTCTTACCCTTTTCTGTGACATTGACTTCTTTGGCAGTGTAGTGAAGCCTATGGACACCTTCTCAGGTAATGTTTTAAATGAAAAAAATTAACTACTTGCAATTACAAAGGAAAGCAGTTATATTGAAATAAAGTTATAAAAATATTTTTTAAAATTTGTGATATAGTAATATGTATGTTTCTTTATTAATTCATTTAGTAATGAGAACTAGTAGGCAGTCTAATAACTACAATAATTTCAAAGAGCAATGGACATAAATAATATTTTGAGAGTTCTATAACTAATGTATTATAGAATATCAACCTATTGGGGACTGATGACAAGTCTCATATTGTTAATACATGTATGGTTTGTTGCCAACATTAATAAAGTAGATATTAGTAAAAAACAAAAAACAAAAAGCCAAATGTGTTTTCTAACACATTCTTTGATGTACAGAAATTTGGGCATTCAATCCATTCTCTCTTCAAGATAACCAGTATAAATGGGTATTGCTGAGGAATCCTGAAGAGTTCCTGCCTGTCTGCAGAGTTTAATCCATTCTGTTTCCTATCAAGCTTCCATAAGTTCTATTAATAGATATTAATAGAAGTTGTGCAGATTAAATGAGATAACATATGCCAAACATGTAGTAGATGCAGGAAGATTTGCCAGATGTGAATGTAATTCTTACTTGATCACATTCATATAGCATGCACTGTTAACTTGAAAAGTTGCAGGGAATAACTTGGCATTTCCTACTGCGGTTTCATTAAACAGCTCTCACTCCTATACCTTTTGGCATCAGTAGTCCGATTTCTATAGAATTTCGTCTTTTGTTTTGGGAGTTAGCTGAAATGCATGTACGATGAGGATCCACTGTAAGTACCAAAGGTTAACAGGTCGTTATCAGGTTTTTGGTTGCAAATGATAGAAATCAACCCTGGCTAACTTAGGCCAGACATTTGTTTATAGGTGTTATATTGTGATTTGTAATAAGAAATACATATTTGAGGGGCGCCTGGGTGGCACAGCGGTTAAGCATCTGCCTTCAGCTTAGGGCGTGATCCCGGCGTTCTAGGATCCAGCCCCACATCAGGCTCCTCCGCTATGAGCCTGCTTCTTCCTCTCCCACTCCCCCTGCTTGTGTTCCCTCTCTCGCTGGCTGTCTCTATCTCTGTCGAATAAATAAATAAAATCTTAAAAAAAAAAAAAAAGAAATACATATTTGGTTTTCATATGGTATAGAAATCCTAAAAACCTTAGAATTTCCCAAGTGATAAGAACAATAAAGGTAGAGTCTTTTGTTATTCCTAAGAAGTCCTTTTCAACCATACCTGAGTTGCTGTTAATGAGGTGGCTTTTGGAAAGACCCTATTCATGGGGGCTGGTTGTCAGGGAAACCAACCCTGATTAGAGGGTGGGAATGTTAAGCCACACCTCCTGACCTCTGGGAGGAGAGATAAAGCATTCAATCATCAACGGCATATGATTTAATCAATCATGCTTATATAACGAAGCCTCAATAAAAACCCAAAAGGATGGAGTCTGGAGAGTTTCCAGGTTGGTGAATGCATTCACATCTGGGAGAGCGGCATACCCCATTTCCACAGGGACAGAAGTTCCTGCACAGGGGACCCTTCCAGACCTCACCCTATGTATCTCTTCATCTGGCTGTTCATCTGTACCCTTTATAATATTCTTTACAATAAACTGGAAAACAAGTAAATGTTTCTGTGAGCTCTGTGAGCCACTCTAACAAATTAACTGAACCTGAGGAGGGGGTTATGGGAACCTCCAATATGTAGCTCGTCAGTCAGAAGCACAGGCAACAACTTGGACTTGTAGCAGGCATCTTAAGTGGGGGGTATGGGAGGCAGCCTTGTGGGGCTGAGCCCTTAACCTTTGGGGTCTGAAGCTACCTCCAGATAGATAGTGTCAGAATTGAGTTAATTGTTCGGTGGTTTTGGAAAACACACATCAGAGTAGGGTATCTCACAGAATGAACCAGAAAACTCAGAAAATGGGCAGGCCCTTAAAAGGGCAAATGCACGTTCAAAATCGTGCCACAGTAAATGTCTGAGATGCCACTGCCACTTGCTTTTGCTCTACTGGACTCTTAACCCCTTCACAACTGCCACAAACTGTCTCTGTTGTGCTCTGAGTTATCAAGATTCACAGTCCTGGGTGGGAGCATCTGATTGACCAAAGTGACATGTCCACATGTCAGCCACCAGGCAACTGAGAAAGAAATATCTACCTATACTTCTTCCATATCCATAGAAGGAGTAACATGGTCCCCCTTCTATTCAAAACAGGATAATCAAGCAATGGGCAACTCACACTGTATCCAGTCATTTATGATCCAAAACCACATCACAACTCAGAAGCTAAGTGATTAACTTTATTTGTAGCATACCACGATCTAATTCTGTCTCCTTAATCGATTTCTTCTAACCTACGTTTTACCTGTTTAAACTTCTTCTGTATCTATAAAATCTTTTTCTCATGAGTTTAGTAAGAGGTGTAGTGACCCTGAAGTAGTGCTCAACTATTCATTCATTCATTTATTCAACATTTATTAGATATCCATTATGCTTAAGACATCATGCTAGGTGTTGAAAAATATGCAATGCAGAAACTAATTATCTAGAACCAGTGAATGTTGAAGGTAATGTGGAAGTTCAAATGAGGAAAAGAGAACTTCCAATTCTCTAAGGAACAGGGGATGGGGATGGGCTGGTGATTGATGGGTTCATGGAAGAGATGACATTTGGACTGCTCTGCAAAGAACAGGTAGAATTTTCAGGAAATGCTGTGAGCATATGATGGGAGGTTGCAGCATTTTAGGAAATGGCAAGTAACTTCAGTTCTGCAGATTTGGGACAAGAATCCTTTGGGAACAAAGGTGGAAGAGTCTATTGGGTCTAGATTTTCAAGGATCTTGAATATGATGCAAAGGATTTTATGCCTTTTTTAATAAATGAAAAAACATTTTAAATTTTAAATTAGATTCAAGCTTCAAGAATAATACTTTAGTGGTCTGGCAGTAATATATAGGCTGAATTGGGAAGATTTTATTTAAAAACATTATGTACACATCATAGAAAAAAATTGATAGAATATAGACCAAAATGTTAATAGTGCTTATCTTTGGGTATTGGGAATATAAGCATTTTCTGTTTCTTTCTTTCTTTCTTTCTTTCTTTCTTTCTTTCTTTCTTTCTTTCTTTCATTTTATTTTATTTTATTTTATTTTATTTATTTGTTTGACACACAGAGAGAGAGAGAGAGCATAATCAGGGTGAGAGGGAGAAGAAGGCTCCCCCCTGAGCAAGTAGCCCAATGCAGGACTCTGGGATCATGACCTGAGCTGAAGCCAGCCGCTTAACTGACTGAGTCACCCAGGTGCCCCAGCATTTTCTATTTTCTATTTACCTTTCTGTATTTTCTCTATTTCCTCCATTGAACATATATCACTTTGTAATGAAAAAAGTAAGTAAAAAATATTTTTAAAAGACTGAATTAGAATAGAAGGAGACTAGATCAGGGAGGTCAGGTTGGGGCTACCAAAGTAGAAAGAATAATACTCTTAACCTAGAATGTTGGTAATAAAATTGAAAGCAGAAGGCAGATACCATGACTCTGGATGCAAGAATAACAGAATAATAACATTGCTTAGAGTCAGAAACTGACTGGCTGAATAGCTTGGAAAAGACATGGGAATCAAAGTTAGCTCTGAGGCCCTAAGAACAAGTGACAGAGGAGATAACTGTTCTGTGAACAAATACAGGGAATTAGTAGAAGGAACAAGTTCGATGGTAGAAAGATGAGTGTTTTCTTGCCAAATTGACTTTTAAGTGCTAGATAGGCATCCAGGGAGAGATATACAGCAAGTAGTAAGAAATGAAGGTTGGAACTCAGGAGAAATGACAGCTAGACATTCAGAGCTGGAATTATTTGTATAAGGTAATTAAGAAACTCAAGGAGGAACCATGGTTATAGAGAGAAAAAAGAAGACTGAGAATAAAATCTTGGGGAAATATTTTGAAGTTGAATTCTTAGTGAATGCTAGTTAAATGCTAAAGTCAACACTATATTTCTATAATTAGGTATTCTCTCTACTTTACTCCATTCAATCAAAAGGTTTAAAATGACTTCCCTAAGTACAAATTGAGATGAAGAGTCAAAAGAATACTATCAGAAATAAAATTTATCTTCTTATATGACTGGCTTTTGCTTCGCATCAATTATGAAAAAAAAAAAAGTCCCGTCTTTGGAATTGTATTTTTAAAAAAGAAAATATGTGCAGTATAGCAATAAAGTAAACCAACCGATCTTTTAATTGTTAATATACATATTTTAATATATTTTTACTTTTTTTGTAATCAGAATTTCAGATTTAGAATGTATCTAAGATGGGCTCAAGGAGGTTAACTCGCTTTTAAGTATTTTAATATTAATGACTTGGTGTTCATGCCATTATAGTCTAGATTGAATTCCTGATCAAAGAATACTTGACAATCATGATGGGGAGCAGCATCATGGTACAGCAGAAGAACTCTGAACCGGAAGACAGAAATCATAGATCCTAGTCCCATACTGGTCCCTAAATGGCTCAGTGGCCATTGATCAAGTTACTCAATTTCTCTAAGCCTCAGTTTCCTGGTCTTGGGGCTAGTTGAGACAATTTCTAAGTTCTATTCCAACCCTAAAATTCTATGATTTTGGAAAGTTGCTCCATTTAAAATCTTATATACAGATTCACACACACACAAATGCTCTGAGTTCAATATAACTAAAATTCCCAGCAATCTTTACTTTAATTGTTCCCAAGTCAAACAAAAGAAAAACCCAAGATGTAAACACCTTTAGTCTCTGCAAATTTTACCTGCCACTGATCACCAAATACATGAAGGCACCGTGAGAGCCCTATATTTATAACTTTTGACTCCCTGCTACAGGATTACAATGCCAGACACTGAAGATAATAGAACATGCAGAAATAAGAGCTTTGAAAATAAACCTTCTTACAGCTAATGAAGGATTATCTGGCATGCAATTTTTCTAAAATGTCACAGCTATTAACAAGTCTTTTTGTGTTTGTTTGGGGACTATTTCTCTCCTGTCTCTATTTCATTGCCCTGAAAATAAAAGTTTTTCTTAAGTACAATCAGATTTAGGGACCCTAAAACCTCAAAATTAAATTGTATATACTTCTATTTACTTCTTTGGGAAAGGCCTCTGCTATGAACTGAATTGTGTCTTTCTCCTGCCCCCAAATTCATATTTTGAAATTCCAACCTCTGAAATGACTGTATATGAAGATAGGGCTTTGGGGAGGTAACTATTGTTAAATGAAGTCATAAGGGTGGGACCCTAATTCAATGGGATTGGTGGCTTTATAAGAAAAGAGAAAGATCTCAATCTTTTCACTCTCTCCCTCTCCCTCTCTCTCTCTCCCCCCCTCCATCTCTCACTCCCTCCCTATCTCCCTCTCTCTCTCTCTCCCCCTCCTTTCCTCCCTCTCTTATATTGGCAAAGAGGAAAGGCCATCTGAATACAGTCGAGAAAGTGGCCATTCTGCAAGTCAGGAAGAGAGATTTCAACAGAAACTGAATCTATTGGCACCTTAATCTTAGACTTCCCAGACTCCAGAACTGAGAGAAAATTAATTTCTGTTGTTTAAGCTACCCAGTCTGTGGTATTTTGTTACAGCAGCAGGAGGGGGCGCAGAGAGCCTCCTTAAGGAATTTCTGGACTAAGATTTGGACAATATTTAAATGATAACTAAATTAATAGTGAAAATGTATTCTTTTCTAGGTAGCTAGAGAAATTGTTTGATAATCCTTTTCCTTTCAAAAATACATCTTGATAATCAGAGAACTGGGGAGAAATACTATTCTTTGAACTAGAGGAAAAAGTTTACAAAGATTTCATTATAATAATAATATAAAAACATACACAAATGCACTAATTAAGTACACATATTTGATTAAGTCTAAAATCTTGACCTAAAATCTCCCTTCAAAGACTCTTAACATTTATTTGATCTTTCAACAATACTGCCTCTGAATATGAACATTGAATGCTAAGTTCCACAAGCTATAAGTGATTACAAGTATTTTCTCGTTCAGGTATTTAAAGCAATTTCTTCATGATTGAGTGATTTACTTGAAATTTAGAAAGTGAATGAACTCTATGAGCTCTCTATATACCACCTGATTTAAAAAAATTCTCTAAAGCTGCTTATGAATGGAATCCATCTCCTACACTACTGCCAGGCATTATCAACCTGAAAGTAAAATCTGACCATGCCACTCACCTGCTTAAAACCCTTTAATCCTGTCATGTACAGAATATAAAATCCAAGCTCCTTGTAGATAGATGGCAAATGAAATCCTCTGTGATCTGCCCCAAGTCTGCTCGTGAACCTTGTCCTTAGTAACTCCAGGGCTTCACACTGGACGCTCTGGCTATTTCCAACTACTTCCTTGGGATGTCAAGAAGTACCTGTTGGCACTCTGTTTCTTTTCCTTTTTCCTAGATAACTAGAATTCATTCAAGAATCTGCTCAGATAGTAGCACTTCAGGGAAACTTTCCTGATTCTCCCCTAAGCTGGGGTGTTTTTTTTTTCCCCCACAGAAGGATGCTGTAAACATTTCTTGTATACCTGGTATATACACAAGATTTAGATCATCTTAGGTAAATGTCTGCTAGACATTACTATAAACTGCTAGAGGGCAGGGATCATATTTAAGTGACCAGTGTCTAACATACTGGCTGGTCCACTGTATGCGGCCAAAATATGCTGCTGAATTACACTAATTCATATATTAAATGTATTATAACATTTTTAAAGGAATATTACAGCAAATACTTTTGTTAAGCAAATAACCATCACTCCTTACTGTGTTTTTTAAATTAATATTTCTACTGGATGCTTTACCTAAAATGAACCTGATCTTTATTGTATTTTATTGTATTGAAATTTGGTATTTTATTGAACTACATGGTACCTAACTATTAATAATTTCAGAATTATCAGTACTCTCAACTTACTTGTTCAAGAACAAGTTTTGCTCAAGAACAAAACAGAGAGCTGTTTTATTGGATATCTTAAAAAACTGGCAGTTGATATCATCCTATTTTAACAACTAGAAAATCCTTCAAAGTCCAAGTCCGTATGTATTCATTTTACAAAAGTGAAAACAACGTTAAACAAAAACTTAACCTACTATGCAATAGTTTTTTCTCATGCACAGTCAAAAATACATGATATCCTTCCATTAAGTAGTTTAGAATCCGTTACTTAGGCCTGCCTTCAGTCAGCAAGTCCAAGATATTGTTTATATTGGTTGATAGGAAATCATTCAGTCTTTTATTAAGATTTTTGAATATTCATTCATTGTCACTTTTGATAAAGAGGGAACTAATTTTAGAACAAATATAATAGAGAAAATCAACAAACATTTATTTTAGACTACTACAGGCATTAAAGATAGAAAGAGGAGTTACCTTTGTTAATAGGGCCTGGTTTAATATAATCAACAACACCATCAGCATACTAACATTTATTCAGTGTTCAATATGTGCCAGGCACTGTACATTACCTCATTTAAGCCTTTACACAACACTAAGAAAGAGTTACTATTATATATCTCATTTTACAGATAAAAATCTGAGGTCAAACTTCACAGACCTACTGTATGGTAGAGCTGGGATTCAAATCTAGACTGTCTAACCTCAAGCCCACTCTCTTAACCACTATAGCAGTTTTCAGTTAAATCACTGTATGAGAGATTTCAGAATTTAATGACTTGATAAACATAAAGGATTCCATCTAGCCTACAATATTCCTGAATGTTAGCTGCTTAATTATTTTGATTTGTTTTACCCAAGGCCAAGCCAGAAGATCAAGACCCTCCCATCTAAAACTTTTTCACTTTGTGCTTTAAAAAAAGTCAATGTCATACCTGAAAATTTCTGTTCAATAAAAAGTAATGTGCCTTTTAAAGGCAAGAGAAGCCTGAGTATCTAAAATCTTCTGAGGTAATCCTGTCCTGGGACTTTCAGAGACGCATTTATACCCCCAGAAAGTTAGCATTTTAAACTTGAAACTCTTGCCTAACTTCCAATGTTGAAAGGGTAACTCAGCATTCTTAGTCACTTTTAATTTTGCTTTGCCACTGGCAGGTAGGGCAAGCACCCATACACGTTGGCAGAATACATGTTAGAGCAGTTTCCTCCTGTTGAGAGTTGCCTTATTCTGCTTCAACAATTCTCTCCCATAGGACTTCCTCAAAGTGTATGAATCTCTATCTATTCAAGTAAACACTGAAATCCAATATTAAACTTCTTTTTAAAAGTAAACATTTCTATAACAACTGACTTGGGTTATCTCCATGTCCTTAAGTTAACTTTGAGGGGTGGAGAAAGTGTAACAGGAACTGAACTTAATATTCAGAAGAATGTTAGCAATACACAGGAAAGTTTTATCCTTTAGCTGTTTTAGATGCAGAAGGAGAGATGAGTCACATGAGCAAATGATGACACCTATAGTAAATTCAATTGTCTCCTAAATTTTCTTGTTTCCAACCTCTCTCATACATAGTCCGAAATGTCATTTTCCTGAGACAGAGAGCTCTAATAGTATCACCCTGCTATTCAAATATCTTTGATGAAGACATCCAAACTCCACAGAAAGATACTCAAGGTTGCTATGGTATGGTCCCAATGCAAGTCTGCTAGCTACCTAGTCATTTCTTAAATGTGCTAGATACTTTCAGTCCCAGCACTGCTTGCAACTTTTACTTAGAGTGGAATATCTTGTTTCTTTACAAGTCAAAATCCTATCGCTTCTTTAAGACCCAGTTAAATTCCACCTCTCTTCCTTACCTCTGACAGTTAAAATTCAAAATTACCATGGCACTTTATTTGTACTCTTACTGTAACATGTATCATCTACAGCTGATATCAAATTCATGGTTTACTGTGAGCATACTTGTTTCCTCACCTGGAAAGTAAGTTCCTTCATCTTTCCTCCATACAGAAGTGAGCCTTCTCTTCTTTTGCTCTTTAGCAGCACTGTCATTTTTAAATATGTGCATTTAGACAGGCTGACTTGAACTATGGTTTCAATTTAATTCATAACACACTAAATAGTATTTATTTAGTGCGTGAACAAGTGCCAGTCTAAGCATTTGGAGAAACAAAACAAAACTCCTTAACTTGTGGAGCTTAAATTTTAGTGGCGAGAAATAGACAATTAACAATAAACATAGTAAAGTAAATTACTACGTTAAAAGAACAATGAGTGCTTTGGAAGAAGAAAAAAGTAGAGCAGGATGGGAATCAGGAATGCCAGGGGTATCTCTGCTCAGATGTGACCACCTCAGAGGGCCCTCCCAAAGCATCCTTATTAAAGTGCTTTTTTTTCTCTCTCAGTGACTGTCATCATTCTATTCTCTCTACATCATAGCACTTCAACTTATCTGAAATTATTTGTTTACATTGTTATTGTTTCTTTCCTGTCTGTTCTGTTCACTGCTATATTCTCTCATACATAACAGACACTCAACAAACATTTGTTAGAAGAATACAAGGAGATACCCACATTTTATATATATATATATATAATTTAAATTTATATATATATATATAATTTATATATATTATTTATATATATATATTTTTTAACATTTTTTTATTTAGGAGGCGGGGAGGGACAGAGGAAGAGAATCTCAAGCAGACTCCATGCTGAGTGGAGCCCCATATGGAGCTCGATCTCATGACTCCAAAATTATGACCTGAATCGAAATCAAGAGTCACTCACTTAACCAACTGAGCCACCTGGGCGCCCCTCAAA
>NC_048229.1:14055947-14095292 GCF_002007445.2 Ailuropoda melanoleuca
CACACTTTATATATATATATATATATATATATATAAAATTTATATATATATATAATTTATATATATTATTTATATATATATATTTTTTAACATTTTTTTATTTAAGGAGGCGGGGAGGGACAGAGGAAGAGAATCTCAAGCAGACTCCATGCTGAGTGGAGCCCCATATGGAGCTCGATCTCATGACTCCAAAATTATGACCTGAATCGAAATCAAGAGTCACTCACTTAACCAACTGAGCCACCTGGGCGCCCCTCAAATTATATTCTTGTACTAGAATCAATCACATGGTAGAAAGTGATCTACTAAATCCTACTAAGAATCCAAAAGAACTAGTGTCTATTCAGATAAAGCACATGTTTAAAGTATAACAAAAATGTAATAATATTTGGGAATGTGGATAACACAGTTGATAATGGGTATAAGCCCAAATATAAGGTGGTTTTTATTTTAACCCAAACTATTTCTCAGAAACCGGGAGTTGCTCCATGTTTTAACCCTTCCTTACAAAGCCTTTCAAATTCCAAAGTCCTTTCACAATTTCTTTTGAACAGTAAGCTATTAATTGGTAAAGACATTAGTCTGAAATGACCCAATTAATACTACTTTAACACGCTCACAGAGGTCACTAAAAATAAAAGGGAAATCTAGCTACTACTCTTGAGATTTTCAGCTCCAAATTGCAAGTCCTAGATCAGTAGTTCTCAAAATTTGATGGACATTCACCACTTGGGTATCTTGTTAAAATGCAGATTCTGAGTGTCAGTAGGACTGAGGCCAGGGAATCTGTATTTCTAACAAGCTTCCAGGCCATCATTATGGCTGGTCCATGGACTATGCTTTGAATTGCAAGGCACAAAATAAAGTTGTAAAAACAATGCTCTTCTATCACTGTATTTTTATGATTTAACAATGTATATTTATATTCACAGGAAAGGAAAAGACCATGATAGGCAGGTGAAAGCTGCAAAGGGGATGTGAGCTTTTCATAAAGCTGTTTCTACTAATTTCTCTTCATCCACCCCTTTCCCCCATAAATTCAATCCCATTTTTACAAAACCAGATCTTTTTTCAAGGCAACACCTTTAACCAGAACTATTCAACTAAACAACTATTTAAACTTAATCAAATAATAAAGGAAAAACACATTTAAAAACTCCATTTTTTTTCTGCCTTCCAATGCTCCAAAAAATTTCATTTTAATCAGTATAAATGGAAGTGTTAAAGTTAGAAAGGGAGCACTAATTTTGGTAGTTTAATTTGGAAGATTCTACTATTCAAAAATGGTTTTCTCTTTTAAAACCTTGCCATCTCTCAGTAGGTCATTAGCCCATATGACAACTTTTAAATACATCAGTTTTATACTGGCCCTAGCTTTTTTTTAAAGACCAAGTAGTTAAAAATATAAGATTAAATTGAAAGGATAATTGTGCTTAAAAAAGTTAAACAAAAAAGAAGTCCTCAAATATATAAAATGTTAAAATCTTCCAAAACCTTTGAAGAATATTCATTTATTTCAGCATTGTTTTTCTCCTTCACATAGGTAAACTTCTCTCAACTTAATAGAAACACTTAGACTCATACGACCTTTTGCCTTTCACAGCTATCTTGAGATCAGAATACGGTACCCATTAAAAAAAAAAAAAGATAATAGCTCTACTGTATAGCAAATCAAAAAAGGTACAAAATGTGTTTTGAGATGCTTTTTATAGGTCTAAGGTATTTAGGGTTTCTCACAATTTTGTGAACTATTATTAATACAGTTTTCTTTGTGTTCAGCTTAAATTACTAGAGTTTTTGTTTTGTTTTGTTTTGTTTTTAGTGTTTATTCTTCAAGGCTGGCAGCTAGGGCTAAAAACAGTTATGATATAAATGTATTCCTCCTGCAAATCTCTGTTGAGGGAGTCAAGCTGATTTGATAGAGCTCGATTTGGGGGCAGTGGATATTTTTTGCTTTCTTCTCCATCCATCCTCTCAACTCTGTCATTAAAGCCTAATATGTACAAATCAAGCAGGATTGCTGGGCAAGAGCCATTTGACGAGGGTATGAACTGGTTCTGTGCCAATTAGTTCTAGAATATCAGCAGGGAAACATCATCAAAGGAAATCAAGGCGATTCCTTTGCTGATAAGGAAATTGTAAAGAATCTCTTTAGAACTAGAAACAGCAAGCTCAGTAATGCAAATGCACTCATGTTCATCTGAACACAATCTCCCCATTTACTATTTAGCAAAGATTGAAAGAGCAGGACCAAAAGCTCAAAAGATGGAAGGTGTAAAAGAAAGTCTCTTTTCTGCGCATTTTGGCAGGCATAATACTGAATTTGCATCTGTCTGAGTGGTAACTTCCAAAAGTCTGAGTAAGTAAATGTGAGCTGAATTTCAAGTGATAAAGGAGATAATTCTCAGAGACTGCATTTGTGTGTCGGGGTGGGGGCTGAGTACCAAAGAGGCGAGGGTTAATCATAATGAAGCCAGCTCTCAAACTTAAGACTCACTCTAAGTAAAGATGAGCCCAGAGCCAGTCTTCTAAATAACCTCCCAACATTAAATATACACGCACTAAAAAATCTTTAGTATACTGAAGGATATTTTGCCAAGTGCTTTTTTCTTCCTAATTTTCTGCTATTCTTTCTGTTCCTCAACAATTATATGTGTCCTCATTCTCTGCTCATCTTTTTCCTTTTAAAGGACCGCCCCCTTCCTCTTTTTCACCTCCTTCCTACAGTCAGAAATGACCACATCCAGTTCCCCTTCCAGTATGGATGTTTTAGTCAGTTTCACATTTTTGTTTCCTCTCCACTAGTATGAATACCAGGCAGGGTTTCCTTGGCACTTGATGAATGTTAGATATATAGTGCCATAAGTAGAAGCAAATGTCATCATCAGGCAGGCTTGATTAAAGCGGCAAAGAGGTGGAGACATCAAAGCAAAATAGCTGATGGAAGCTGAAAAAACCAAAATTCTAGCACCTAGCAACGTGCCTGGTATAGAAGGAACTTAATAATAATACATTTCCTTTAGTGTTCTGTAGAAGTTTTAAGTACCTTTCTCACCACACTTAACCTTCTACTTTGTAACTAGACTCCTCCCCAAAGCAAGAAGCATTCATGAAATTCTTCATGATTCAGCAAAGATGCTTTCTTTTTCATTTCGATTTGCAGTTATTAGAGCCTGAAGTTGTGGTCAGAATATGGCAGAGTTCAAAGCATGACAAGAATGGGTACATCAAAAGTAAGAAAGGCTGGAGATGATATTTATTTCTTCTCAGACTATCTAATTTCTTTTAACTTTCATAGCATTACATACATAACATATGGACAAAACGCCTCTTTTAAAATTTTTGTGTGCTTTCTGATGTTTTTCTAGAGGATGTCTTTTGTCACTGTCTCTATTCAGTCATATCTAAACAAACGAAAGAAAAACATGGCTTTCTGTACAGATCAAGGAAGGAATCTAGAGTAACCTACGTCATTTTTCCAGTTATGTGAGATTCTGGAAAAAGAGTTTCCAATAAATATAAAATTTCCAACAGCTCTTAGTTTTTTTCATGGTACATTTCTAAAATGACAGAACAATAAGTAAGTTATTAACGAAAGGAAAGTGATGAAGCCACTTCTCAGATCGACTTTGCTATCTGTAGCAGACACGTGTAACGATTAGTCATGTATTTGTGTATCCCTTGGGAATTAACATGGTGTCAGCTGATGTGAATTAGGATAAGGAAATGGAAAAGAGAAGTTAAAGATGGTCTTAAGTTTGAGTGATTAGGATGATGAGAATGTCACTGACTAAATCACTAAAAAGGGACTACCATCTGAGGACACACTGATGAGGTCTGTTTTAAACAGTTTGAGTTCAATATAATAGCAAGACAGCCCAGTGCAAGCAGTGGGGAGAAAAGGGATAGAACATTAGTTCTTAAAGGCATCCATTTTGATGTCACTAGCATACAGCTAACTAAAATTGGGAGGATGGGTAGACTCTATTAAGGGAAAGCCAAATGTAAAGAAAGGGCAGAGAGCTAATATTCAAGTCCTCTAGAACAATCTCAGTTAGTTTACTTAGTAGCCTCACCATGTACTAGCTAATTTTGTGAGGCGGATAAGTCATGTAAGAGTTCTAAGTCTCATTTTCCTCATCTGTAAAGGAGAAATAACTTTCATATTAAGTGGGTGTGAGAGACAGCGACACAACGAATATAAAGCCTTTAGCACAATGACTAAGATACAAGTTCTTAAACATGTTTGAAGTCAGAAAAAGGAAGAAGAACCATGGATAGAGACAGAGAAGTGATAGGTTCACGCATTCATTCATACATAAAACAAATACAAAATACACTGAGTATCTACAATGCATAAAATGTTCGGCTGGAATAGTGTAAAGTCATATTCAGTTCAGACGCCATCAACACTTGTTGGGGACTTTCTTGTGTCAGGCATTATGATATGCTTTCATTTATCTCACTTAAGGGATATAATGAGAGGTGGGAGATTCTCCGAAAGGATTAAGTGTTAAATAAAGTTAAATAAGATTTAGAAAAGATCATTAAAGTTGGCAAAATGGACCTCCTGGTGATCTTTGAGAAAACTGTTTCAGTTGGCTGGAATCGGGTTGGGTTGGGACTGTGGTAGGGAGTGAAGGAAATGAAGGCAGGGGGAAAATAGTTTACAGGCACAGCAGAGTAAAACAAAATAGAGACTAGGCCAAGAACAGGTTTTTAGAAATAAGTAAAGATCTATGCTTGCCTACAGCTAAGAGGGAAGGGGTCACTGGAGAGGAAGAGACACGGACAGCTAATACTTAGTCATTTTTTTAAAACTGTGGCAAAGTGAGAAATATTTAGATACACTTGGAAAAGAAAACATCTGCACACTAGTCACTCAATGAATGAACAATGCCAACAATTCAATGCCAATACCTCGATCAACTTTGTTTTATAGAGACTTGGCAAGAGGCAGAGAGATTTTTCTTAACAACGATTACTTCTCAAGATTTTAAGAGGACAGAGCAAAATTTTTTCTACAAGTGCAAATCCCATTATCAGAAATGTCATTCCATGATAGTATTCTTCAGAACTGCATACAGTGTGTGCGGAGATCTCAGGGGAGGATGAGTGGAACTGTGCTCCACTATCAAGGATAATATCTTTAAGGCCATCACCCAATTTTTCCAGTATCAGGAAAGAGTGAAACTGAGGGCTTCAGAGGGGAGGGGGGTGGGGGATTGGGATAGGCCGGTGATGGGTATTAAGGAGGGCACATATTGCATGGAGCACCGGGTGTTATACATAAATAATGAATCATGGAACACTACATCAGAAACTAAGGATATACTGTATGGTGACTAACATAACAATAAAAAATTATTATTAAAAAAAAAAAAGGAAAGGGATAAACAAAGCACCTGACACCATTCTCATTTCCTTCACTGAATTCCTTTCACTTCTTCCTTCACTAGGGAGAAGTTTGGCCCTGTTTCAACTTCAGCTTCTACAGACTAATACAAGTTTAATAAAAGATATATTACAGCCCCTAAATACCCTTCTTAAAAAGGCAACCTCCCCCGCCCCCTTTCCTGTCCATCTTCTCTGCTTTGTTATTCTATAGCATTTATTACCTTCTAAAATACTATGTACTATGCATAATTTGTATATTTTCTATCTCCCCTTCTAGAATGTAAACTCCATAAGGGCAGGTTTTTTAGCCTGTTTTGTTCACTACTACATTTCCAATGCCTGAAACAATGCTTGACAGATAGTAATTCTGCAAAAAATAGGTGATAAATGACTGAATCAATCAATTCCATTACAAAATGATGTAAAAATTTTCTTTTTGCACTGACTTCTATGTATCACCTTCCTATGTTAATATGAGATCTATAAAGTAATATTATTTCATATGAATTGGTTTCTCTCAATTAGACTAACTTTCTGGAAGCTGCTCTACATATTATTTCTTAATTAATTCTTTATTGCTTTCATATTTTAAATGCTAGCTAATAAAAAAAAAGTATGGTTAACTCTTCTTTATGTTCCTGGTCCCACCCTTCCCTTCTGCCTCCTCATGTCAACTCCACTTTGCTAAAGAGAGTTTGGTCCTGTTTCAGTGAAGTCATTCTCCACACTACTTTGATACAAGGTGATTGAATAGACTGCGGTTTTAAGTTGTTGAAATGGCAAGCAGTGTTTTTCAAACGAAATTCTTTTATGAGTTCCAATGCAATAAAATAGTTCAGTGATTCAAAGGACTGAATTACATTTCATTCACTTTGAGGGAAATTCTACTAAAGAGAACTTACTTCTTATTTTTACTCTCCAGAAATTTCACATTTCGTGATATTTATCATACTGAACGCTAGAACCCTTAAAGTTCTCAGGGAATGGACATGGACTGTTTAGACTACAAAATATATTAAGCAAAAAAGAGGTCTTTTTTTTTTAAAGATTTTATTTATTTATTTGACAGAGATAGAGACAGCCAGCGAGAGAGGGAACACAAGCAGGGGGAGTGGGAGAGGAAGAGGCAGGCTCATAGTGGAGGAGCCTGATGTGGGGCTCGATCCCAGGACGCCGGGATCACGCCCTGAGCCGAAGGCAGACGCTTAACCGCTGTGCCACCCAGGCACCCCAAAAAAAGAGGTCTTTACTACCTGGTCTTGAACTATTAATTGCCTCCTCCTAGACTTCTTGGTATGACAGTTGATTATTTCTTCATAACCCAGTTTAAGAAAATTATCATTTATGTTTACAAGTAAGAAACTCCCTAAATATTCTTCAATGAGTTTGCATGGTTGTAATGTTCTCTAAAAATGAATATAATCTGAAATTAAGACAATGTTAAAATAAGGTTGTGATAAATACCACTGTTGCTTTAAGGGTTTTGATTTTTAAGTCACATAAGTACAACCTGTATTTCAGTTTGTTATAATTTGTGGCATTTTTAGCAATTTGTGTAGTGAATCTTGATGTGTAATAAATTTAGGAAAACTGTGCTTATAGAGGCTTCAAGAATTTCCACTAACTATTATAAAATTATGGCCATTTCCTCCTTATTTTCAGTTGATATGAGAAATAAGTTGCATACGGCAAACTAGAAAGAACATCACACTTGGAATTAGAAAGGCACGTGTTTAAATCCTACTCTGCCACTTACTACTACAGTCTTCAGCCTGCTACTTGGAAAGGCAACCACAGTTAAAATTATGGGGTTTGGATTAAAACAGGACTACATTCAAGTCCCAGTCTGTCCCTAAGTAGCCATATGATCACCGGCAATTATCAAAACTCTCCAAGGTTCAGTTTCCTCATCTGTCAAATAAACATAATCAATGTATTCAACTTCTAGAATTGTTTACTGGAGGAATTTAATAAGATAGTGCATGTAAAGTGATAAAAAGGTGGATGGCACAGAACACACATTCAATAAACTTCATCTATTACTACTAATAAGTGAAATACTTAAATGTGAAGTCTGTGTAGTGCATATCTATAAATCACAAAGTACTTACCTGTTAATTTTATACTATTCTATTTATGTCCAAAAAATGGGCTCGACTGGCATTTGATTATTCCCTCCTACTGCTCTGGATATAGTAATAACATTCATTACTATATTAGAACTAAGGGGCGCCTGGATGGCACAGCGGTTAAGCGTCTGCCTTAGGCTCAGGGCGTGATCCCGGCGTTATGGGATCGAGCCCCACATCAGGCTCCTCCGCTAGGAGCCTGCTTCTTCCTCTCCCACTCCCCCTGCTTGTGTTCCCTCTCTCCCTGGCTGTCTCTATCTCTGTCAAATAAATAAATAAAATCTTAAAAAAAAAAAAAAAGAACTAAGAATAAGATCAGTCTTCTTTCTTTACTGATGCTTAAGTTTTATTACAGGAACCACTTTTAAGATACATTCAAGAGGACATCATATTTTCATAAAATAATAATGCACACTTTTTAAGTATCCTGTGTCATTGTCTGAACTAGATTCATGTTTTATTCTTTGCCAATAACTTTAATTATATCAATACTTTCTCTAAATTCTTCATCTTAATTTATCCTGAAGGACTGTGAATGGAATGACATTTTTCATTATCCATACATGTTTCTCTCAAGTCCATGAGTCTACAATTAACATCTGTTTGTCCTTTTTTACTGGACACTAATGATTCATTTTAGAAATACTATTATTTATGCCTAGAATAACCAAGTCACAACGGTTGACTCCATCTCTAAAAGGTAATCATTTTACATACTGTACTTTGGACTTCAGTCATTTGATTGTAAACTAGATACACTTAACATTATACATTTGCTCTCAGTTTGTTCTAGATCAGTGCTTCAAATAGAATGTTTAATCATGATGGAAATAGTGTATCTTTGCATTGTCCAATAGGGTAGCCACTAACCACATGTGGTTATTAAGCACTTGAAATGTGACTAGTGTCACTGAGGAACTGAATTTCCAATTTTGTTAAATTTTAATTTAAGCAGCTACATGCCTAGCAACTACTATGCTGGACAGCACAGTTCTAGATAGTTTTAAAAAACATTGGTAATTATGATGAAAATGAATAATAAAGATTCTTATAACTAAATTATAAAAGTTGTATCATTGCCTCAGGAATTGCTGACACATCTCTTGAGTAATTGAGCAAGAAGTATTGAGGTTTCGGCACTGTTTTACCACTTTATGAATCAACCTTACACCAGCCTCTCCCTCCCCCTTCCTGCCATCGTTGGTGGCCTCACACTCTCTCTTTGAAGTCATCTGTAGAACAAAAAGCTAAGATCTAAAATCTAACTAGTAGTCTAAGTCTAAGGAGGCTCTATGGGAATTCAATTGTTTTTGGTGGCCTAACCTCTGAAGGATGGAAGTATTGCCACTGATGCCATCTCTTCTTCTAATACCTTCTCCTCAGGCTGCTTACATTTAGTTAGCTCCCGGACCAGCTGTCTAGTTTTAAACAGGAGTAAAAGACAACCACAATAGGAAACAGGAACTGTGGCATTTAGTTATCATGTAGCAATGGGAAGGATGAGAGTGTGTATGAATATGTGTTTTCACAGGGTTTAGGAGAGCAGCTATAGCTGTTAGACAAATTTCCAAGCGCTCAATAGTAGAGTCCCGACACTAGCTAGAGGTAATGGTTTCCTCCCTAAACTGTTAATGAAGTTCAGGGACTTCTTGCCTTAAATGATTTCCAAAATGCTGAACTCTCTATCCAAGGAAATGATACCTTATTACTCAAACACTACAAATGTTAGGCTGCATACTGCTCCAGTGAATAGTTTTAAGACTTGTTACCATCTTCACTGGTCATAGTATAAAAGAGTTTGTCACTACAGGGTAGAAGTTGGTACTTGTTCTCCACAGCTGCCTAAAAGAGGCTTCTGGAATCAGATCTGGTCTCCTTTACATTTTAACAAACAACATTAAGGCTTACATTTGTATAAAGTGCTTTCACATAACTAATCACATTTAATAATGTTAACATCCTGGTAAGAAAGAAAGATCAGTTGCTATTACTCTGATTTTTTTATTAGTATCTGATTTTTCATGTTTTCTAGTATACCAACACTTCTACGTGGCAAGGGTGCTACCCAAAAAATGGCTCTGGGAAAAGTGGACACTGTAAAAAAAAAAAAAAAAAAGTCTATAATCTACTTCCTCATAAGGAAGTAGTATTTGGATGTTCTTTTTTTTTTTAAAAAAAGATCTTATTTATTCATTTGACAGAGACAGCCAGCGAGAGAGGGAACACAAGCAGGGGCAGTGGGAGAGGAAGAAGCAGGCTCATAACAGAGGAGCCTGATGTGGGGCTCGATCCCAGAACGCTGGGATCACTCCCTGAGCCGAAGGCAGACGCTTAACGACTACGCTACCCAGGCGCCCCATGGATGTTCTTAATTGAGCTCTCAAATTTAATTCCTGAAACTTTTCCTTTCCCTTCCTTGTATATTGTTCTAAATATGAAAATTATCCATAGTTTTGCTCAGATTTCTATTGTCTATTTAATATCTATTTGATATAATCTGTTAAGTGTTTATAATCACCCTCTATTGTACTGTTACTAGTCACACAAATAGGCTTGCCACATCTGCTTAGTGAAGTTGGTAGCTCTTTCCTCTTAGTATAGGAGAGAGCATGGAGCAGGGATTTAAAGTATGGGACAGAAAGGAGTCAAGAATGTGTAAACTCTACAACAAAAATAACCTTAATATATTCTGAATTTAGAGTTGTAGGGCAGTGCAAGACTAATTGCATTCATATGACATTTCACGACTACATTATTTCCTCAGTCCATCTGTAAATAATAGCTAATAGCCACAAAATGTGCATAGATATTCAGATTGTCTATAACCTTACTTTTTCTTATAAATCCTTCATGGATATTTATGCAGGAACTTTTTAAGTACAATTAATGAACTGTGTCCAGAAGAGATTTGTATTGGCCCTTTCTGCAAATTAATGCAATAAAATTGCAAATTCATTGTCTCAGTAAAAGTAAAGACTGAAGAACTCACAAACAAGTTTGTTATAAGGATTTTCATCAGTAAGCAGGGAAAACTCTTGCTAGCCTAAAACATGGCCTTGGACTCTTTCCCATAGGAATCCTACAAGACCAAAGAGAATTCATCTTGTTTAGAGATGAATAATTATAAAAAGGAAATAGTATCAAGTCTACCTAAAGATATCGTAAAAATAAAAACAAAGAAAACCATATGGAAATAGGGAAAAGAAATGGCAGGTGAAGAACTCTCTTCAAAAAAAAAATGTCATACATCAGATGGAAGTTATGTCAGAACATACAGACAATGCATTAAAAAAAAGAACTCGATGGAGTAGTTGATACGTCAAACAGGAGCTCATAGCAGGAATAGAAGAAGTTAATGGAAGATATGGTGAGCCAAAAGGGAATGAAACATGAATTGGCAGAAGTCAAGAGAGATGTGGGTAAAAATCAAACCACTACTGAAATGAAGCCTCCACTGGAAGTAGGACCAAGAAGAACCTGTAGTGTTGAAGAAAGCATGCTAACAGACATGGAGTACAGAACTGAGAAAAATAACAAAAGGGCTCTGAGCAAGTTAAAAAAATTAAGGAAAATTATAGATACGGAAGATGAACATATTCATAATCAGCATCCTTGAAGAAGATAATGGAAATAAAATAAAATTTGAAAATTATCATAATTTTTAAAACTTCCAGGTATAAAAAGAGAAAGCTGCAGTTAGAAAGGACACACAGTAGACCAGAGAAAATGATCATAGAATAACTAAACACTGAGACAAGTCCTAATTAAGCTACTAAATCCCAAAAACTAAAAATATTCTTCAGTCAATCAGGCAAAAAATGGCTCAAGAACAAATCTGAGAATATTTGCTACCTGGAGACTACCATAACTCCAATGTTCTTTTGCTTGGGTTACTGACTTAAAAATTAAGTAATCAACAAAATAGTTTTTCACGTTTCATACAAGAAACATAAGACAAAAATCATAGCTATAGGAATTTAAGACAGATGAGCTGGCTAAAACTGTGAAAGCTAAGTGATTCCCCTGTGTTAAGGATTAAAACTTTGAGAAAATCTAGTAACTTAATTTA
Source organism: Ailuropoda melanoleuca (assembly GCF_002007445.2). Taxonomy (NCBI): domain Eukaryota; kingdom Metazoa; phylum Chordata; class Mammalia; order Carnivora; family Ursidae; genus Ailuropoda; species Ailuropoda melanoleuca. The sequence goes on from NC_048229.1 coordinate 14,067,543, forward strand.
TAATTTAACATTTATTAGGACTAATTAAAAACCCATACAAGAAATATAGTTAAATTATATAAACAATTGTGATTTTAAAAATAAACAACACTACCATAATTATGGATTATGGTTGGTATAGTTGCCCATGTTTCTAGAATCTACAACCAGTCATGCCTCGGACAGTTTCAATAAAGATATTTTTCTTGGGAGTAGGGAACTGGATAGTACCGAGGGACCAGCTTCTTAAAATAATTTATTTGTTATAGGTTGATTACTAATATCCGATTCAACAGGCACCACAATTTACAAATGTTTGATAATTGAATTATTCACAAAATCCACAAGACAGCTTCTGTGTCATCTGTAAGATGAAGACATGAAAGCAAAGCTAAAGGAAATGAATTGCCCAAAGTTGCATACTGAATCATCAGAAGAAGAGTATCACTTCTATCTCAATTTTTTTTGTTTGTCTCTAACAGCTTTTGTCACAACCTTGCACTCTCACATTATTTTTGGCTACTGAGTAACACTGATCTTAACCAGAGACCTGTAGTATCATGATCTAGCACAACAAAATCATAATGAGAGTGTTGAAAGGCTGTGGAGGAAAAAGTACATTTGGGGAAACACAACAGATGTGAATTCCATCAATCAAAAGTGCTTATCTCCTGAAGCTCTTTTTCTGCTGAGCCTTGTATTAAAAACTGGAGTGAAAATGAAACTGACAAAAAAAAAAAATCCCTATCATTAAAGAGAGGAAAAAATGCAGAAAAGAGGCTGAACAGCTATTTAAAAAGAAATAAAAGCAAACAAAATGAAATCTGTAAAAAATGAGTTTCAAACCTATATAAAAAGACAGCGAGCCAACTAGAGGTAATACTGGATCCTAGCAGAAAGGTCAGACAAGACACTACAGAAAAAAGGTGTCTTCATCTACATGACAAAGAAAGGCTGTCTCTTAGAACTTCACCTAAGACTTGGGCACTCTAACATTTGAAAGATTATTGTTAATAGTAACCCCATTATAAGTTTGAATCAGATATTTCAGTGGTAAACTTATACACAATAGCAATGTCTAAACTCCTCAGTGATCAGATGCTAAAAATTTAGAGAAATGAAAACCAAACCTTTTACATTAAAGGAAACCCAGGACAACTTCTTATGAAGAACTCAAACTGGAATAAGTAATTGCAGCTCTACCTTATTTCGTGACTTAGCTAAAGAAGTTATTTACTATCATTGCTCTTGAAGTTGTCTCTTTCCCCTTTTGCAAAATATTTGATAAAACGTTCTCCTTTCCAAGACTTTACGTTTGCCTTCCTTTTTTCCTGGAGTAGTAAAATGAATGATATTGCTAGCAGAGAAAACAAAGCCTAGCATGGTAGTCCAGGTCCTCCCAAGCCCACAAAATGCAAATCTTTTAGCAGTGACATTTTAATTTCCATCACAGTACACATCATGTATATATCTTTTAGAGTAATAACTGTGTATTTGCCTAGGATTTCCTGAGATTAATGTTACAGGAAGTCTCCAACTTGCAAAAGGGTTGGGTTCCAAATGTTCACTTCCAAGTTAGTTATCTATCTGTAACCGAGTATGTTTTTATCCACAAATCAAAGTTTCATATAGAATTTTGGCTTTTAGGTTAGTCTACAAATTATATTACTATAATCCAAATCTAATACCTCATTTTGCACTTAAAAATATCTTTAAAGGGGCGCCTGGGTGGCACAGCAGTTAAGTGTCTGCCTTCGGCTCAGGGCGTGATCCCGGCGTTATGGGATTGAGCCCCACATCAGGCTCTTCTGCTATGAGCCTGCTTCTTCCTCTCCCACTCCCCCCTGCTTGTGTTCCCTCTCTCGCTGGCTGTCTCTATCTCTGTCGAATAAATAAATAAAATCTTTAAAAAAAAATCTTTAAAAAGTACTGCTGAAATACAACTAATTATGCAAATCAGAGAATATTGAATTGGATAATAATTTTAAAACTGTATCTTGAATTAAGAACGAGTACATAAAAATGACAGAGATTTGAGGATATTCTGAATTGAACTTTTGGATTACTTAAGGATGTTAAGGACTGCTGACAGTTCTTTATTGGATCTCATTTCATTGAAAAATGTATGGCTCTTCTGTCTCTTGATATGCAATATATCATCAGCATGAAAACCACAGAACATCAAGTTGGAAAAGACTTCAGAGATCATATTCAATCTGACCTTAACTAGGAGATGGAGAAAATGAGACTCAGATAGATAGAAAAACTTAATACAAGTTATTCAACCAATTAGTTCTAGAGCTGAAACCCCATCCTAATTTTCATCCATTTTCTTTTTCATTGTAACAATGCTTACTAGTCATGATTAACACATTTTTGCTCACAAAATAAAAAAGAAACCTTACTATAACCATTTTATTAATGAAATTTAGGAATATCTAGTAAATTTGGGGATGTGCATACTACATGACCCCACACGGGTACATAAATATTCATTAAGGCACTGTAATGGTAAAAAATAACAAACATCTATCAATAGGGAAAAGGATAGTTGTGGTATAATCACCTGATATAAATGCCACACCATAATTTAAATTGGAGAACTTAATCTAAATTGATTAATAAGGATAAATGTCAAAAACATAATGGAGAAAAACCAAGTTGAAGGATATATTGAAATTTACTTAAAATCGCAACACAAAAACATTCATATTGTTTGTAGAAGCACATATATGAGTACAAATGGGAAGGGCTGGAATATACACTAACTTCAGAAGAGTAGGTGAATCTAGGATGGATGGTAGGAATGGGACTAGGAAGGGGTACAAAGGAGATTTCAATTATATAATGCTGTATTTCTTTAAAAAAATCAATTCTGAGAGATAGGTTCATAGCTGTTAATTATATTTTGCATGTTTGAAATATTCTAACTTCTTATTTTTTTAAAGATTTTATTTATTTGTCAGAGAGAGAGAGAGCACAAGCAGGGAGAGCGGCAGGCAGAGGAAGAAGCAGACTCCCTGCTGAGCAAGGAGCCCGATGAGGGACTCAATCCCAGCACCCTGGAATCGTGACCTGAGCCGAAGGCAGACGCTTAGCCAACTGAGCCACCCAGGCGTCCCTGAAATATTTTAACTTTTTAAAAAAGAAAATAATCCTCCCCCCCCACCCCGGATCTAAGCACGGAGGAAACTAGATTGAACAGTTTATTTGAGAGTCTGGGGAAAGAGTGAATATGCAACATGCATATGCACATGAGAGAAAAAACTTGTTTGGGCTAAAACTAACTAAATTGTAAGTGTAAATCACAATGGAAAATTGATAGAAGAAAAAGTAAATAAAGGAGATTGAGAATTTTGGATTGGATAATTCTGCAAGTTCACCATGAGCTGGTGATATTGATACAAGAAAGTTAGGTTGCTGCTGGGATATTTTTAGGATGGTGCAGTGAAAGGCAGGTTATTATGACGTTTTGATATTAACAAGGACACCTGCAAAGACTGCACAGGGATGGGCTATCATGTATATGTGACTTAGAGACTGATTCTTATTTGACTTCTTAGATATCTCCTCAAATTATTCTTAATGCTAATGGGTGACTCTGCCTTCCTTTTTTCCTCCTTGAAATATAACTGACATAACATTGTGTAAGTTTAAGGCGTATAACATGATGATTTGATACATGAATATGTTGTGAAATAATTGCCACAACAAGGTTTAGTGAATCATAGATCTGTCACCTCACCTAATTTTTGTGTATTGAGAACAGCTAAGATCTACTCTTTTAGCAACTTTCATGTATATAATACGGAATTGTTGATTATAGTTACCATGTTGAATATTAGATACCCAGAATTTATTCATCTTATAACTAGAAGTTTGTACCCTTTGACCAACATCTCCCTATCTCCCTTATCTCTCAGCCCCTGGTTAACACCATTTTACTGTTTCTATGAGTTTGGGTTTGTTTGTTTGTTTGTTTTTTAAAGATTCCACTGTAAGTGAGATCACACAGTATTTATCTTTCTCTTTTCCTTAAGCATAATGCCCTCAAGGTCCATCCATGTTGTTGTAAATGGCAGGATTTCCTTCTTTTTTTACAGCTAATATTTGTGTGTGTGTGTGTGTGTGTGTCTATTTGTCTGTCTCACATTCTCCTTATCCATTCATCTAACAATGGACATTTAGGTTGTTTCCGTGTCTTGCCTTGCAGAATAGGCATTCTACATGCGGGGTTCAGATGACTCTGCCTTCTTGATATACTCATGTAGCATATGGCTGATCAAGGATTTGCCCATATAATCTTATATGCCCATATAAATCTTAATGCTTTAACTTCTCCTTTAATCTTTCCTTTAACTATGGCATACCTGCTACTCAAAAGAATCTGATTAAATGCACTAGTTTACTTGTTGTCCTTTAGAAATTCTATGTTTATTACAAGTGTTCCTTTTTAGAAAATAGAAAGAAATGGTTCACCAACCAAAAAAACAAAACCAAAAAACAAAACATAAAACTGAGGAGCTCCTATTCATTTGACATAAATTACGTTTTTGATCTTACTCAGAAAAGATATGATGTTTAAAAAATTCTGCCTCAGGGTACCCGGGTGGCTCAGTCGGTTAAGTGTCTGACTCTCGGTTTCGGCTCAGGTCATGATCTCATGGGTTGTGGGACTGAGTCCCACACTGGGCTTCTTACTTAGCAGGGAGTCTGCTTGAAAGATTCTCTCCCTCTGTCCCTCCCCCACTTTCTCTCAAAATAAATAAATAAATCTTTTTTAAAAATTTTGCCTCGATGACGTGATTTTATCTCTAGAAAACTCCAAAGAACACAAAAAACCTGTTAGTGCTAATAAACAGATGCAGCAAATCTGCAGGATACAAATCAACACACAAAATCAGTTGTATTTCTATGCACTAGCAATGAATAACATGAAAACGAAATTAAGCAAACAATTACATTTACAGTACCATTAGAAAGAATAAAATACTTAGGAATAAATTTGATCAAGGAGGCAGAAGACTTGTACACCGAAAGCTAAAAGATTATTGGAAGAAATTTAAAAAGACCTAAAGAAATGGAAAAGCACCCTGTGTTCAAGAACTAGAAGACTTAATATCATCAAGATGACAATGTTACCCAAAGCAATACACAAATTCAATGCAATTCCTATCAAAATCCCAATAGTGTTTTGTGCAGAAATGGGAAAACCCATCCTAAAATTTCTATGGAATTTCAAGGGACCTGGAGTAGCCAAAATAACTTTGAAGAAAAAGAACGTAGTTAGAAGACTTATATTTCCTGATTTCAAAACTTACTACAAAGCTACAGTAATCAGACCAGTGTGGTGCCAGCCTAACAACAGACATATACAGGCCAATGGAATAGATTTGAGAACATAGAAATATTCTCAACAAGAGTGCCAAACCAATACGATGGAGGAAAGACAGTTTTTTAATAAAACAGTGCCGAGACAACTGTATATCCATATGCAAAAGGATGAAGTTGGACCCTTATCTTATACCATATACAAAGATGAACTCAAAATAGATCCAAGCTCTAAATTTAAGAGCTAAAAGTATAATAAAGAAAATTTAGGGGCAATCTGTATTGCCTTGGATTTGGCAAAGGTTTCTTAAATATAACACCCAAAGCACAGGCAATGAAAAGAAAAAATAGATTAAATGGACTTCATTAAAATTAAAAATGTATGTGCAAAGGATACAATTAATATTGAAAAGATGACCCACAGAATGGAAGAAAATATTGGCAAGTTATATATCTGATAAAGGTTTAATGTCTAGAATATATAAAGAATTTCTACAACTCAACAGAAAAAAAAATCTAATTTTAAAATGGGCAAAGGACTTGAATAGACAATTGTCCAAAGAAGACATACAAATGGCCAATAAACACTTGAAAAAATGCTCCACACTCTTACGTATTAGGGAAATGTAAATGAAAGCCACAGTGAGATACCACTTCATACCCATTAGGGTGGCTTAATTTAAAAAATGGGAAAAAATAAGTGTTGGTGAGGCTGTGAAGACTCTGGAACCCCCTTACATTGCTGGCGGGAATGTAAAATGGTACAGTCACATGGAAAACAATTTGGTGGTTCCTCAAAAAGTTAACACAGATTACCATTTGTTCCAGCAACTCTACGTGTAGGTAGAGTTGGGTAAACCAAAAGAATTGAAAACAGGGACCAAACAGATACTTGCATACCAATGTTTATAACAGTATTATGCACAATAGCTAAAAGGTGGAAACAACCTAAGTGTCCATCAGCAGATGAATGGATAAACAAACTATGGTAGACTACACACAATGGAACATAATTCAGCCATAAAAAGGAATTAATTTTTAGTATATGCTACAGCATGGATAAAAAATTGAAATAAGCCAGACACGAAAGGACAAATATTATATGATTCTACTTGTATGAAATAATCTAGAATAGGCAAATTCATAGTGACAAAGTAGATGAGAGGTTACTAGGGGCTGGGCAAAGACAGGGGAATGGAGATTAGTGCTTTATGGGTACACAGTTTCTGTCTGGGATGACAAAAAAGTTCTGGAAATACATGTGGTGATGTGCCCGTAAGTATTTCCTTAGGATAAATTTCTATAAATGAACTGATTTGTCAAAAGGTATGTAATAATTAAGACAACATTAACATTCCTTTTTTTTTTTAAGATTTTTTAAAGATTTTTTAAGATTTGGGGCGCCTGGGTGGCTCAGTCGTTAAGAGTCTGCCTTCGGCTCAGGGCATGATCCCGGCGTTCTGGGATCGAGCCCCACATCAGGCTCCTCTGCTGAAGAGCCTGCGTCTTCCTCTCCCGCTCCCCCTGCTTGTGTTCCCTCTCTCACTGGCTGTCTCTCTCTGTCAAATAAATAAATAAAATCTTTTAAAAAAAAAGATTTTTAAAGATTTATTTATTTGAGAGAGAGCACACAAGTGAGCACGAGCGGGAGGGAGGGGCGGCAGAGGGAGAGGGAGAAGGAGACTCCTGCCAAGTAGGGAGCCCAATGTGGAGCTCGAACCCAGGACCCCGAGATCATGACCTGAGTCAAAGGCAGACGCTTAGCAGATTCAGCCACCCAGGCACCCCTCTAATTTACATTTCCATATTATTAATAAAGTTTAATGATTCTTCACTTATTATGAACCATTTGTACTGTCTTTTAACCACATGTCCTAGTAAATGTAGGACCAGAGGTCTAGTGAAATCTTGAGATTTAATAAAGGTTCATGATTTAATTATATTTTGAAAAATAGGATTACATGTATTTCAAACATTACTTCTTGAAGCTGATGCTGCTAGCACATCAATAATGAAACAAGATAGCACACCCTGGAATGCTAGGATACCCAAAGGGATTTACATCCTCTTTTTCTGTTCCTCTTGTTACAATATGTATTTTAGCCTAGTAGATGAGAGATCTGTTTTGGCACAAGCCTACCAATAAACAGCATTTTGCTACCATTTATTATACACTTTGCTTCATATACTGGATTAATCAATCCATTCTCCACGCCCCCTGCCCTGCAATCTGTTGACAGCCCAAGGCAAGTTAAGTTTATTGGCTCATAGTCATGACTGACATTTTATAAACAACATAATTAGTTATAGTTATGATCAAGTGGGTACTCACTGGCCAACCATACTAGACTGTAAGCTCCCTGCTACAAGGGCTGTTTTATTATTAAAGAAACAAAAAACAAAAAACAGAAAGGACTTCTGGTTAGTACATGGCTTTAAAGTAAAAGGGCCCTTACCCTGATGCAAGTTCATGAAAAAAGAGGGTCCCTAAGCTGGAATATTTTAGAGTCAGAGTAGATGAACTGAAAATGAATCACATTGCTATTTATAATGATAATTACAGTATGGTTTGTAATAGAAAACATTCGGAAAAACCCAAATGTCCATCAAAGAGGAATTGGTACAATTACACTCTTACTATGTAGCTTATACAACCAGAAGCAAATTTATAGGAAAGCAGATTTATATACTAAAATATCAAGTAAACAGTAATATCTATAATATGATTACATTTAAAAATAACATTAATAATATGAATAATGTTAAGAAGGATAAAGGAGAAATTTAGAAAACTGTCTCAAACTGTTTACAGTGACTATATCTGTTGGGGGAAAGGCTGGTATGATTGGGGACTCTTACTTGACTGGGGATATCTACTTTCTATACTGTGCATTACAGTATCTAACAGAAGCATATTTTGAATTAAAAATATTTAAAATTATAAACTCTGATAATTTTAAACTATAATAATTTTAAAGTAATTTTGTCTTTGAAGCATAATTAAAACATGTACTAAGTTAGGGGGTGCCTGGATGGCTCAGGCAATTAAGCATCTGACTCTTGATTTTGGCTCAGGTCATGATCTCAGGGTCCTGAGATCCAGCCCTGAGTGGGGCTCCATGCTCACTGGGGAGTCTGCTTGTGGATTTTCTCTCCCTCTTCCTCTGCCCCCCAATTTTCTCTCTAAAATAAATGAACAAATAAATATTTAAAAAAAAAAAGAAACTAAGATCACAGGATATTTAAAAAATGCCAATTTAAAATTCTAGAAAAATAATTTTTTACCATCAACCTATATTTGTACTAGGTAAATAATTTCTATCTCCTTTGTTGTTTCACTTACCTAAGTAAGATAGCAAGACTGCTTTTTTTTTTTTTTAAGATTTTATTTATTGGCTAGAGGTACAGAGAAAGAGAGAGCGCATAAGTAGGGGGGAACAGCAGGCAGAGGAAGAAGCAGGCTCCCTGCTGAGCAAGGAGCCTAATGCGGAACTCGATCCCAGGACCCTGGGATGATGACCTGAGCCAACGGCAGACGTTTAGCCAACTGAGCCACCTGAGCCACCCAGGCATCCCAGCAAAATTGCTCTTATTCAGTGATGACCTTAGAGGATACATCTTCAAAATTTTATAATAAGTATGTATTATATTTTTAATTTTTTACAAAGAAAATAGGGTGGAAGAAAAGATCCCACTCACAACTATATTTACAATAACCAAAAAAAAAAAAAAAATCCAGAAATAAATGTAAGTAAGGTATAGGAACTAGATGGAAAAAAAATCATAAAATGCTACTAAGAGATATAATAAAAAATCTAAATAAATGAAAGACATGTCTTTTTCTTTGATGGTAAGATTTAGTTTGAAAAGATTATTTCTCCTTAATCTATATATATTACATGAAATTCCAACAGATTTCCCTTTTAAATGGTTTAAAATTTGATCTAGAACAGGGGTCAGCCAACTTTTTCTGTAAAGTATCTGTAATATTTTAGGCTGTGTGGGCCATACAGTCTCTGATGTAATTACTCAATTCTGTCTTGTAGTGTGAAAGCAGCCATGGATAATAAATGAGCACATGTTCCAATAAAACTTTATTGGACACCGAGCTTTGAATTTCATGTCAAGAAATTTTATTTTCATTTTTCCCCCAACTAGTAAAAAATTTAAAAACCATTCTTCATTCTCAGTTTATTTATTTACTTATTTATTTATTTATTTTATTTTAAGATTTTATTTATTTATTTGACAGAGAGGGAGAGACAGCCAGCGAGAGAGGGAACCCAAGCAGGGGGAGTGGGAGAGGAAGAAGCAGGTTCCCAGTGGAGCAGGGAGCCCAATGCGGGGCTCGATCCCAGGACCCTGGGATCATGCCCTGAGCCAAAGGCAGATGCTTATTGACTGAGCCACCCACGTGCCCCTCATTCTCAGTTTATACAAAAACAAGCAGCAGTGCAGATTCAGTCTGTGGGCTATCATTTGCAAACTCCTAATCTAGAAAAATAAACAACTAATAAATAGCCAGGGAATTCAGGAAGAAAAAAGAGTAATGAAAAAGGAGGACTTGTTCTATCAGCTATTAAAACAAATTACAAAACTACAACAAACCAAATATTGAGATCTAGCACTGGAATAGGGTAGCAAGGTCAATGAAACTGATCAAGGGTCTCAAAAACAGAACCAAATACATATGGGTATTTAATAATATATGATACAGTTGGCATTTCAAATCAGTGTGGGAAGATGGATTACTTATTCAATAAAATGAAAAAAGAACAAGTGACTAGTCATTCAAAGTAAAAAAAAAAAAAAAAGTAAGCCTCTACCTCATTCATTACACCAAGATAATTTTGACACACACGGAAAAAATAAAAACATTAAACCACTAAAATTATGGATGAATACTTGTATGATTTCAGATTTTAAGTGTGACACAAAATATAGAAACTCAGAGAAACACTTATTAATTTTGCTACATAAAAATGTAAATCTCCAGGACGATGTTGAAGGGAACTCTCAGGATAACTGTATACTAAGGAATAACCAGTCCATACTGGAGTAGAAGGATACAGGGATCCTGTATGGAAGTCTTCAAGAAAAAGATGAAATTGATAGTTATCCAATATATACAAATACATTGAATGGATCTTTTGAGACATTATTTATAATTTTGGCATAAAATATGTGAATTAATTAATAGACATTAACAAAAGAAAAATAAAATAATTATTTACTCTAGGGAAAACAAAATGTTATACAGAGAAAGTAAATTTACACAGAGTACATGAAAAATCACAGCAGCAGGGGTGCCTGGCTGGTTCAATCAGTAGAGCATGCAACTTCTGATCTCAGGGTCTTGAGCTCAAGACCCACATTGGGTGGAAAGATTACTTTTAAAAAAATTGTAGCTGTGACTAATATACACAGTAATGGAAGCATTATATATTGAGCTAACCAAAAATTATGACATAACTATATCTAGAAGATGAGGGTAAAATGTGTGTATGCATAAGAAAGCTAAATTCTCATATTTCACTTAAACCTAGAAGTCTGAGATGGCAGTATAAATATATTCTTTTGGGGCGCATGGGTGGCTCAGTCGGTTAAGCAACTGCCTTCAGCTCAGGTCATGATCTCAGGGTCCTAGGATTGAGCCCCACGTTAGGCTCCCTGCTCAGTGGGGAGCCTGCTTCTCCCTCTCCCTCTGCCACTCACTGCCTCACTCCCTCCATTTCTCTCTCAAATGAATAAATAAATCTCTAAATATATATATATATATTCTTCAGGGGCTCCTGGGTGGCTCAGTCGTTAAGCGTCTGCCTTCAGCTCAGGGCATGATCCCAGGGTCCTGGGATTGAGCCCCACGTTGGACTCCCTGCTCCACCGGGAGCCTGCTTCTTTCTCTCCCACTCCCCCTACTTGTGTTCCCTCTCTCGCTGGCTGTCTCTATCTCTGTCGAATAAATAAATAAAATCTTTAAAAAAAAAAAAAAGAAATATGGAGAAGAAAAATCAGAGAAAGCCCCTATGAAACTTTAAAGTGGCTGCTTCTGGGAAGCAGGATTGGAAGAGGGAGTGGAGATGTGAGGCAGGCGACAACAATTTTTCATTACAAGCTTTGAAGAAAATTTTTATTTTAAACTATATAAATGTATAATTCTTGATAAAAATAATATTATGTAAAGATTATTGCTTCTTTGCCATAAAATACTAGTAAGAGACAGAAAGACAATAAATGGGGAAAATACTTGTTTCATATACTACAAAGATAACCGTTTTCTAAAATGTATAAAGAACAGCTACAAATCAAAAAGAAAAAGTGAGAAACGAGAAAAGGAGGTGACTAGCCAATTTCCAGAATTATAGATGGCTGACCAACAGGTGAAAAGCTTTTTCAACCACAGTGATAATCAAAGAAATGTAAATTAAATTATATTAATTGATTCATACCAGGGCAGCACGTTAGAAGCGGTAGTGTACGTTAGTGTGTTAGAAGGGGAAAACAGGCAACATATCAGACCCTGTGGGTGGGGTGGTTGTGCAAGTCGGTGTAACAAGAGAAATTCACTGGTGGCCAAGCTGGCGATGTCTATCAAATTTTAGAATGGGGCTATCTTGTCATCCCAGCAATTCTGCTTCTAGGCATTTGCTCTATTGAAATACACAAATGGAACAGGAATGTTCAATATAGTAAGGTAATGCAAACAACTTTTACTTTCATCAGAAACATTTATTATATAAACTAAGGCAGAACAGAAGTATATATGACTAATATTATATAAATATAAGAAGTATATATGAAGTATGTATGTACTGATCTTATATAAATATATTAAGTGAGAAAAGCATGTTACACAACAGTGCATATAATAAAATCCCACTTTTATTAAAGAAATACATGCATATAATTATGGGTGGGCTTATGGATGCCCGTAGGAAAAATTCCAGAAAAATATACACCAGATCACTATCAATAAATGTCAGTGGTAGTGTCACTAGGGAGGGATTTCACTTTCAACTTTTGTTGTGCTCACTTGTAACAGAAAAGAAAATACTCTGAATTAAAACAATCAAACATACATCTTTAGGGTATCCAGCACTGTGTCAGTCAGTTTGGATTAATTAACCATAATTTTAACAGGAACCTCTCCATATCACTTCATTTTTATAATCATGGACATAACTCTACTGAAATTATTAGTTATGATAAAAAAATTACACTTAGATTTCACTAGAGTTCATATTAGGCAGTTTATTAGTTCTATTTACAGTCTTCAGCCCACCAACTGCTGTCAAAACATTCAAGAGTCTTTATTATAAGAGTAATATATCTCCAACATTCCAGCAGTATAAAGGGGTGAAGAGGGGATAGCCTCTCTATTCTCACTCCTCAAAGGTAATTACTCCTAAGAAATTATTGTGTATTTTTTTTTAAGATTTATGTATTTATTTATTTGAGAGAGAGAGAGAGAGCACAAGCAGGAGGGGCACAGAGAGGAAGAGAGAATCTCAAGCACACTCCACACTGAAGCACAGAGCCTGACATAGGGCTCGATCTCAGGACCCTGAGATCACAACCTGAGCAGAAACCAGGAGTTGGACACTTCATTGACTGGGCCACCCAGGCACCCCCTATTGTGTTCTTTAAAAATTCACCTGTTAAGTATGCATAGAGATCATACCCTTTTTATTACACAGATGGAGTCATACTATAATACCAATCTGCAACTTGCTGACATACATCTTCACATACCAGCCAACATTATTACATGGTGACTGCAAAATATACCTTACTGGTATTTGATATTTAAAACACAAAGTGATCAAAAACATCAAGCATGCATAACAACTAATTTCACCCTGCATTGGCTTTAACAACGCTCCCTATTGATTCCACCCTACCACCATCTACCCACAACACGCATATTTAGTGCGAGAGGTTTTATGTGTACATTGTGTTAAGTAATTCCCAGAAGAATCCTAAGAGGTAGGCACTATTATCCCAATTTCACAGATGAGGAAGCTGAGGTTCTGGAAAAGTTAAGAACCAGGACTAGAGAAAGCTCATTTGACAATTTTCTAATCATAGCATGAATGCTCAAGTCTAAACAAGTTTGAACCACTTGTTCATATACCGTAAGCATATACCACTTTGAAAGAAAAGCACTCATTTATGTTGAGAAGTAATAGCAAAGGAAAATGTTCAAAACATTCATATAAATGCTATGCTAAGCTATTCTGACCTTGTGCCAAAAATAATAAAATCAATCTGTGTCAGACAAAGAGTTAAGTTCATTCAATATTATCAAGTCCTTGGAGACTGGTTCTCAAACTCAAGTTTCCTTTCTGGCAGAAGACGAACTTTTATAAAAATCCTAAAACATAATGTTCATAAATAAACCTCAGGATTATTGGCATTTAGAGTTTCCATTTTATGTCTTCCCGAATAAAGATCTACTTAAAGGCCACAAACACCATCCTTTTCAACTTCGATTGCTAGATTAAAATTTGAAAAGTCCATTTGCTCTTTATGGATTAATTTTAGACCCATTTTTCCTGAAATAGTGACAATGTTATATAAAACCGACTGCAAAGTTGTGATTTTCCTAATCGGAACAGATTTTGCTCATCTTCAGAAAGCACATTGTATTTAGACAGTAAGTTCTACTTTGTAAATTGGCCATTTACATTCTACCACAGAGTTCACACAAAGAACTAAGATCTCCACTGTAATGTTCCTTCATTCACGAATTTATTCAATAAATTGTGAGTTCCTAAAATGACCAGTTTGTGCTAGGTACTAGACAGAAATACGATTGACCAAAACCCTACTTTCAGGGAGGTTGCAACCTATAGAAGAAACAATTTAATGCTCTACCCACTTGTATGGGAATGGAGAGCCCAACTCCACTCCCACTCAGCCTCAAAGATCTGCACTAGAGTATAGCAAACACTGTAGCTGACTATTAAAAAACAAACAAACAAACAAACAAACAAATCTAGCTATTTCAGAAAAATCGCATTAAGGGATAATGTGTGACACTAATTATTTCTTCTGGGCAGATGAGCTACAATTTTTTCTCCAAGGGAAACTGGAGATCTCTTACAAGGAACCCATTTTGCCAGCCCCTAATTTAAAATGTAACCAAACAGGGGGACCTGGGTGGCTCAGTCAGTTAAGGGTCCAACTCTGGATTTTGGCTCAGGTCACGATCTCAAGGTGGTGAGACAGAGCCCCTCATTGAACGCCGCGCTCGGCGTGGAGTGTGCTTGTCCATCTACCCCTGCTCCTCCCCCCCACTCTCTCTCTCAAATGAATAAATAAAATCTTTCAAAAATAAATAAATAAAATGTAACCAAATAATTGAAACTTTCCACTTGTATAACGAAGTGTAGTACTAATCAAGATAACAAACATCTTGGCATAAGGGATTTATAATGGTTTTTAAATATGAAAGAAGTATGAAATTAAATAACCATTTTTCCTGTAATTTTACTTGTTTATTCAGCAAATACTTATTTAATATCTATTATGTGCCAGGCTTCATGCCAGGTAGTAAAGATATAATCATGGACATGTTAAAAATCTCTGTCCTCAAGGAGATGATATTTGGTGAGAAAGTACAGGCAATAGGGGCGCCTGGGTGGCTCAGTCATTAAGCGTCTGCCTTTGGCTCAGGCTGTGATCCTGGCATTCTGGGATTGAGCCCCACATTGGGCTCCTACGCTGGGAGCCTGCTTCTTCCTCTCCTACTCCCCCTGCTTGTGTTCCCTCTCTCGCTGGCTATCTCTGTCAAATAAATAAATTAAATCTTAAAAAAAAAAAGTACAGGCAATAATAGAACAGTGTAGCACTCATAAAAGCTATCTAACCTAGTCTCTTGAGAAAGAGGGTAAGGGAGTCCCAGAGAAACCAGAAAGTATCTGAGGTGGGAGTAGTTAACACAAAGGCCTGGAGGCAAGAGAGCATGACAGAGTTAATGACTAATAAACACAATCAATAGACTAGATAACAGAATATAGATGCTTGAGCCTTGAAATATCCTTTAAACACCATGTGATATTTTCTGAAAGAAGTGATGTGGTAGCCCCTTCTACTAAGAAAGGTGGTTTGGATCTTGGGATTTGGATTATTTTCTCCAGAACAAACATGGGAACACACCAGAACTCTGTGTCCTGAAAGATTTGAATTTCAAAACAATTGAAACTGACTTTCAACCTTTTAAAACCCAGCAAAATACCAAAAATACATAATTTCTTTCAGAGTATAATTATGAAAAGTAAAATGGAGAAAAAGAAGATAAGGTATTGAGAATAAACATTGGCCAGAACCATGAATAGCAAAAAGACTACATTCTATACCATGAGTCATTTTTCTGTATGTTCCATACTTATAGGGGTTGGAGGAACAAGATTTTTATATCAAGATAAAAAGCTAGCTATATCCTATGACTTTGGCTTACACGAGGAAGAAGGTCATTCTCTGCCCATTTTATTTTATTATTATCATTTTTAAAGATTTTATTTATTTATTTGAGAGAGAGAGAGCACAGGGTGGGGGGTGGGTAGGAAGAGGGGTGGAGGGAGAGGGAGAAGCAGACTCCCCACTGAGCAGGGAGCCCAATGCAGGGCTTGATCCCAGGACCCTGAGGAGATCATGACCTGGGCCAAACGTAGACACTTAACCAACTGAGCCACCCAGGTACTCCTCCATTTTAAATGGAAGTACTGTTCACTTAACCACTGCAGAACTAAATAAAAACCAAAAGACATGTAAACACAAATATCTCCTCAATTTTGAGATTTTCCATATGGATCCAAGATGACTTCTCTGACATGATATCGGTAAAAACTTAATTGGGATTTGCATAAAGCAGCTATATAACACTAATTATGCCATGACTTTAAAATGGAACTCTGGTATGTGGCTGACCAGGAAGGCAGAACAGTAAGTTATTTGCGTTTTGATTCTCATAAACAATGACAGAAGAACAGCAATACACTATCAATGTTCATCATTAAGTTAGAACTGTCTGTCAACAACACCACAAAAAAATATTTGCAGATCTTCAATATTCAGGGGGGAAAATACATTACTGGGTTCAGTGGTGTGTGCTTTCTACAAAATGACAAAAGTCCTAAAATAAAACCTGAACTCTCATTTCCTGTCTTTTTTTCTTTTAAGAGAAATTATATCCAGAGATGTCAGTATGGGAAACAAAAAACAAAGCCCTTACTATAAAAAGTAAAAATGAAAGTTGAGAAAATAAACGTAAAGATTATATTCAAGTCTATGAATGAAAGTGTTTCAAAGTGGTTTGCTTAAGTTATACTAGAATAGTGAGGTCTGATAAGTCTTTATCCACTTCTTTTGTCTGCAAAGAATAGCTATATGTATTTCTATAACGCCAATATAAACGTATCTGTTGGTGGTAGAAAAAATGGTCCCATTGCTGAAAGAATTTTAAATTATGCCAAAGCAGTTCTGTGTAATTTTAGGTAGTGTTCACATTCTTGACCCAACTTCATAATCATAACTCAGGCCCTAGGCACCCTCTAGATAGTTCAGATACCGTCTGTGTATATCTGGCCCCGGTTGATAGTAGGGCAAAGAGGAAGCTATCACAAAGAGGAAGTATACTGCACTGCAGCTCCTTCGGATTACAAAAGAAGGCAGTTGCTAATTAAACTTTAAATGTGTTCACTGATAATAAGCAAAAAAAGAAAAAGAAACCAAGGGGGGCGGGGAAAGGAGGCCAAAACAAGCAAAGAGGGAACAAGGAAACGAAAGAAGGCAAAAAAAGGAAAGAAAGAAAAACAAAGGGAAAAAGGAAGGGAGAAAGACCCAGAAATGGGTAGAAAGGTGCAGAAGATAATCATGGTGAACAACGATCCTTTGGTTTGACAGTACTCATTTATCTTTACGAGGTTCATAAGTCTGAAACTGCCATAAACCTTATGAAAATGTGAGACATCTGTTTCCTTTGGTGTGAAGAATAAGAATATGGAACTTATCTGGGCCTAACTGCCACCTATCAAAAACAATCAAGACAAATAAGCAACATAAAACTCTAGCTATGGTAGACACAGGTCAGAGTCTCATTTTATATTGGGGGGGGGATTTCTTGAAACATACATACAGATAATTGGTGTTTTTTAAGAGGGGGTAATTACTAAAGAATATAAATGTAACTTGGACCTCAATTCCATTTCCTCTAGAACAAAGTCTATCATCACATTTAACCTTTGATTTTTGAACTGATGTAAAGAGGGAATGAAGAAGTAGACCACGGGCTCCCAGAAAATGGTTGTACCACACTAAATTAGAAAGCAAAGAGCTTGGTTCTGCCCTGGCCACACCATTTGCTAGCTTTGTGACTTTGGGCCAGTCATTCACTCCAAAATAAGAATAATATCATCTAACCTTATGATAGTCTTGGGGATCAAATAAAATAATGCATATAAAGGTATTACACACCGCTATAAAATATGATGTACTACTAGTAAGTAAAAACCTTTTGAAACCTATAAAAGTATGACTGTTATCACATTACAAATAAATTTATTTTTAACACCTATGATACCTATGAATAGGATAAAAAATTAGGGAAAAATCTAGTGTTTATACTAATTATTTTTTAGGAACTAAGGATAGTCTTTCCTTATGTGCTTTCTTCTTGTCATCTAGTACCCACCCCACTATCCAGCCTTCAGTTTCTATAATTTGGTTTTATTTTCTCACACTTGGGTTATATACAAAGCTATCTTTTCTTTTCCTTTTTTAAAAATTTTTTATTACGTTATGTTAGTCACCATACAGTACACATCATTAGTTTTTGATGCAGTGTTCCATGACTCATTGTTTGCGTATAATACCCAGTGCTCCATGCAATACATGCCCTCCTTAATACCCATCACTGGCCTAGCCCAATCCCCCACCCCCCTCCCCTCTGAAACCCTCAGTTTTTCCCAGAGTCCATAGTCTCTCGTGGTTCATTCCCCCTTCTGTTTACCACCCCCTTCATTCTTCCCTTCCTTCTCCTAACAATCTCCCTGCTACTCCTTATGTTCCAAAGCTATCTTTTCTAAGATATTCTTCTCTTGTTCCCATTTTTTCTCTATTAATAAAACTATCGTGTAGGATTCTCTCTTTTCCTTGTTTTTTTTTTAATTAATTACTTTTTTAAAAATACCAATAGAAAATTATCTCCTCTCTTTGTAGGCCAACTAACATCTCAGCAGCACCTATCTATCTTAATACCTCTTTTCCAGTATAAGTCTATAGTTAGATCAGAATAAAGAAAGTGCCTTCGTTAAACAATTTTTTTACTGCATTCTTTACTTAGGATACACAGAAAGAAACTATGCTGTTGTCCTGTCATTAAATCAGTTAGTCATTCTCCACTGCTTGGTGGCATCATTTTCCATAAGGAGAACTGCACAGTCTCTAACACAATGGTGTGGGTAGGTGGTAGAATTAGATCATGTAATCACCAAGCAGTTTTTAAATTTAAATTAAACATTTGAAATCATATAAAAGTAGACTAAATTCTCATTTGTCCTAATCCAAAATAAGATTTTTAAAAAACTGAATTCTATTTTTATAAAATGGAGAAAAATACTAAATCAAGTAATATTACAGACTTACAGACTATGTCACTTAATCATCACAGATTTAGCCCAAGCTCCTATTCTGTACTATGCATTAAAAATGATATTCAGGGGCTCACACCTGTGAAGGTCCTGGAAGCATCTCCAACTTTCGTGACACCCATTATGCTGGCCAGCCTGTTCCACATCAGCTTAAAGAGAAAGAAGCGAGAGACCTGAAGAACCTTATGTTTGTTACAATAAAAACTGGAAAATCGTGGTTATCTTAGGATAAGGAAATGTTTGGTAAACTCATTATCTTCTATGGTGTTTAAAAAAAATCTATACTTTGTAAAAGATACATCATCAGAAATTCAGTTATATTCAGTATTGCTTTAGTACTGTTTATACAATATCTCTCTTTAAAAATACAGGTAGAGGTTTCTGGTTCTGGGACAAGAGATGGCACATTTCTCCCTGTTCTTCCCCTCTAAATACAACTATACAATCTGGAAATAATTCAGTAGACAATCATAAAGGACCCTGAACAGTAGAAACAAGAAGGCAGACTTGCTAGGGATTTCAGGACTTAAGGAGGATTCCAACTGTTACCATGAGGTTGTGTTTTATCTCCCTTATATCCCAGACTGGGCATGGGAAAAGTCTGCACACTGAACCAACAACAGGCATACAAAATCAAAACCAAGACAAAACAAAACAAAAAATAACAACAAAAAACCCCTGTTCTCTCTGGCCAAAGGATTGGGAAAGGGGAAGCATATCAGGGACTTAACAGGGAGATCCATATCCAGGGGCAGCGGTGGGACTATTCTGCCACATTAGTGGCAAGACTGGAACCCAAGCAGGCTGATTCATTCTTGTTTTGCAACTGGCGGCAGCAGGCATGCATCTCTATCCACTCTAGTGACCCCAGGAGGCCTGATGACTTTCAGCCTCTACCCACTGGCAGAGAACCACCCAACAACCAGTGGCTCCTGGCCACCTGCTCAGAGGCAAAAGACAATCCAGGTCAGGCATCTCCCGGACTTTCACCCAAGAGCCCAAAGCAAACCAGGCCTGGAGTCTCCCACCCTCTACCAAGTAGCAGAGAGCTACCTAAATCCCTTGGCTCCTGGCCTTCCATCAACAGGAGAATGTGGCCCAGGGTAGGTGTTTCCCTCTCCCGAAAGCACCATCAGAGATAGAGTGGTACCAGCAGGGATCCAGTGGGGAGCTCAAGTGGAGCCAGAAGAGTGACATGGACCGAGATAACACTGAAAGGACAATTATCACTGAAACTACCACCCACATGGGGGGAATGGGTGAAAGAGGTGAAGGAGATTAAGAGTATACTTATCTTGAAGAGCACTGAGTAATATATAGAATTACTGAAACACTATATTGTATACCTGAAATGAATATAACACTGTATGTTACTACACAAGAATTAAATTTTATTTATTTATTTATTTATTTATGGAGAGCGTGCATGCATGTGTGTGAGTGAGCAGTGCGAGAGGCAGAGAATCCCAAGCAACTCCAAGCTAAGCATGGAGCCCCACATAGGGCTCAGTCGTATGACCCTGAGATCATGACCTGAGCCAAAATCAAGAGTTGGATGCTTAACCGACTGAGCCACTCAGGCTCCCCTACACTGGAATTAAAATTAAAAAAAGAAACTACCACCCACAAAAGTAGGACAGAACCTACACATTGAACCTAAACAGGGCAACTATCCTGGTAAAATAGAAGATTTAAATAGGATCCATAGTTCCAAACATAATATCCACAATGTTCAGCATACAATAAAAAAATCACTTGTCATACCACGAGCCAGGAAAATCACAACTTGAATTGGAAAAAACAACCAAATGATGCCAGTACTAAGATGAATTAGAAGTTGGAATTATCTGACAAAGGTTTTAAAGTAGCCACCATAGGGGCGCCTGGGTGGCTCAGTGGTTAAGCGTCTGCCTTCAGCTCAGGGCGTGATCCCAGAATCCTGGGATCGAGCCCCACATCAGGCTCCTCTGCTGGGAGCCTGCTTCTTCCTCTCCCACTCCCCCTGCTTGTGTTCCCTCTCTTGCTGGCTGTCTCTCTCTCTGTCAAATAAATAAATAAAATCTTAAAAAAAAAATAAAGTAGCCACCATAAAAGACAGAGATTGACAGAGTGGATAAAAATACACGACCCAACAATATGATGATTATAAGAAACTCAATTCAAATGTAACATCATAGGCAGGATGGAAGTAAAAGCACAGAAGAAGATATATCATGCCATCTTGAATCAAGAAACACAGGAGTAGCTATATTAGTATCAGATAAAGCAGACTTCAGAGAAAAGAAAATTACTAGGGATAAAGAAGGACATTACATAGCAATACAAGGATGAATCCACCAAAAAAAGAGCAATCCTAAATGGGTTTCACCAAACAACAGCTTTAAAATAAACAAAAGATGTTTAACATCATTACCATCAGGGAAATTCAAATCAAAACCACATTGAGATACCACCTTACACCAGTTAGAATGGCAAAAATTGACAAAGCAAGAAACAGCAAATGTTGGAGAGGATGTGGAGAAAGGGGATCCCTCCTACATTGTTGGTGGAAATGCACATTGGTACAGCCACTCTGGAAAACAGCGTGGAGCTTCCTTAAAAACTGAGCTACTCGGGGCGCCTGGGTGGCACAGCGGTTAAGCGTCTGCCTTCGGCTCAGGGCGTGATCCTGGCGTTATGGGATCGAGCCCCACATCAGGCTCTTCCTCTATGAGCCTGCTTCTTCCTCTCCCACTCCCCCCGCTTGTGTTCCCTCTCTCGCTGGCTGTCTCTATCTCCGTCGAATAAATAAATAAAATCTTTAAAAAAAAAAAATTGAGCTACTCTATGACCCAGCAATTGCACTACTGGGTGTTTACCACAAAGATACAGACGTAGTGAAAAGAAGGGCCATATGCACCCCAATGTTCATAGCAGCAATGAGGAGATGAGATGCCCTTCAACAGACGAATGGATAAAGAAGATGTGGTCCATATATACGATGGAATATTACTCAGCCATCAGAAAGAATGATTACCCAACATTTGCATCAACATGGTTGGGACTGGAGGAGATTATGTTAAGTGAAATGAGTCAAGCAGAGAAAGACAATTATCATATGGTTTCACTCATTTGTGGAACATAAGGAATAGCAGGGAGATTGTTAGGAGAAGGAAGTGGGGGGGGTAAACAGAGGGGGAGATGAGCCACGAGAGACTATGGACTCCAGGAAACAAACTGAGGGTTTTGGGAGGGGTGGGGGGATGGGCTACCCCGGTGAAGGGCATTAAGGAGGGCACGTACTGCATGGAGCACTGGGTGTTACACGCAAACAATGAATCATGGAACACTACATCAAAAACTAATGATGTACTGTATGGTGACTAACATATCATAATAAAAAAACCCCAAAAAACAAAAATTCATAAAGCTGTAAGGAGAAACAGACAAACCTACAGTTATAATTGGGGACTTTAACACCCTACTCTCAGTCATTGATAGAACTACTAAACAGAAAATTAGCAAAGATAAAAAAGTATTGAAGAATACCATCAACCAACATAATCAAATTGACATTTATAGAACACTCCACCTAACAACAGCAGAATACACATTCCTTTCAAGTGCTCATGGAACATTCACCATATCTGGGACAGAAAACAAACTGCAACAAATCTAAAATAGCTAAAATCATATACAGTATGTTTTCTGACCATAATGAAATCAAACTAGAAATAATAACAGAAGGACAACAGGGAAATCTTCAAACATTTGGAAATCAATGCCACATTTCTAAACAATGCATGGCTTTTTATTACTCAAAGGAAATAAAAAATACAAAGACCTGAATGAAAATGAAAACACAGCATATCAAAATTTGTGGGATGCAACTAAAGGAGCGCTCTGAGGGAAACTGGTTTTTTGTTTTGTTTTGTTTTGTTTTTAAAGTAGGCTCCATACCCAGCATGGAACCCAATGCAGGGCTTGAACTCAGGATTCTGAGATCAAGCCCTGAGCTGAGATCAAGAGTTGGACACTTAACCGACTGAGCCACCCAGGCACCCCTGATGGAAACTTATAATATTAAATGCTTATATTATCAGAGAGGAAAAATCTGGAAGTAGTGATCCAAGTTTCTACCTTAAGAACCTAGAAAAACATTAGTAAAATAAACCTTAGGAGGCAGAAAGAAGGAAATAATAAGAGAAATTTATGAAATTGAAAATGGAAAAATAAGAAAAATCAGTGGAATTTAAAGCTGATTTTTGGAAAGAAATCAGGAAGATCGATAAATCTCTAATAAGACTAACAAAAAGAGAAGACAGATCAATTACTAATATTGTACATGAGACAGGAGATATTATAACATCCTGCAGTCATTAAAAGGATAATAAGGGAATACTATGGACAACTTTATGTTCACAAATTGACAACTTAGACAAAATGGACCAATTTCTCCAAAACCACAAACCACTAAAATCCACCAACATTAGACTATAACTTGAATAGTTCTATAACCATGGGAAAAAAATCAGCTTCGTAATGTCAAGGCTCCTGAAAAAGAAATCCCTGTCCCCAGATGGCTTAATTGGAAAAATTTACCAAATATTTAAAAAATTAACACCAGTTTTACATAATCTCTTCCAGAATACAGAAGAGGAGAGAATTCTTCCCAACTCATTTTATGAGGCTATTATCACCATGACACCAAAACCAGACAAAGGCAGTGTAAACAAAACAAAACAAAACAAAAAACCCAAAAAACTATAAACCAGTATCTCTTATGAACTTAGACACAAAAATCCTCAACAAAACAGGGGCACCTCGCTGGCTCAGTCAGTGGAGCACATGACTCTTCATCTTGGGCATGTGAGTTTGAGCCCCATGCTGGGTGCAGAGATTACTTAAAAAGATTAATAAAATTATGAAATGTATTCATAATTTGTTTAAAAATCCTCAATGAAATATTAGCAAATTAAGTCTAACAATGTATAAAAAGAATTATATACTTATTATTTATATTATTATTATTTAAGATATTCAAGGTTGATGCAACATTTGAATATAATCTACCTTATGGACAGGCTAAAGAAAAATCCTATGATCATATATATCAATTGCTGCAGAAAAAGCACCTGTCAATATCCAACACTTCTTTATGACTTAAAAAAAACCCAAACCCTTAGAAAGTTAGGAATGGAGAACTACTTTTTTTTTTTTTAAATTTTATTTTATTATATTGTGTTAATCACCATACAGTACATCCCCAGATTCCGATGTAAAGTTTGATGCTTCATTAGTTGCGTATAACACCCAGTGCACCATGCAATACGTGCCCTCCCTACTACCCATCACCAGGCTATCCCCTTCCCCCACCCCCTCCCCTCTGAAGTCCTCAGTTTGCCTCTCACAGTCCATAGTCTCTCATGTTTCATTCCCCCTTCTGATTACCCCCCTTTTCTTTATCCCTTTCTTCCCCTACCGATCCTCCTAGTTCTTATGTTCCATAGATGAGAGAAATCATATGATAATTGTCTTTCTCTGCTTGACTTATTTCACTTAGCATTATCTCCTCCAGTGCCGTCCATGTTGCAGCAAATGTTGAGAATTCGTTCTTTCTGATAGCTGAGTAATATTCCATTGTATATATGGACCACAGCTTCTTAATCCAGTCATCTGTTGAAGGGCATCTCGGCTAGGAATGGAGAACTACTTTAACTTGGTAAAGAGCATCTACCAAAATATATATTATGCTTAATAGTGGAAGACTGGATGGATGCCTTCTTTAGGGTCCTTCCCTAGGATGAGGAACAAGACAAGGATGACTGCTCTTGCCACTTCTATTCAACATTGTATTGAAGGTTCTAGCCAAGGCGACTAAGCAAGAAAAAGAGAGAAAGGCATACAGCTTTGAAAGGAAGAAATAAAATTGTCACTATTGACAGAAACATGATTGTCAATATGGAAAATCTCAAGGAATCTACAAAAATACAAAACTAAGAAGTGAGTTGAGCCAGGTCACAAAGATATGAGATCAGTCCATAAAAATCAGTTTCTACATACTAACACTAAACATGGGGAAACAGACATTAAAAACAGTATCATTTATAATCGCTTCAAAGAAAATGAAATATTTAGGTATAAACTTGGCACAACACGTAAAGAATCTGCATGCTCACAATTACAAAATGCTGATAAGAGAAATCAAAGATCTAAGCAAACAAAGAGACATACCATGTTCACAGACCAGAAGACTTAACATAGAAAAGATGGCAATTCTTTCCAAATTGATGTATAGTTTTAATGCAATTTCTATCAGAATCCCAGCAAAGTTTTCTGTAGGCATAGACAAACCTATTGTAAAACTTATACGAAAAGGCAAAAGAACTAGAATAGCTGAACAATCTTGAAAAAGAATAAATGTCACTTTATCCAATATTAAGGCTTATTATATAAGTACAGTAATCAAGACAATTTGGTAGTGGTGGAGAGACAGACACATACATCAACTGAACAGAAAAGAGAACCCAGAATTAAACACATACAAATAACGCTCAAGTGATTTTTGACAAAGGTGCAAAAGTAATTCAATGAAGGAAGAACACCTTTTCGACAAACGGTACTGAAGCAACTGGATATCCATGGCTAAACCTCATACCTTACACAAAAGTTAATTCAAAATGGATTACAGATTCAAATGTAGACATAAAACTATAAAATGTTAGATAAGAAGCATAGGTGAATATCTTTGGGATCTAGCAATAGGCAAAGTTCTTAGATTTGACACCAAAAGCATGACCCATACATTGAACAATTGATAAATTGTACCTAACCAAAATTTAAAACCTTTCTTTTGCAAAAGATCCCATTAAAAGGATCAAAAGACAAGCTACGGAGTGAGAAAAAATGTTTGCAAAGTACGCATTCAATAAGATCAGTATGCAGAATATATTGAGAACTCTCAAAAATCAACAGTAAAAAAAAAAAAAAAAGAAAAGAAAAGAAAAAGGCCAAAAATGCAATTAGGAAACGGGCAAAAGAAAAATAGAAATTCCACTGAAGAGGATATACGAATGGCAAACAAGCCCATGAAAGGATGCACAACTTTATCAGCTATTAGGGAAATGCAAATAAAACCACAATGAGGTGTTACTACATACCTATCAGAATGGCTAAGATAAAAAAAAATAGTGATATAACCAAATGCTGGTGAGAATATGGAGAAACTGGATCTCTCCTATGTTGCTTTCTTACATATTCAACGGTATAACGCTCTAGAAAACAGTGTGGAGCTTTCTTATAAAACTAAACATTACCATATGACCCAGCAATTGCATTCCTGGGCATTTATCCCAGAGAAATGGAAATTTGTGTGGAACTTATACACAAATGTTCACAGCAGCATTATTTGCAATAGCCTAAAACTGCAAACAATCCAGATGTCCTTCAACAGATAAATGATAAACTGTAATACATCCATACTACGGAATACTATTTAGGAATAAAAGGGAATGGACCAATGATACACATAACAACTTCAAGAATGCCCAGAGAATTATACTGAGTGGAAAAAAGGCCAATCTACAAAGGTTACATATTACAGGATTTCATTTGTATGACTTTCTTGAAATGATGCAGAACAGGTTAGTGGTTGCCAGGGTTTAAGGATAGGGGCTGGGGAGATGGGGATGGGAGCAGGTGCGGTGATGCAGCCTTGTGGTGATAGAATTGTTTTCTATCTTGACTGTGGTGGTGTATACACAAACCTACACATGTGAAAAATTGCATGGATCTAAATACACACACATATACATATGCAGACAGACAAGTACCAGTATATGGGGAAATCTGGACAATATCAATATCCTAGTTGTGTTACTGTACTACAGTTTTGTAAGGCATTATCTTTGCAGGAGACTAGGTAAAGGGTACATGAAGTATAGTATCTCTACTTCTTACAACTGTGTCAATCTATAAAATCTCAAAATAAAGTTTAATCTAATAAATCCGTGTAGTTATACAAGCATCACTCACTTCTTTAAGCATTTATTGAGCTGATTCTTCGTGTGAGGTATTAGCTTTTGCGCTGGTGGGTAGAGGTGGGAAGACAGGGTGGGCAATCTACAAAGGGGTATTGCATAGAAACCCCGTCTTCACTGATATCACAGCTGTAAATTCATGTGTCTATGCTTTTTTTTTTTTTTTAAATATATGTGTCCTCCACTAGAGACCATCACTATTTAAAATTACCACTCTATCTCCAGTGCCACACAATGTCTGGGGCATAGTAACTTCTCAATGAATACTTGAAAGAATGACTGAATGAAACAATCAATCCATAGAAAGGGTGATAAACACCACCAAGTGGTTAGAATATAGTACAAAAAATAGTGACATGATGAAAAGTGCTTATGAAAACAAAAGACGGAATAGTAAGTGTTGTCTGGGGGGAACTGAGGGAAGGCATCTTTCATCTGGGTCTTGCAAGATGAGATGGAGGAAGGAAAAACCATTCTAAGCAGAGGGTACAGAGCATTCAAAAGCACAATTGTATCAGAAAAGCATAGGATTCCCTGGCACCAGCGAAGACTTCATTGTGTTTGAGCTTCGAGTTCTCTCCTGGGAGAGGCCAAGAAAGGGATGAAGCTCGCAGTCTGACTGTGGATGCTACACGAAGGCAGTCTGGATTTTGCATGAACAGTGTGGGTGACACTGGAGTTTCTGAAGTCAGTGAATGATGGTCAGATTTGTCTTCTACAAAGTTAACTCTGGTGGCAGTGAGGACACACAGCATGGAGAGGAGAGGAGG
>NC_048229.1:14096237-14353600 GCF_002007445.2 Ailuropoda melanoleuca
AGGAGAGGAGAGGAGAGGAGAGGAGAGGAGAGGAGAGGAGAGGGAGAAAGAGAGGCTGAGAAACCAAGACAAGGGCTTGAAGTGAATGAAAATTCTCAGTTCTTCATAATATTCAATTTACCAAAAAACTCAATTCCCAAATGTATTGTATTTGTGAAGTATTCATAACTATTGGCCTGAATGGTCTATACCATTGTTATCTTTAAATCTGTGTAATGAATTATATCATAGGGCTGTGAAGTAGAGACATTTACTGAGAATTTTAGTTTTCTACAGATTCTTCTAATACAATCAATCATGGCCTTTAGTTTATTTGAAATTCCCCTTTTCCCCAATTTCTAAAATTTTGAAATACTAAGCTATTCTTTGTATTTCACAAAATCTTGCATGTTGTGGTCAGTTTATTAATATTTTGACCATCAAAAATGATTATTTCCACACACTATTCATACTATAGAGAAATGGCACTTACTCCTTTTAAAACACAAAGTGACTATTTTAGCAATAAGTTAGAGCTTCGGTAACTAAAATATTGATCTTTGTAGAGAATAAATTATAAATCTGAATTATGGAGATAACTATAAGTACTTTCCAAACATTTCTGTGCATACATACATTTGTGATAAAATTAGATACAACTGAATGGAATGTAATGATTATTATCTAATGATAACTTGGCTGCCTCCACCCCAACTCCCAAAAAAGAAGAGAACTCTCCACCAGGTTGGAGAGGGAAGAAGAGCCAAGGAGTTAAATATAATTTCTCTGGGCACAATGAAGTGACTTTCTTCCCCCTGCTCTTTTTCAGCCATGTGACAATTTTAACAGCTCTTTGCTAACAGCAAAAAGACGATCAGGAATCTGGACTATGAGAAGAGAATGGCAAGGTGTGGAATTTTTTGGAAAAAAAAAAGCGCATTACCTACATTTTACAAGGAATAAGGGCATTTCAAATAGTTTTGTACAGAAAACTTCATAGATGGGTATTAAATATTTTTTTAAATTTTTTTATCATGGAAAATGTCAAACATAAAGTTGAGCTATGTCATGCCTGGCTTTAAATTATCAACTCATGGTCCAGTCCACTTCCCCAATCTACTCTCCATTATTTTGAAGCAAACCCTAGATATGCCATTTCTTTTTTCTTTCTTTTTTTTTAATTTTATTTATTTATTTGACAGAGAGAGAGAGACAGACAGACAGCGAGAGAGGGAACACAAGCCGGGGAGTGGGAGAGGAAGAAGTAGGCTCCCAGTGGAGGAGCCTGATGTGGGGCTCGAATCACGCCCTTAGCTGAAGGGAGACGCTTAATGACTGAGCCACCCAGGCACCCCTAGATATGCCATTTCATCCATAAACATTTTAGACTGTACATCTAAAAAATCCCTTCTTTTAAAAACATAATAACTATACCATCAGTATACCTAACATTTCACAATAAAATTTTAATGTCATCAAATACAAGGGAAATCTTAAATTTCCCAAATGCCTCATATATTTTTTTTATTCTACTATCTTTATATGAGTCTAAATTAGGTAAAAATATTTTGGTTAGTTTATCTGTCCAAATTTTATTTTAAGAGCAATAATACATCTTAAATAATTTTAATTAGCTCAGAAGTTTTAACTAATTTAAATAATTAAATCTAATATAAAAGGAGTGAGTAATCAGACGGCCACTCCGTTGATATGTGTGCTACGAATGTACGGGGCATATGGTCCAACTAAGCAAACTTAGGGGAAAAAAAAATAAGGCGAAGGGTTGATTTCATTTTTACCTGTTTTCAAAACATTTCCTTCTTTGCTTAGTTTTAACTAAAAACTGCCTATTATAATGGTTTTAATAAGATTTTTATCAAGGAAGTCCACTAAAGCCTGCTAACAAAAGTCTTTTGTAATCCCTCACTTGCTTGTTTTAACATTTTCACTGTCTTATTTTATCCAAAGACTTCCTCCTTCATTTGAAATTAGCTTGAAATCAGAGGATTTCAGAGTTGGGAGGGACCATGCGGCTTCCTCATCTCAGAGAATATTTAGCTTTGATGTTATTATAATATTGGAGCTTCCAGTGAAAAGCTAGCTTAAGGAATCAATCTGCTGATAGTTACAGACTGTCCTAATTTGTTAACAGACACTACTACGCAAATACGATCAGTAAAGTTTTATTAGTACAAAATAAGTTTGAATTTTATCCTTTTTAAAGCTTGGTAAAGAATATTTTCTCCAATGTTTTATAAAAGATCTTGTTATACAAGTAGGAAGTAAGCACATTTAATTCAAGATTTGAAATAATAAAGGTTAGAAACTTATCATCTCCAGAAGTCTGCAGAAATCAACATAGTAAATGTCAGACTCTTCACTCAGGTAATGTAACAAAGAGTTATAAACTTGTGTGCTGTCAGTAAATAAAATATGTAATACAATATAAAATATCGGATGGTACTCTGTTGTGAGACATTGTAAACCTCAGTCAGAAATTAGGTCTTCTAAAATGTAGATATCAGGTTCTATTCATATTTCTCAGGTTTTAAATACACACACACACGCACACACACACACACACGCACACACTGGTCCCTTCCACAGATATTGGTAGAATCTAGATAGCACTTCTCTGTGAAGTAAATTCATTAATCAAAAGCACAAATTTGTCATGGAAATTCAGGTCTCCGTACACTTCATATATGTGACACTTTACATTAAACCTAGGACTTAAAATACACAATAAAATCATTTTAAATACTTATTAAGTGTTTGGCATGTTCAGGAAACGGCATTAGGTGCATTAGCAAACTGCAGAATAAAGTGTCAGAATGATACCAAATTAAACCACCAATACATTTAATTTAAAGGAAGTACTTAAAGGGAGCAATTCAGAGATGGCAATTTTGGAGTTTCAGTGTTTTCTTTTAAACTCAGATTCTTTAAAAATTCCCTAGAACTTAATTTTTCCAAGTTCTACAACTTAAGAAACCCTGTATACACTTACAAATTTAGAACAGTGACAACGGACTGACTTTTGATCCTGGTCAAAATATTTTTTATATTGACCGCACTCATTTCCCCCCCAAGTCCCTAATGTACTAATTGCCCTTTATCTTGTATACATCCCTAATTTTCTTTTCTGTTTTGCCAGAATGCAAAAACTCAAGCTCTTGATTCTTTTAAAACAAAGTGAAAGCAGGTGTCATAGTAAATATAATCCACTAGATTTGGGTAAGGCAATTATAGAGTTGATTTGTTCAGTTATTATATAAAAGTGCAGGTGTAAATCTCTGCTGATATATAGAGCAGACGGAACACCACATTCTAACACAATCATCCATCTTACCTGGCTCACAAGGGAGAAGTGGTGTTCACATCAACAATACCTATTCATCTGTTGACAATGATGGAACATCCATCTAAGAAATGTGGTATCAGCAACTATCGGTTTACGATATGTTCAGTAAAATGAAAGATATGTGGCAATTAGAACTTTTTGATCTCACTCCTGTTTTTTATCCCTTGCATGCGTCTCTCCTCTGTCAATACATATTAGAAACTAGTGGAATTCAGCTAAAGTCTCCTTAATTGCAACAGAAATCATGCTCTATTAATAATACTATTAACAATATTAAAGCTTTTTAAATGACAATAGTTTTACTCTCCCATAATTAACAATACTCTATCTAGCAAGGCTATTTCTCTTTCTGCCATGCTTTTTGAAAATCTGGAGGCCCCTGTTAGAGTTCCACACTTTGTTTTTGTTTTTTGGGTTTTTTTTTTAGTCAATCATTGAATCATTTGGTTAACTTCAAGTCTTCCAGTTAACTTCTCATTAATACCCGGGCCCTCCTTCACCTTGCCAAGGACAATTACAACTTTATTTTGTTTTTCTAAGATGCTAGCCAGTTAAGCATCACTTAGCAAATTTTATAAGCTTAGTCTACTCAGTCACCTAACCATTAAATAAAATGTTAGAAACCAAGCCTACTGAACTGACTGAAAACCTTCTACACTTGCATTCATATTTACTGTACTGATAAAGTAAAAGTTTTAGTATAATGGGAATGAAAATATTTTTTAGGGTCAGATCAGGATACAATTTTTTTTAAAGATTTTATTCATTCATTTGAGAGAAAGAGAGGGAGGGAGGAAGAGAGTGCACAAGCAGGGGGAGAGGCAGAGGGAGAGGGAGAGGCAGACTCCCTGGTAAGCAGGAGCCTGATGTGGGACTCGATCTTCCTGGGATCATGACCTGAGCCAAACGCAGACACTTAACCATCTGAGCCACCCAGGCGCCCAAGATACAATTTTTTAAAAAAATACAAAATAGAATAAATTAAGGAGGCTGAAATATAGCTGTAACAATAATGGGCACAAAATATTCATTAATTAAATGACCATAGTAATTGGTTATTTTGGACAAATCCAAAGTCTTCTCCATCTTAATGATGACCTTGGCTTATAACCAAGAAGTTTGAATGTAAAAACTGAACAAAAAATTCCTGAGTAGGCAGGAATATAAGAGGAAGGAAGGCTAGTGATAGTCTAAGGGAAGAAGGGGAGCTGGAGTTCCTCTGGAGCAGATGAAGGCCAAGGAAAAAGCCATGTGTTTACGGAGATAAGTATGCATCCTTTCAAACCCTTGCTGGTCGACAGAACTGTGAGACACATTAGCTTGTGCTTTTAGTGGGTGGGGAAAGGACATTTCTTAAGCAGTTGAAGCCTTTGTTGGGACACACAGCATAATAATGCTATTCCCCCCACCCTTTTTGAAAACAAAGCAAAATATAATCTTGGAAACCAGGTTCTTATAGTGCATCTGCTGTAGAATCTTCTATGACTGTAAAGAAAACTAGAGTTATACTGGAGATGAATAACTAAGGAGCTATTCAGGATAATTTGTAAGAATAAAAACTAACAGGGGCGCCTGGGTGGCACAGCGGTTAAGCGTCTGCCTTCGGCTCAGGGCGTGATCCCGGCGTTATGGGATCGAGCCCCACATCAGGCTCCTCTGCTATGAGCCTGCTTCTTCCTCTCCC
Organism: Ailuropoda melanoleuca; assembly: GCF_002007445.2. Classification (NCBI taxonomy): domain Eukaryota; kingdom Metazoa; phylum Chordata; class Mammalia; order Carnivora; family Ursidae; genus Ailuropoda; species Ailuropoda melanoleuca. Next base: position 14,101,265 of record NC_048229.1, read on the forward strand.
ACTCCCCTTGCTTGTGTTCCCTCTCTCGCTGGCTGTCTCTATCTCTGTCGAATAAATAAATAAAATTAAAAAAAAAAAAAGAATAAAAACTAACAAAAAAAAAATCCACCTTGAATATCCATAAAACGATGCTGGTTTAAAATGATGTGGATGCAGTACATTTAGGCATAGAAACATGAGTATTTGTTTAGATGGTATAATGATAAACTGCTGAAGTTAAAAAACAGCTTATAAAACAATATAATAATCCAATATAACCTCTTTAATCATTATTATTATTTTTTAAAGATTTTATTTTGGAGTAATCTCTATACCCAATGTGGGGCTCGAATTCACAACCCCAAGTTCAAGAGTCACATGTTCTACCAACTGAGCCAGCCAGGTGCCCCCCTAATCACTACTTTAAAAAATATATTTTTAAATGAGTCTGGAAGACTATATGTCAAAATATTGAAGTAAAGAAGATAACTTTTATTTTCTAATTACTCATCTATATTTTCTGTTTGTTAAAATGAAAAGCATAGGTTATTTATATAGTTGTTAAAAATTACCTAAGAGTTATCTTGGGTCAAGGACTTCCCACCATTTTGTGGAGAATGGGAGAAAACATTAAAGGGAGCAAGGGAGTATTTGCTTCCATTTCTACACAATTACCAACAAGTGTTCTTGCTGGGAACTCCAAACTTCAGGACTCATAGGGAACTGATTTTGTAACATCTTACAACAGGGACATCTATTCATCATTATTACTGTTTTTTTTTCTTTTTCCACAAAGTCTCCACAGTCCCTGCTACACTATAATGGATCACTAAAAAATTTCTGTTCTATAGAAAGCACAATAATATTAGTTTGGAGAATCTTTTAGAGAAAAAAATGTTTATATAAAAAAATTCAAACAGGATTATGAACTAACTTTTAAACAAAATGCTGTACTTGCGTTGTCAATATTATTAGCACTCAAAATACACACCTTGAATAATTAGCAGAAAAATGGACTCAACAAACATAACTGGTAGTCTATGTGTTGTATCACATAGAATTGCTAAGCTTTGGGGAGGAAAATGCATTTAAAAGCATCAGCAAAGATGTTTAGCACGCAGCTAAAAGAATGAAGATTTATACAGGATGGAAAGACAGAATTTAATCCTTCTACATATGCCTGAGGTAATTCAAGATATTTTCTAGATTTTCTTTATTTGAGAGAGCGAGAGAGCAAGAAAGACCACAAGTGGAAGTAGCAGACTCCCCACTGAGCTGGGAGTCCTAGCCTAGAGGCTCCATCCCAGGACCCTGGGACCATGACCCACTGAGCCATCTAGGCTGGTGCCCCTCTAATTCTAACTGTTCTATCTATAGCACTACTAATAAGCAATAATACTATAAATTCTACTTTGAGGCTATTTGATGTAAGCTTCCTCAGTTTTCCTCCATTCCATCTTAAAATTTCTCTATACACTCAATCAACTTCATCCTTTAGTCCTTCCTTTTACAGGTTAAACACCCCACCCCCAACAGCACCAAAGAAACTACCTTTTAATTTTATATCCTACTACCTTCTCATTTCATTAATCTACTCCTCTCGCTTTTCTTAAATCTTCCATTGCTCTCCGCAGTCTCCTTTTGGCCTACAATATGCTCAAGGTATCATTTACCGAGATGGAGAGGGAACTTTCCTAGGGACTCACTAGCTCTAACCTCCTGATCTCCAAATCCAAGAGGACCCTTCTCGGGTCATATCCTTCTACAACCTTTATGCAACATCTTGTTCTTGGCTTGAGTGGCACCCTCCTCTGAGAAGTTCCTTTCCAACCCACCTCTCTCGACTTGTCCTCTTTCGCTTACCTCTTAACACAAGGGTCTATACTGGTCCTCTTCTCTTTTCTCTGCACTTTCTCTTATTGATCTGATTCACTCTTATGCTTTTATCTATCTCGTTCAACCTGCCAATGTCCTCAATAAATCTCTCACAAGCTGCTTTTCTTCTTTGCGTTGAGGCCGTACTACTTCCAGAACCTCATTACCAGTCCAAGTCCTCATCCCCAATCTCTTGCTTTAAGTTGCCTTACCAACAACTGATGGAGTCATCTTTCAGAGGCTCTGATTGCTTCAGTCTCTTCTATTCAAGCACTTTAAATGGCTCCCCAGTACCTACTGTTCAAAGTTCAAACCTCTTTGTACAGGGTTCAAGGGCCTTTGGTTTGTCACTGTCCCTAGGTTTCCTATATTTTATTCACAATGTCTGAACTAGGCTAAAAAATACACAGATTATGCCCCAGCAAACCTGCTGAAAAGCTACCCAGTGTTCAAGACTCCTCCAATTCTATTTCCAAGTTACCCCATCTCCCTAGGGCAGAAGTAATCTCTTCCTTCCTCATGTATAGAAAGTACTTCACTTCTTGTGGCATTGATGCCATTCTCCCTTACTTTGGAAGAACATGGACATTTCTTGATTCCATTAATTGAATATGACTAGCAGTAAAAGAGATACTATAGACTTACTTGTACTACACAGTATCTGGAATGTACCAGGCAGTGTTGAACCCAGATTACATTCACTTAGAATTAGAGACTTCTTGCTCAGGATCTGAGCTAAAGTTTGTCTCTGCTTTACTTCTGAAGAACCGATGTGGGAAACAAAGTAGCTAAAGAAACCATTTTGTGTGTATGTGTGTATGAGACAGTTGTGAAGAAAGGACTCAAAAATAATTTCAAAGCACTTCCATTTGAATTATTTTACAAAAATAATTATGAGAAATTCTCCTAGGTATATATCCAAGAGAATTGAAAACATATTCACACAAAAACTTGCATATGAATGTTCACAGTAGCATTATTCATAATAGACAAAAACTGGGAACAACTCAAAAGTCCATCAACTGAAGAATGAATACACTGTCCCCTATTGATCTAATGGAATAGAAGTCATCCATAAAAATGAAGCACTGACACATGCCATAGCATGGATGACCCTTGAAAACATTATGCTAAGTGGAGAAGTCTGACAACAATTCACTTCCATTTATATTAAGTATCCAGAGTGGGCAAACCCATAGAGACAGAAAGTTAGTGGTTGCCAAGGGATGGGCGTAATTGAGATGGGATGCTGACAGGTACAGGGTTTCTTTTTGGAGTGATGGAAATATTCTGGCATTAAACAGTGATGATGGTTGCATAACATGTGGTTACAATAAAAACTTGAATTGTACACTTTTAAATGACAAATTTTATGTTATGTGAATTTTACCTTAACTGGAAATAGGAAAAAGTATGAGTTTTATTCCCTAAATAACTCAATTTGGATTTGTGGTCTAAAGGAAAAGAGGTCTAACCTTTAAATCAGAAAGTCTGGTTTTAAGTAATTTCTGCCACTTCCTTACTAGCTGTGTGATCTTAAATACATCACTTAATTTTCTCAGCCTCAGTCCTCAATAGTCTCATCCATAAAGTGAGAACAATAGTTCTCACAAACTTGTGAGACTCATGAAATAATGTGAAATCATTACATAAATTCTAAAGCCCTTTATAAATGAAAAACCTTATTATTTTGGGAAATGATTTTTTAAAAATCCTAAACTGTATGGAATAGCCCATAATTTCAAATTTTTTTTATTACTGGCATGTTATCTAACCAGCTTTTATTGTTATATATGAATGGCATCTTGGACTTATAGCAGTTGTTCTGTGGACACTAAAAATACAACACTCTACAGAGTTATTTAACCCTAATCTTCGCAATGAAAGGTAGTATCTAAAACCAAGCATTGACACAAAAATCTAAAGCATTAACTAGACATTTCCAAATATTCACTTTTATGAATGTAAAACATTTTGTATTTTAAAAGTTTTCATTTGGGTGTCCTTTATGTTCTATGGCATTAATACAAAGGAAGGCATACGCTAGAAAAAAAAAGTGGGCATGTAAATTGGTGCAGCCACGATGGAAAACATGGAGGTTCCTCAAAAGAGCTACCATATGATCCAGAAATATATAAAGGAAATGAAATCACTATCTTGAAAAGGTACCTGCACCCCCATGTTCATTGCAGCGTTACTTATAATAGCCAAGACACAGAAATAATCTAAGTGTTCATCAGTGAATGAATGGATAAAGAAAATGTAGTATCTGTATATAATGGATTATTATTCAGCCATAGAAAAGAAGGAAATCCTGCTATTTGTGACAACATGCATGAACCTTTAGGGCAATATGCTAAGTGAATTAAGTCAGACAGAAAAAAAAAAACCCTGAATGATTTCACTTATGTGTGGAATTTAAAAAAACTGAACTCAGATACAGAGGACAGATTGGTGGTTACCAGAGGCAGGGGGTGGAGAGTGGGGGAAATGAGCGAAGGTGATCAAAAGGTAAAAACTTAGTTATAAGAGANTATTTGTGACAACATGCATGAACCTTTAGGGCAATATGCTAAGTGAATTAAGTCAGACAGAAAAAAAAAAAAACCCTGAATGATTTCACTTATATGTGGAATTTAAAAAAACTGAACTCAGATACAGAGGACAGATTGGTGGTTACCAGAGGCAGGGGGTGGAGGGTGGGGGGAAATGAGCGAAGGTGATCAAAAGATAAAAACTTAGTTATAAGAGAAATAAGTTCTGGGGATGTAATGTACAGCATGGTGATAATACTTAACAACATTGAATTGTTTATTTGAAAGATGCTAAGAGTAAATCTTAAACATTCTCATCACAATGGAAAAAGTTTTGTTAACTATATGAGGTGACTGATGTCAACTAAATTTATTGTGATCATTTCACAATATATACATAAATCATTATGTTGTACACCTTGGACTAATAGAATGCTGTAGGTCGATTATACCTCAATAAAACTGGAAAAATAATGATGGGGAGTTTTCTTAAAATTTTTTTCATTTGTTTGTCCTATACGCTCTTTGGCATCAATACAAGAAGCATGTATTATTTCAAAAGACAGGAAACTGAGGGGCGCCTGGGTGGCTCAGTCAGTTAAGCGTCTGCCTTCGGCTCAGGTCATGATCCCAGGGTTTCTTTTTGGAGTGAACCCCGCATCGGGCTCCCTGCTCGGTGGGAAGCCGCCTTCTCCCTCTCCCATTCCCCTTGCTTGTGTTCCCTCTCTTGCTGTCTCTGTCAAATAAATAAATAAAATCTTTAAAAAAAAAAAGGGGGGGGGTGCCNCACTCCCCTTGCTTGTGTTCCCTCTCTTGCTGTCTCTGTCAAATAAATAAATAAAATCTTTAAAAAAAAAGAGGGGGTGCCTGGGTGGCTCAGTCATTAAGCGTCTGCCTTCGGCTCAANGCTCAGTCATTAAGCGTCTGCCTTCGGCTCAGGGCATGATCCCAGCGTTCTGGGATTGAGCCCCACATCAGGACCCTCTGNGTCTGCCTTCGGCTCAAGGCATGATCCCAGCGTTCTGGGATCGAGCCCCACATCAGGCTCCTCTGCTATGAGCCTGCTTCTTCCTCTCCCACTCCCCCTGCTTATGTTCCGTCTCTCGCTGGCTGTGTCTCTCTCTGTCAAATAAATAAATAAAATCTTAAAAAAAAAAAGACAGGAAACTGACTGAAAATTCNCCCACTCCCCCTGCTTGTGTTCCGTCTCTCGCTGGCTGTGTCTCTCTCTGTCAAATAAATAAATAAAATCTTAAAAAAAAAAAAAAGACAGGAAACTGACTGAAAATTCAACCATACACATCCACTTGAAGTAACAAGTATTCTTATGTTTAAGCTTTTGAGTATATATTTTGTTTTCCCTAATAGAATTCCTTAACAGTTTTTGGGGGGGAAGGGATCATATGTAGTTAACTTCGATGTCCCTTCATAGAGCCTAACATTATACACAGTAGGCATTTACACTTAGGTTACTTAAACAACTGGATAAGAATATTTCTTGATTACACAAAATTTATTGATCATATTTAATTTACAGTGACAGGATGGAAAGTTGTTAATATCAAAACTAAACTTCTCTGAGAGCAGCTGGCTATCTCATTCCTTAATAAAGGAAACAAACTCACCTGTATATATGAATATCCATATAGATATACACACATATATATAGTTTCTCATAAAGAAAAGCAAGCATGTCAATCTATAATCAGTTACAAAATTGTCTTCATTTGCCTCCCATTTTTATGTAAATGAGGTGACAGACCTGACCCAAATTGGAGAAACATTCAGGTCTCTTCAATATTACTAGGCTTGTTGACTTGATTTTAGATAAGCAGAATGAAATAGACTTCTTTTCTTTTCTTTTCCTTCAAATCAAGGTCAGGTGCCTCAGCATCTGCCAGGAACTGTGAAAGACTGAAGTGTAAGATATGGTCCTTGCACTCAAAATGCTTACATCATTAGTGAAGATAAAACTGGATGATTTAAGATACTATGCACATTTTTGTTCACTGGTTTGCTAGTTTAAAAATCTGGGATTTTGCTGCAAAATTGATTTTACTTCCAATAGGAAGTAAATTTTACACAGGATCTTGAAGAAAAGGTAAAATTTGAATAGGCAGAGAGAAGGGAGGAGGGCTTTTTTTGCGGGGGGGGGGGAGTAGCACAGGGAGAGAGAGAGAGACTCTTAAACAGGCTCCATGTCCAGTGCAGAGCCCAATGAAGGGCTCAATCTCAGGATCCTGAGACCATGACCTAAGCCGAAATCAAGAGCTGGACACTTAACCAACTGAGACACCCAGCCCCCCCGCCACCCCAGGGAGGAGGGCTTTTTGAATAAAGGAGATATAGTACCAGGGGCGTAGACTTAAGTATGGTGTGTGGCAGAGATAGACTGACCTCAATAGAGCAGAAAGAACAGGCCAAAGAACATAGGAAATGAAGCTGGATGAATAGTGTGGGACAGATTAGAAAGGACGTTGAAAGTCACGCAGAAGAGGTTAGATTTAATGTGGTGGAAACATGGAACCAGAGAAGCTTTCTGAAAAGGGGAGGAGTAGCATTTAAAGAAGTTTAATCAGGAGGAGTTGGAAAAAGACAGAAACGAAGGAAGGCAACTGAGGTAATCCAGGAATGAGGCCATAAGGGTCTGAGTAAGACAGGTGCACAGAGATACAGTGTATTCTATTGGCAACATGCTGGGCCTTGAGACTGTAAAACTAGGGGGTATCAGAAGCGAGAATGAGACACAGACTAATGCAAAGGCTGCCTACCAGGTAAAGGGCTTATACTGCAGATTAGGACCCGGAAATTTCCAACGGTAAGAATATATTCACAAAGCTTAAATTTTTTCAAATACCCTATAAGTAGTTTCATTGCTTTCTTTGAGGAATTTACTGCAGGTGCCCCCAGATTTCACATCTGCTTTGTTAACACAGCCCCATGAAAATCTGCTTATGTAAAAATTAGTTGTTTTTCAATATTTAACAAAGTTAACTGACCCATTACAAGATATCAACCCCTGAGACTAAGATGGTGAAAACAAAAAACACTCTTCTTTATACTCAAATGTACATTCTTTTTTGTCACAAAGCCAGTGAGCTGTAAGTGGTAGACATGTTCATCCGATATGCTCTTGTTAATTATTAGGTTACGTTGCCAACCTCAAACATACGTGACCGAAGCCAAAAGTAACAGGTATAAGGAACCTGGACGTGTTACTCACTGTGTACAAGAGTTAGGGAAGAACATCTAAGAACTGTCAGTGATAGAAATGGACAGATTCCCTCACTCACTTCTAACATTCCGTTACACTCAAAACAGTGCACTCTATTCCTGAAGGAGAATGGGACACTGCTATGAAATGGAAGTTAATTGACCCCTCTTTTAGTAGGACACTTACATTACTATATGATGGTACTGATAGCATCTCAATATCTTCTCAATTTGGTTACGTTTTTGACAAATGCTATCACTGAGATCAGCCAGGTCATGACTGACTAGGCTGGCTGCGGGTGACATCAAAATGCTTTTAAAAGTACTTTCTTAATAGAATATCCAGTGACCTGATCAACCTATTTAACTTCTGCCAGTGACCCCGAAACAGAAACTAAACTTTGAGAGATACTTCTCAGTACATAAAATATATTCATAAGAAGACACCTTTAAAAATAACTCTCCACTGTAATTCCCTCTTTTTGCATCTGGGCAAAGATGTCATATTTCCTCTACAAAGCTTCCTTGTACGTTGAAACAGCAGGAATTTCAAAGTGAACCAATACAAGTGAGAACTACAATCTTCACAAGACACAACTATTTTTATTAGTATTTTATAGAAATTGCCTAAATATGATGGGACACTTTACATATTAACTCTGTAACACTTTTAGCTAGAAAGTAAAGCAGTTGTGGTTTACAGCTCTGTGCACCCCTCCCCTTTTTTCCTGCTAGCACATGGCCTTCACAAAATGGTCAGTGTGATCTTTGCAGAGTATGCAGGGAATACGACCAAGCTAAAGGACAGAACATTAAGCACATGTCCAGTGAGCCAGAAATTCAAAACCTGTCATCTGCGTGTGAAACCAGCAAACAGTTATAAATGGTTACAAATTAATATGTACAAATTAATAGGATGCAGTTAGTAACTTCCACTTTTCCAACTAGTGGCCTTTTGGCAGGCAGCCATATAATCTGCAATAATCTGTCACTACTGTGAAGCCCCACCTACTTCCTCTAACCCACCCCCACCCAAGATATGATTGGGTTACTTGTGGAGCGCTGATATAACAATCATAAAAGGCCTCCCTAGCTATGAAAAATGAAATTAACATAATTTGTACTTTTAAGTGTTTAATATTCATAAATCTTAAGCACACTGTGACATCATATTTCAAAGACTACTTGAAAGTTTTAATTTTCATTTTTACATATCAGAAGAATAGAGTCCCCAAATCACTAATATCCACTGCAATGCTTCTTGAATGAAAATGCATCCTATGTACAATTGTAGGACTTTAATTTACACATTTAACATGTAAAGTATTAGGAGTTTGGAAGTCAGGATTATACACATTCCATTTCAACCATTGTTCTAAGAGCGTAGTGAAACTGGTAAGGAAGGTATTAAGGCACCATTCTTGGTTAATAAAATACTTTGCATTAATTTTTCAACATACAAACCATAAGCTGTTAAGCAAATTATTTACTTTCCTACTTCATCTAATTTTATTTTATGGACGAGAGTCGTGTCATAAATTACCTCATGGCTAAGATATTTTATTTTTATACTTTAATAAGTAACTAACCTTATGTACGAAAAACAAAAAAAAATTACAAAACAAGATAAACATGATCAAATCTTCTGACTTTTCTGTCTCTAAATTTGGCATTATGTTTGAGAAATTGCTGCTTTCTATCCTATTTTCCCTTGCTAGAAAAGAAGAAAAATAGGACACGGCCTTGATATTTTTTAAAATCTCTAGGATGAATAATGTGCCATTTTGAGTAGCTTCATTTTGAAATACTGTTTTACAGGAATATCAATCATAAGCACAAACTACATCCATTTAATAAAAATAGCCTTCAGTATATTTAAAATTTTTGTTTAACAGACTCTTCTGACAAGATCTTCATGTTTTATTTGCAGCTCAGTATTTACCTTACTTACCCAGAAAAAAGGGGGGAAAAAAAACCAAACAATTTCTGAAAAAAAGTTCCCACGAATATTTATTTGTATAATCTCAAACTACAAACTAAAATAAATAGAGCATAGGAATCCAGTGATTTTTGAGGTTGATTACTCTCAGCTGGGCTTTGAGCTAAGGCCATAAATATTCACATAAAATTTAACAAAGAGTTTATTAGCAATGTTTAGACACGAACCATATTTATAATAAAATGCTAAGTGTAAAACAAAATACCAAGCTTACTCCAGTAGATCTTCTCAAATGCATGTCCTACATCTCCAATCCAACATACTAAAAACTTTAAAAATTCTCCAGCAGTAAGACTGCCCCAGAGACAACTTTCTTTAAAAAACTGCCTCTTGTTCATTAGGAAAGATAAAACTGAGCTCAACTTAAGTTGTAAGAACAACACCACGCTATCAGCACCTTCATTCCGAGAAAGGAAGTTATTATAGACACAGTTTTATAAATGAGGCTTCAAGAGAGTACTTCCTGGTCAGAGAGTTAACGTTAACAGCATTACATTAATGTATACAGCTTTACAGTTTGACATTTTGGAAAGAATTTTCTAAAAACTTTAACTGAATTTTTTCCCTTAGTCCCTATAAAACAGGAAAACTTGGTCGAGCTAAACAAATCTATGAAATTCTATCACTACCTACTGTTAATGGTATCATGTAAAGCTCACAACTGCTTATTACTATTGATAATAATATCAGTTTAAGTTGTAATTAATTTACCCTTATGTACCCTCCATTCCCCTTCTCCCTGCACGCTAGAGTGAGGTTTCAGGGGACACAACATTAGAAGGTAAAGAAAGAACTTACTTAAAGAAGGACAACTCACCAATTCCTTGATAAATGAAGAAAATGGAAATAACCGTTCACATTTTAATTCTCAAATCTGAAGTTCATTTTCTTTTAAACATATATATACTAAAAAAAAAAAAAAAACTTGAAGAAACGTTGTACAATCCTAACAAGGAACTGCAGATAAAACAGCGTGACCTGGGCGCTGCACATTACTATGGGTATTGCAAGCTGAACGTATTTCCTGTTAGGACGCCCATTGGTTCCCACAGGTGCAAGTGCCTTTGGGTGTTGCCGATTTACTCTTCCTTTTGTAAGTGAAGCACTAAAGGAGATTTCAGGTTGGCACAATCAATGCTAAGAACTATTAGGGTAGAACTATCTTGGGCGAATTCAAGGGCCTCCCAAACTAGCTTGATTGTGAACTGACAATTACCTAATTCAACAGGGCTGGAGAAAAATTATTTCAACAGACTTTAACTATTTTTGTAAGATGCACTGTTATTAAGAATGTATGTTACTTCACTCAACAAATATGTAAATTGCTCTCTCTGAACAAAGCACTGTTCTAGGCACCAGGAATACAGTAATGAACAAGAAAAAAGTCCTTGTGGTCATTCACACACTATCTAGTAGACTTTTGACAATTTCACATAATGGTAAGAAAACTTCCATAAAGGCAGTGACTACAAAAATTGCATGGAAATTTGGAAACTCAAATGTAGTGCTCATTACTAAAGAAATGTTAATTAAGGCCACCACCCTAAACCTAAAAGAGCTTTTCCAGAACATAGTATATAAAAGTAGGATTCTTTATATTTTCAATGTTTCAAAAAAGCCAGGTTGGAGGCAATGGCATATGTTCCAGCAGGGAAAAGGAAAAACTTCTTACCATGAGTCACCAGTGACTAAGTTCTTTTAATTCAGGCTTAAAACACATTTCAAACCCAATTACTTGTACATGCAGAAAACTGATAACCCCAAATTAACATCAGAAGCTTGATCTGACCAATTTTCAGGGTTAATATTATCACCAAAGAAAAACAAGTGAAGGGCTTTTAACGGGATAATGTACCTGTACTGAATTTTATTAAAATTTTCGTCTTATTAGCCTTTAATGCCTAAGAGCTATGCCATCAGGCTTCTATTAGATTTCGTTACAATGAACACAGTTTTCTTAGATTTTAGCCAGACTGAGACACAATCATGGATGTATGGTTTGGTGGCAGGAACAGCTTTTGTTTATAATCAATAAAACAAAAATGTAGTAAGTTCGAGGCAGCTCAAAGACAAATGTAAAACCCAGAGAGAGTAAAATATACAGATAAACTCTGTTCTTCCAAGCTATACCTTACTTCCTTAGGATTTTACTTCCTATGCTTAAAATAACAAAACTTTCTTTTTAGCCAACAAATTGGAGGAATTCCCAAAGACAAATTGATCTAGTCGTTCAGTAAGTGTTTATTGAGCACCTACTACATGGTAGGCACTGTTTTATGGGTTGGGATACAGCAATGAATAAAACAAAAATCTCTGCTTTCATAGACTACATTCCACTATAGAAATATAAGATAAATAAATAAAATATTTGATAGGTCAGAAGGTAGTAAGCACTGTGGAGAAGAATACATATGGAAGGTAGGAATGACACTAAGTTTACCTGCTCACAGCTGCGAATTGTTTACATCACAAAGTAAGGAATTTGCTTTGGAAGAGTGGAGTATTAGATCTCCCCCAGACTCTTCCTCTGACCAAGTGAACAACCACCTTCTATTGCAAATGAAAGGAATCTTATTTTATTTGTTGCTAATACCCAGAAAAAGTTTGGAAACTTCCAAAGACCTGAAGTTAGAACCCATTCCTTACAGATAAGAACATCACCTAAGGAAACAAAAATAACAAATCCCAAACACTCAGAGTCAAAATTCACTTTAGGGAATATTATCAAGACAAATATGAACATACAAGTTTCCAAATGCTTGCTAGCACTGACATTGAATTTACCAACTGCCAGGGTCAGAAGTGAATTTTTCACCTAAGAATTATCTGTTATCTTCCCTGGCAGCAATAATTAAATTTAAATCTGATTTTTGAACCTAAATTAAGTATTTAAATTTAATACAATTCAACAAATATTTATTGAGCAGAGACTAGGTGCAAGGTACTAGGTTGGATGTGTATGACATTGTCCTTTTAAAATCAAGAAGATGGACATTTAGGAAAGACAAGTACAAACCCTATAACGTAAAATCAGAGAGAATGTTAATGTAATAAGAAAACATACAAAGTACTTAAGGAATTCAAGGGAAAGAGAAGCAAGGAGGATGATCAGGAAAGGCCTCATGGAAGATGATGGCATAAGAGGTAGGTCTGAGAAAGGGAAAATAGAAGGCAATCTAGGGAAAAGAAATGGCAGGAACAAAGACCTGAAGATAGCAAATCAGTAAGTACTCAGCCAGTAAGTAGGCTGGTCTGGTTGGGGCACAGGAATACACACACACACACACACACACACAAACACACACACACACCACGGAGCATTAGGAACCTAAAAACAGTTTGATAAATCTGTACTGAATTCAGTAGGCCATGGGGAATTATTAAAGTCTTGAACATGTGAGTGACAAAATCAGAGCTGTACTTTAGGGAGAGTAAGACAGAAGCAATGTATATAGGAAGTATGAAAAAGAAAAGGAGACCGGAAGATCATCACAGTAGTCGTTTCCTAGCATCTTATTAAGGCCCTTGTTTGCTCCTTCTTGGACCATTGAGAGGAATGAAGTGGAAAGTGTAATGAGTTGAAAAACCAGATCTAGGTCACAGGGGTCAAATTTACCATTGTCTGACCTTGGGAAGTCACTTACCCTCCTGTCTCAATTTCCCTATATGTGAATCGATTAATTATTCTTTTTGGAGTCAGGAGCCATGGGATTTAGCAATTGATGAGATATGGGGAATAGAGCAAAAACAACAATAAAAAATTGTTTCAAGTGATTAAAATAATAAGCAGCTACGATTTATTAAACACTTTCATGTGCAAGTCACTTTGCTCAGCACTTTACATAAACTGCTTCATTTATCCGTTATAAGAATCCTGTGAGGTATCTATTCTTATTTGACAGATGAGAGAATTGAGAGCTTTAAGACTGAAGTAATTTACCCAGGGTAAGCCAGCTGGCATAATGACAAAGCCAAAGTAGATGCCTAGGTCTCTCTGAGTGTAAGGTCCTTTCTCCTTCCACTGTATCATGCTGTTTCTTATATGACAGATGAATAATGCTAACATTCGCTCATGTGTTCTAACTGAATCCTTGTCTCTTTTGGCGTATAAGAAACAAAGTGTGGACGTAAACAGAATCTACAATTTGCTCATCATTAATTCATTCACTCATTCAATTCACATTTATGGAACATCTTCGTACTTTGTGCCTGGTACTAAACTTGCCATGGGGAATGCAAAGATGAATACCACCCAGCTCTGCCTTGAAGTGCTCACAGAATAGTAAAAGATCAACAAACACATGTAAACAAGGAACTGGAATACAATGACAGAAGAGAAATTTTACAGAAGAGACAATAGAAACATAAAGGTACATGAAGCATAACATTGTAATTTTGTATCTCTGCTATTAATTCTTGACCTAGATCATTTAAAAAGTATATGTGGTTTCTGGAAATCGTTGTGTGTTCATGCACACACTCTTCAAAAAGTAAAGGCTAATGTTCATAACAGAATGGAAAATTGGCCACAATCTACGATTCTGTTCTGTGTGTCTATTGCCAAGACTAATTAGTTTGTTAGTTTATGTAAGAAAGCATTCTGCCTTGATTAGTGCCATCTATTGTAATGGCTAAATAAAATCTATTTGAATTGTCATAAGTTTTGATTGTTGTGGACATAAGCCTGTGTCATTAGACAGAGCTGAAACATATAAAAATAAATATATAGTGCCCAGAGTCCTAATTTGATCTGGAAATAAAGGGTTATCCCATTGTCCATCAGAAATAGTGGATGGAAGAAAAACTGAAGGCTTCCAATTGGTACTTTGATAATTGACTAAAATATTAAGTGTAACAAAATGTATATTGTGGGGTTGAATTTGCTATCCATCATTTCACTGAGGCTAGAAGGTAAGTGGAAGGCACCCAAAGACTAGACTCCAGCATGTAAATTCTCAGTGTTAGTACCTAAAGCCACTTGGGTCACACCTCTTTGTTTAACGGGAGTAGGTTTTCCTAGGCATAAAGTGTCTTTTCCAAGGCAAAATGTCTTTTTCACCCACTCTGGGGATGAAATATGTATATGTATGGGATAGCCGACAATGGTTAGGAGGCTGATCTGTGTTAACAAATCAAGAAATGGACCCTTAAGTCATTCTATTTTAAAATGGAAATAATTTAGATTCAGTGTCTCTAACAAATCTCAGGTCAAACAGAAAAAAAAATATATTAGGTTGATTTATAAAATATTTAGGTAAATTTAATAACATATAGCTGGAATGATCAATTTAATTCCCGCTGGTTATCCTAAAAATTCTAAAAAGTTGTTGCTTTTAATTTGATGCCTGTAGCTTAGAAATGAGTTAGATCACATTTTGGCCCATAAACTCAATGTATCTAATCTATAAGGACAGCTAGACTGATAGATACCACTTGCGTTTTGTTGTTGTTATTGTTCCGCTTTATTTTTACTCAGTCTGCGTTTAAGAAACAGTAACAAACTTTTAACATTAATGAAATAAATAACAAAGCAATCAATTAAATGGATGATAAAGCTAAATAATCACAGCCTAAACTTGCAACTGTACAATATCTTACAACTCAAAACTACTAATTCAAAACTGTCCTCACTGGTTGAAAGAATCATTGAAGAGGAGCTCACTGAACTCATTGAAGACTGAAAAGAAGTCTTCCCCTAGGAGAGTCACAAAACACTTTTGGGTGGAAGCTTTCTGTCTGTCTGTCCATCTACTTTCTTTTTGGGGGGAGGGAAGAAAAAGACTGGAGGAAAAGATTGTGAAAGAAAGAGGATTTTAACGGAGGCTCTAAAATAAAAGTACCAATAGTTTTCATTCATTCTTCTATACTTCTGAAACCAACAAATACGCACACTGGCAAGCAATGAGAACTTTATTCAGGTTGGCTTAAACATTAAACCAAATTAGATATCAAGGTAGACTCTGAGATGACAATGGTTTGACTGTATATGACTCGAGTGGTAAAGAAAGGGCAAAATGGTTTATTGTACTTACAGTGTAGAGCTTGTATCCTGCTAAACCAAGAGTAAGACTAGTTTAAGAACTCCAAACCAAAAGGACTTGCATTCTGTTGTTGCTATAACCATTCATATGGAGGTGGAAATCTCCTTCTTAATTTCTTCTTTTCAGTATATTTTTTAATTGAAAAGAAATAGTTTAAACAAGCACAGCATAACAACTTGACATATTTACAGTTTCTCATGGTGTACTTTTATTTTGTGAAATAAATGAAAATAAATTCCTACACAATTCCCACCCTCCTACCCACCCACTCATCACCCCAAGGAATAAAAAGTCACTCTAGGCCCTTCCTAACACTAAAAATTCTATTACAATGAATCTCTCTTCATCATCTCTGGATCAATACCATAACGTAATGTGGTTGAAATGACTGCTTTAGTCATCACTCCGGGGAGTATCAGAACACTTTCTTTTCTTGTAAGGAATTAAAATTAATGTTTTGTCTTAAGAAACTACCATTTGTACCAGTCAGAAATGAGCTAACAAGTATGATCAAAGAGCTTATCTGCTCAAACATTTCTATTATTTTGTAGAATTATTGGTACTGAGATTCCCAATCATTCCACAGACCATTTCTTAAGTTACGTGCACTACATAATGAATATATGCCCTTTGTAAATAACCTCTTGAATTAACTATTTTTTACTTGACTTTGACCTAGAGTTCTGGAAAAATAAATTTAGCATTAAAAGACATACTTAATACATCTTCAATAAATTATAGTATCATATTTTAAATTTGCATTTGCTGTTGTTGCTCTTATCTCCTTAACTGTTATTTCTTAGGGGAGGACTTCTAGTTGGTGGAATTTTCATAACCATATCCAGCTCCATGCTCTCTGAAGTCATATAAGAACTGCTCTGCAGCAGGTAATATCAAATAAAATCCCCAAATGACACATGTCCTCTACTTATTATCACCCTGATGAAAATGACTTCAATAATGTTTGTCTTGGATTTAAATAGGCAGTTCTACCTAAGCTTTCTCCATTATGTCTTTGGGGCGGGGGGGNGGGGGGGGGGCGGGAAGCAGCATTTCTTTCTTCCCCTTTGTTGAAGCTGACCATTACTACACAAGGGCAAAAGCTTCTAATAATACATATTCTAACCCGGAAACAAAGAAGATATCTAAGTAACTGTGAAATGATAATGACATTCCCCATTATTTTTCCCAAACCATCATTGTCTAAGTCTGCTTCTATAAAAAAGAAACTAGTCTCTCGAAGAGGTGAGGAGGAGCAATACACAGAGAAAAAGGTTAAAAAAATTCAAATGCAAAACTGCTGGGTACAACTGTAAAAAAGCGTGTGCATTCAAGAGAACATTTGAAAGGTACTCAGGGCAGTATTAACATATCCTAAGTACTGTGAACAACTAGCCTGGTTATTAGTCTAATTTTCACACCCATCAAAGTAGGAGGCCTACCCCCCAATTCCCACCCCCTCTGGCTTTCCACTATTTGTTTCAGCATTTTAATAGACACTCACTTGCCTCCTACCAGGGCACTGTGTCTGGTTTAAATAGGCTTATCTCTTTCCTTAGCTTGTCCTGGAATTACGCCTAAAGCTCAGATCTGGTAACTTTGAGGATGAAAAATCTAATTGGAAAGTGCTATCAGTTAGTCACTCCAATAACCGCCTTTCAAAATTTAGTTTGACTTCCCAACTATCTCCAACACATCAAAGTTAAACAGTCAAACTTAGTGTATAGTTCCTTTGAATCTGTATTGTAAACATTGATACCAAAGTGCTGCCAAATTTAAAAACCTTTCTTAACTCCCTGAGCTGAAGTGAAAAATACAGGGTCTATCACCATCAACATCCCAATTAATCCAAAACATGGGTCTCCAAAAGGATCCCTTTCCACTGGCTTCTGGTGGCTTGGAAAAGCCCTCTCCAACTTTTCCCGTTCTCGTTAAGGTTTTAATGCCCAGAAGCCCCTCAATTTCAAGGCATCCATGCCAAACTCTGAGATACACATCAAAAGCCAGGGGGCCAGTGAGGAGAGAGGTCGGGCAGTGGGTCTCTGGCTCTTGCCAAGATCTCTGCACTCTGCCAGACCCTCCAGCACTTGCGTTCTACTTAGGAGAGGTTTCATTACATAATCCCTGCTCCACGGAGTCACCCACAGAGTCACGGGGGCTCGGGCTGTCCCATATCTCACACACCACTTTTGGGGAGATTGGTTGACTGCAGACCCTGGAAGCAGCACGCGTCCTCCCCTCGCTGTGCGCTGCCTGCAATTCCGACTAGCCCCGCGCGGAGACCCCGACCCAGGCTCGCTCCCCCTTTCCACGTCCACTCGCGCGCTCCGAAGCCCGTCTCCGGGTCGCCCTCACACCCGCTGTCCCGACCCCTCCCAGGAGTGTCCCCCCATCAGACCTGCTGTCCCAAGTCCTCTCTGGGTCCCCTCCCTTCATACCCGCTGTCCCAAGCCCTCTCGGGGACTCCCCCTAAAGCCTCTGTCCCGGCTCTTCTCGGGAGATCCCCCAATCAGATCTACCGTCCTAAGCCCTCTCGGGTCCCCTTCCTTCACACTCGCTGTCCCAAGCCCCCTCGGGGTCCCCTCTCTTCAGAGCCGCTGTCTCGGCCCCTCTCAGGGTTCCTTCCCTTCATACTCGCTGTCCCAAGCCCTCTCGGGGTCCCCTCTCTTCATGCCCGCTGTCCCAAGCCCTATCGGGGACTCCCGTAGAACCGCTGTCCCAAGCCCCCGGGGCGGGGGGGTCTCCTCCCTTCACACTCGCTGTCCCAAGCCCTCTCGGGGACTCCCCCTAGACGCGCTGTCCCAAGCCCTCTCGAGGTTCCCGCTCAGCCCCGCTATCCCGGCCCCTCTCGGGGTCTTCTCTCCCCAGACCGGACAAAACCGCTCCCGGACTCCCGTCACTCGAGTCTTCCTCGACCTCACTCCGCCCAGGGTCCTCTTCCCTCGGCTCACTCTGTCACCGTCCCGCGCCCCGGTGCTCTCACCTCAGACCTGCTGTCACCACCCCCGGGCCCGGCGTCTCCGCCGCCGCTTCCTCTCCCACACTTGTTCCCGAGTCGCTCTTCTGCCGCTTGTCCCCCGGAGGATCCCCGGGTCGGGTCGCTGAGTGTCGGGTCCGGCCACGCGGAGCCTCCGCCCGCGGTCTCGGTGTCGGGTCCTACTCTCTCACGCAGGACCCTGCCGCCGTCGCCGCCGTCGCCGCCGAGCGCCACACGGACCCTCCCGCCGCCGCTGCTGCTGCTGTCCGAGGTGCGGCTCCTGCCAGGGGTGGCCAATCGCACCCGACTGCGCCGAGCGCGCTCCACCCCGCGGTCTCAGTTCGCCCGCCCCCTGCCCCCGACCACGCCCCCAGCTCGGCTCCGATAGGCTCTCTACTGACCTCCCCTGACCGCGGGGCCAGGCCTGGGGCCGGATATAGGTACTTGATTGGAGGTGCCTGGGAAGCCGAGCGGTCGATAGCGCCTGAGGATTGGCGGAGTTGCCGGTGGGCGGGACGGGGCGGGGCGGGGTTTCCTTAGACGCGGAAGACCCTGCAACTTCAGTTACCCTGCGGGCCCGCCTGGGGTGTGGTCTGCGTTGTTTGTAGTGTGCTGGGGTCAAAGTTCATGGCACTCCTCTGCGCCTTTACTTTTCTTGGGAGCCTCCCAGAGGCCAAGGACCCCGGGGGGACCAAGACTCCCAGAGGCCAAGACTCCGGGGGGACCACCGTGTGAGAGCTTTTGAGGAGGGCCCCACTCTTCCATTCTTGCTCAGCTCCCAAGTAATAATGCCATCAATTAGTATAGCGTGTAATCACTCCGGACTTGTAAATATTTCCTGGATTTAAGTTCTTTCATATCTTTGGCAAGGGAGTTGCCCTTGCATTGCATTCGACAGACGTCAGTTTAATGCTGTTGGGGGGGGGGGAATCTTTATACTTAGAGATGTATACTGCAAGCAAGTAATGCATTCAACACCAAACGGGGCTCATTTTGGTAGGAACCAGGACAGAAGTTTAGAAATAATCAGTTTGTGGGTTTTGATAATCATTTTGACAGGAGGAACAGGAACTGTGTGGTAGGCTTCAGCGCGCTTAGTCAGCATATTCGTTTTTTTTGTTTTTTGTTTTGTTTTTTTTTTTTTCAGGGCTGATGTTTTAATGATTCTGTGAGAACTAATGGCCAAAGTGCAACCTGTGAAAATCAGAGACTCCTCTTCGTCTGCCGGGGGTAAAAGTGCATCCTGTTACTCAGATCATTCTTTGTATTTTTTGAAGGTGAATATGTTGGTTAAGTCAATACCAGAAACTGAAAACTGCTACTCTTACTCATAAACCCCAAAGCTGATGGACTTTGACAATTCAGCATTTTATGAAGAAATTGTTTCCTTTCAGGCACACAATTTGATCCTACGCCTTGTTAGATGTATACAGGACTTGGTTCTCAGAAAACTCTCCATCATTAACTCTTGCGTTGACTCCTGCTGACAAAATTTGTGTTCTAAACACTGCCTAGTCTTTTAAAATGATACTCCATTCCAATTACCATGTTCCCCGTTAAATTTGGGTGTCAGGGTATGCAGAGAGGGCCTGTGGAAATGAGACTGGCAGGACTTCATTTGAGTTCTGAAGTGGGTGCCTCCCTAGCAGTGTTGACTGCGTGGCATTTTGGAAAGGGATGAGGAGAGATTTCAAGGTAATTCTGGGGCGACTTGATTTTCACAGGCCTAGAGAGACTCTCCAAAATTATAATATATATGTATATATTTTAAGATTTTATTTATTTTAGAGGGGGGCAGAAAAGGGGGAGAGGGAGAGAATCCCCAGCAAACGCCCTCCTGAGCACAGAGCTGAAACCAAGAGTCGGATGTTTAATCGACTGAGCCACCCAGGAGCCCCGAAAATTATTATATTCAACAACTATAAAGGTTAGGTAAGACTAAAGGCATGACAGAACTTTTTTAACTAGTTCTTCCTTCTCTTAAAGAGCATATATTAGTTAAGAGCTCATCCTACCAATAATGCAATTGGGAATATGAATTGAAGAAATGGAGCTTTCACTACCAGTGTTC
The DNA here is from genome assembly GCF_002007445.2 of Ailuropoda melanoleuca. Classification (NCBI taxonomy): domain Eukaryota; kingdom Metazoa; phylum Chordata; class Mammalia; order Carnivora; family Ursidae; genus Ailuropoda; species Ailuropoda melanoleuca. Next base: position 14,121,954 of record NC_048229.1, read on the forward strand.
AGTTGTGTCTATTCATATAAAAAAAAAGAAATGCATGACCATTAACAGATGTTATTTGCAATCAAGGAGAAAGAAAACATAAGCAAGATAAAAGTTCCATGTCTTGAAAAAACCAATTTACAATGAAGTCAAATCTTTTTTTTTTTTTTATTCATTATATCAATGAACTCTAATTTCTAAAATGTTGGTGCTTCTTCTGGTCTATGATTATTGCTTCTGATGGAAACCCAAGTTGCTCAATATAGCTGATTACAAATAATTTAGATGTGATCTGAAATAAAAATAGAAATGACTTCATCCTTTGGGCAAGAGGCAGTTCTAAAATCCTAGTTTAAATACAGATGGTGGATCTACCGTGAGCCTGAGAATGACTCTTATTTAGAAGGAGCTTCAGAAGATCTCTGAACTCAAGGAAAGACATTGCAGCAGTCCATTTTGGAAATTGCTGAGTTTTGTTGGGTGGAAAAATCTCCCACAAAAAGCCAAGATTTTCATTAAGACAGGGTAGAAAATAAGAATTGTTGAAGTAAATGGGATCAGAATAAATTTTTTTCATGTTGACAAGACTCCGGGGTCCCATTCAGAGATGAATTTGGTCACAAAGGATCTGAGAATCAGGATACTGGGGTCACCCTGGCTTTTAGATCTGTGTTCAACCTTACTATTTATAAGTTACTAATTCTACGGAGACTTGGGTGCAACATAAAGGGGACAGGGTTACTTTGGACAAATAAACATACTGGGCTCTTTCCTTATCCCTTTTCTTGCTACCCACAACTAGACAAGGGACATCCTAAATTTGTTCATTAAGCAAAGCTTATAACACAGTGTCTCCTACTCAGAAAGAATCACACGAATTAATTCACACGGGTATTCAGCTCTCTTGTTTTCTAAGTTTTCACACAGCACCTTTCTTATGTCAGCTTAATTAACTTCCTGCAGGCAAAATGTTCCACTTGCTCAGTTGAGAATTGTTAGTAAGTTATCAGATGGGGAAAAGCACCTTTTAAAAAATTAATATTCTAAGAAATATGAGGCAGCAGTAATGTACAACGCTTGGGTGTGATCGTGGCAACAGGGCAGCCTGGACGCTACCATTTTTTAGGTAAATGTTCTTTTCTCATCTGTAAAATCGGGAGAATACCTTATTGAGTACACCTATACAAAGGACTGTGACAGACTGGGAAAACACCCTTTTGCTGTCCCCAAGATGGAATTATCAGCATCCTTGTCTTTTAGTTCTCAATAAAGCTCCAATTAGGGGAGGAGCTAGGCTCTGGGAGATGATCACTAAAATTCTAGATGTCAACGTTTCCCAGCCTATAAAGGGGATGGTTCATGTCGTTCACCAATTTCAATGAGACCACCTTCAACTCTTCGGCCTCTCTCAGGTCGCTAATGACCCTCACTTTAGTTTTGGCTCCTTGCGCCGCCTGGCGGCTGTTTTCAGAAGTCGCCTGCGAGCTTCGGGGTCCTAGCCGCGGCCAGGCCTGTCCAAGGATTTGCCTAATTCTAGAGAAATTGTCTCCGCCCCTCCCCACTACCCGTTGAGGATTTTAAAGAAGGCGATGAAAGGGCCGAGGTTAAGACGAAGGGGGCGTCCGGCGGCCTCTCCACCTCCTCAAGGATGACGTAGTCAGGCGGTCCTCGGGCAGCTCGCGACCCGGAAGTCGCCGCCGGCGCGAGGCCCCCGTTGCCGAGCGCGGGCGCGCGGGGCGGAGCTTGGCGGAGACGGGGAAAGGGTCGCCGCGGCTACCGCGGCTCCCGCTCCTCGAGTTGGCGGCTCCCTCGGGGGCTGCTAGGCGGGCGTCGAGTCCGCAGGGCGCGCGGCCGCGGTCGCTGGGTGACACGCTCAGCCGCGGCCAGAGGCGACATGAGTGCCGCGGGGCTGTTGGCTCCGGCTCCGGCCCCGGCTGGAGCACCGTCGGCACCGGAGTACTACCCGGAGGAGGACGAAGAGCTGGAGAGCGCCGAGGACGACGAGCGTAGCTGCCGGGGCCGTGAGTCGGATGAAGGTGCTTGCTCTGGCTGGCCCGGCAGCTCGGGGCGGGGGTGGGAATCGCTGAGGGAGTGAGTGGGCTGCACGGAGCGGGGCGGGGCGATCTCCCGGGCTGGGGGAGGCTGAAGGGGCCGCTGGGAGGAGCGCGGCTCCAGGAAGTTATCCCCACCTGCGCTGGGCCCGGGGCCGCTGTGGGGACGTCGTACCCTAACAGTTACGGGAAGGAGGGATTCGGGAGCTGCTGTCTGAGCCGGAGGTCCCTTTAAGATTCTGTTCCTCTCCCCTCAACCGTCCCTGGCGAACCTCAGGTCTTTCCTGGTTGGAATGAGAAAGCCTTCCATTGAGTGTCTTGAGTACCCCTCCCCTTTTTAGTTCTGGAGAGGATCAGAGCAAAGCCCAGTTTGGCTTCCAGGTTCCCAAGTTGCTCCCTACGAGCCTCCACCCCGGGAAAATGCTTTAGCCAGTCCTACTTGAGCAGTGCAGTTCAGGTTGCTTAAAAGAACGAGACCTGGAATCAGCCAGATCTAGGTCTATATTTGGCTCACTGAACCCAGCGTTGTGATCTTAGACAACTTAGTTAAGCTTGCGAGCCTCAGTTTCCCCGTCCGTAATGGGGCTTCCTAGCGTAGGTGTGAGGATTAAATGAGATGTGCATAAAGTACTAGGCCTGGTACTCAGTGGATGTTTTCATAAAACTGGGGAAGCAGTTACAGGGGAAGATAGGGATTTGCTTAATGGTGCCCAGGTGTTCTGTTTTCAATTCCACGTTCTTTGCGTTATCATTACTGCTTCTCAGAGCCCAGCTTTTCAAACTGGGCTTTACAGTTTGGCAAGTGTGAGGAAGACTGTTTTGGAGGGATTGAGGAAGGAGCTACTGGAGAAGGAGAGGGGTGAAAAAAAAATGAAAGGACACAGGAAAAGAAAGAGGAGATAGAGACCAGTATATGGGTGGAATATTCCTGGCACAAAATAGGGCTGTAGAGCAAAAGGTAGGCCTAGTTGCTGGAATGAGGAATATGTTTTATTCATCTCAGTTCCCCATGCGCCAGGTACAGTGGCTGGCATATGACAGGGATTCAGTGAAGGTCTCTTGACTGAAAGGAGAAGGCTTTGTGAAGATTTGGACCTGCAGCAGCCTTTAAAAAGGCACCGACATGTGCAGATAATAAAGTTGAAGGAACTAATTGCGTTTGGTTAAACTACATTAGAAGACGGGGCTTAACCAGGGATTTTGAATGTGAAACACTTGTAACTGTTCTTAATGCCCATAAGGGGGAGCGGCGAAGCCAAAATTGGTTTTTATCCCTGCTCAAGTAGGGCTGTTTTTATGTAGACACTCCACTATTTACTTTAAGAACAATGTTTAAAATGTTCTGAAACACTTTCTGTTTGATCATCTTGTCCCTTTCTTCTCCCTTTAGCTGTAACTTTGAAAACACTTCAGTTATTATTTTTAAATATTCAGTTATTGGTTTGGATCCTTCTTTGTATATATGTGATGTAAAATCTGTTCAAACTGGGCATAGAACAGAAGAGAATGGACGTACTAGGTCATTTTGGAGAAGTGAGCAAGGCCTGGCTGTCTCTAGTTGTCCTGTCTGACGCTTACAGCTCCGTTTCCTGAACTGCCAGTGTGGCTTCTGCAGAAGTAACAGCCTTGACCATGACGGCCTACCTCTCACGCACACTGTTCTCTGGTTGCACTTCGGATGAACACAGTTCTTTGCATAAGTCTGGCCATGTCTAAGTTGGAAATGGCATTTTCTTTCCTAAAGTAGCTATGTAATATTTTTTACTGATGGCTTCCCACAGGCCTCCATTCATTTTAGAGAAGTTTAAGTGTCACTTCGTCACGTGATACCAACCTTATGAATTACGATTTTAACAAACCTTTCTTCCCTGATTTTATTTAGACACCGAAGATGCTAGTGAAACTGACCTGGCAAAGCATGATGAAGAAGACTATGTAGAAATGAAGGAACAGTGAGTATGATTCTTACATTTCTTGTTTGGAAAGATTTCCAAGGAAATCTTGATAGTGACCTTGTGTGTATGGTTTTGACCATAGAGCTTCCAAAGTCCATGTGTATGTGTGCAGTTTCCCCCTTGAAATTTGTCATGTGTAATTGGTCTTCTTGTTAAAAGAATATTTTGAGGGTTGGCTAGGAAGAACCTTGAGGGAAATGATCCCAGGGAAATAAGGCCACATATCAAGAGAAAACTGTTTCCCGCTTCTTCGTGTTTTTGTTTTTGTTTTTTTTAAACGTGAAAACTACTACTCAGGGTAAAGGGTGTGTCGTAGCTATTTGGTTCTCAGATTGGGGTGACCCCACCAAGAGCTGATGGTGTGCTGGCTGCCTGGGGAGCTCAGAGAGAGCTGGTCTGGAGAGCAGTCCTCCTGACTCCTGCTCTAGTGCCCTTTCCACTCGTCACACATCCCTGCTCAAGCCTTCTCTAAATGTGCCCAGAGAAACGAAAACCACTTGCTTTTATTGTAAACACAGATGCAAGATTGAATAAAATAGATCCCAGAAGTATTGTTGACAATTTTGAGGATCTTGATTTGACTTTAAATTTTTATCTTTAAGCTAGATGATCCGCATTCCTTTTTTTATAGGACCTGTTTGCAAATGGTTCATGACCATCCTCTGAATTCTGTTATCCTTTTTAAGCTTTGGAACCCAAAGGGGTAATTCAGCTAAATTCCACCAATGCTGAATAAAGAAAGATTACCTTAATAATTCATGTGATTTTTCTCACAGCTTCATGCCTGAAACTGTGCTTCCTTTTATTTTTATTCTCTTCAGGCTTTTTACTGATACACCTTGAACAATTTCCACATACCTTTCTGTTTTCCGAATCTGAATTTGTTTCGCTTGTTTATTTTTTCAATCTGTTAATATTCCCTTTCAAAGACAGACTCAGAAGTCAAAGGCGTTGTTTACCACATTCGATGTGGTGGAAAATTGAATACACTGGGTTCCAAATACTGACTTATTGTGTGCAGTTTGTATACATCTGTTTCCTCTGTTTGGCATGTTTAAGCATTCTTTTGAGATCATATTTTAATTGAACATGCCCCTAGAAAAATTTCTGATTAAAATTGAATGCCTTGTTTGACTCAAGGTCAGTGTTGAGAGTACATTAGAATTCTCATTGATCTTTTAATCAGACCTCCTGTGTAATTCCCAGATTCTGCCTACTCTTTCCTCAATCTGTGTAAATAGTTGGGATGTATTTACAGCCCTTATTTTGAGCAGTCAAAAAGCTATTGTGCCTGTTACTTGTTGGACAGTGGTCATTCAGATTGCAAATCTTGTGTTTGTCACTGTAAAATTGGGGGTGTTTTTCAGATAGAAGCAAAAATACTGTTGAAATAAGATTTACTTGTGGAATCCACCATTCAGACAAACTTGCCAGAGTGTATAATGACTTACAATCCATTTAGTGTGTGTATCTGTGGGGAGGGGGACAATCTAGGCGCTTTTGCTTCGTATGTGCTGTGTGTTCTTATCCAGCTGGGGCTGCAAATAAATCCTGCGTTTTAACTTTTGTTACTGAATAACTTTTATTTCTCTGATCCTAAAAGAGTAAGGCTTTTAAAAAATGGCATGAAGGTTTATTAACTTGGTGCTTACACAGCTATGCTGTCTACATAAAAAAACGTGCCAAAGGCATAATCTTACTCCTTCGGAACTTACAGTCTAATCGTAGAGTTGATACAAGAGCTGCTGTGTTTAATGCCTTTGCTACATTTTCGTGTGTTATTTATGCTTCTAAATCCATAAGGAAATGGCATCACACTTCCAGTTTTTCTTTGTGTTTTATTGCCTGTTTATCATTGTCACTTATTTATTAAAATCTGCGTGTCTTCATATTTGTAGATTTCAGACTGATTATCTCTAAAGGTGGGATAACACAGGAGAATCTACAGAATTGGGATATGATTCAAGAACACAGAATCCTTGTCCCTTTCTGATCCCTTTAGCTGCTGGTACATTTTAAACCAGTTGGCAGACTTCAGTTTTCTCTGTCTCCTAAAGGACATTAATGACATTCCCATAACAACCCAGGTAATTCCTGTGTGCAGATTAGTTTAGAATTGAGTATTGAATGTTTTTGTCTTTCAGTGTGGCTTTCGTTGTTTTTCTTTACAGGATGTATCAGGATAAACTGGCTTCTCTCAAGAGACAGTTGCAACAACTGCAGGAAGGTAGGTGTGTGGTTTAACTCTTCATTTTGAAATATACTTAGTATTGCAAGCCTTTGAAACCTGAGCATTTCACTCCCCTGTGGGAGTGATTTAAAATTTGGTCTGACTGATTTCAGCTATCCAGTATGCATTTTCCTATCTTCTGCTGTCAGTAAAGTGGTGATTTTCAAACATTTTTGAACCCTCACTTATGGCCTTCTGAGGAGCATGAGCTGAAAACCACTGTGAGCCCCTATAGCTAGACTTTTTTAGGAGAGATGTTGTTACCAAAGAATACATGAAATTGTACCATTCTTTCTAAACTAAATACTGATGAACTGTGGGTTATCCTTATTGTGTTCTCTGTTGTTTGCTTGGTAAATTAAAAGTGGATTCTGTCTTGTCCAGTGCTATTTCCTGCTAAAGGCAGTTCACCCTGGGGTTAAGAGTATTGGCTCTCGAGTGCCATCATGGGCTTGAATCCTAACTGTACTACTTTCTGAAAATTTGACCTTGGGCACATCACTTCATCTTGCTTAAATTTTTTTTCCAGTCTTTGAAATGCAGAAAGTGGAAGCCATGTGATTGCCCGTGAGGGGTGTCTAGCACTGTGGGATGCACTGGGAGCTCAAGGACAGCTGTGGCCAGCAATTCTTTGGCTTATTTTTTGTGGAGCCCCCTCATCAGTGGAACAGCTTTTCCACTAGGTCCTTATTTTGCCTGAACTAGCTCATCTGACATTGATTTCTGCTAAATAGTGAAAAAAGGTTCCCATGAGTTGCATTCACACATCTTTGTTTTATTTCTATTTTTTTCTTTCTTTCCATGATAACGGAAGTGTTGCCAAAGAAAGAAATATATTCCACTCTAGCAAGTGTATAAGGCATATCTGGCACAGCTGAATGAGGGATTTTGAAAAAGATGCCATTAATATACCCTACTAATGCATTATGATCAGGAAACACTTCGCACACTAATTGTGACCCTCATAATTCGCTGCTTTTCGGAAAAGCAATGACATGAGTAGACATTTGGTGAAAATCTATACCTGAGCTGTTCAGAGTTGTCACTAGCTGTGCATATCTATTTAAATTTAATTAAATATTAATAATTCAGTTCCTCAGTTGCACTTGCTCCATTTCAGGTGCTCAGTAGCTACGTATGACTAGTGGCTCCCATGTTGGACAGTGAAACCTAGGACATTTTCACTGTTGCAGAGATCTGGGCCTTACTGAGAGCTAATGAGCTTTTCTCAGAAACAGGAGGCCCATTGACTCAAACTGGAGCAGCAGGTGATCGGAATCACTTGAGGAAGCCTGTGCCTTTCTACTCCCCGTCACTTGCTAGAGAGTCTTAATCCACTAGGTGGGTGGGGGGATTTCTGCTCTGGGCCTTGGTTGAGAACCAGAGTCCAGTTAGCTCTGTTTGCTCGTGCCTTTCCCTGGTTTGTGTTTTATTTACTCTGATGGTATTGAAATAGTTCCTGCTGTGCTCGACAATTTTAGGAACTGAAATGTAGAGCAGATTGATCTTCAAAGTAACGTTTTATTTTGTAAATCTCAAAATCAGGTACATTACAGGAATATCAGAAGAGGATGAAAAAACTAGATCAGCAGTACAAAGAGAGGATCCGAAATGCAGGTGAGGCTCTGTCTTAGGTGGGAGTAAATGATCTTTAGGTGTTCTTGCTTTTGCTGATCACCAATCTAGTGTGGCCGTAAGAGGCGTCATCTAAAATGCAGTGCATATATTCTCAGATATGGAGGAGGGAAAAGTTTTGGGGAAGAGAGACACTAAAGCCACAGTTGTATAAAACTGACTCATCTTTTTTCCAGTGGCCTGTGAATGATCTTTAGTTGAGCTTACTAGTTGTGGCTCCGTGCAGTTATGCTCCCTGGTGCCCCCAGGGTAAGCAGTCTTGCACATTCTTTCTCACATGTGCATGGCTGCCTGAATGGACCATCAGAGGAGCTACAATGGGAAAGAATTGTAGCTTGTTTCACTCTTGCTTGAAGTTTGTTCTCGAATCCTCTGCTCAGGGAGGAAGAGGTGTTCTCTTGTTTTTCCCCTTGAGTGTTATAAGCATTTAGGGGAAGAGGATGCTTTGGTTTGTTGAACACAGTAAATGTATCCTCAGTAAGAATTTGTCGAGCACCTGCTACATCCAAGCTCTGAGCAACATGAAGTAGTGGAACACACTGCCCTTGACTTAAGCAAGCGTGCGATTTCATTGATGAAAGACATCCAAATGCGGAAAAAGTTAAGGAACATTCTGAGGTAAATAATCANAATTTGTCGAGCACCTGCTACATCCAAGCTCTGAGCAACATGAAGTAGTGGAACACACTGCCCTTGACTTAAAGCAAGCGTGCGATTTCATTGATGAAAGACATCCAAATGTGGAAAAAGTTAAGGAACAGTCTGAGGTAAATAATCATGCAAAAAGTAAGATGTGATGACTGTTCGAAGTGTATTAACACTGATTCCTGGGCTTACAGGAAATGTTTCGTAACTGTTCGATTTGGAAGCTCCTTGTCGGCCAGCATTTTGAGCGCCGGCATGGTGCCTGTTCCTGCAGTGGTCAAAGTAATGCTGGGTTTTCAGATGAGGTCTGGCGGCCACTGCTCAGGCTGCTGTCTCCTCGGTTTCTGATCTGGTGTCTTCCCAGCTCCTGTTGGTGGAACTTTTCCCTCCTCTGGGCAGTAGATGTCCTGTGTACACCAACAAGTAGAAAGGGAGCTGAAGGGCATGGGAGGCCCTGGGAAGATGGAAGTAATAGTCATTAGCCTTCTGCCCACCCACATCCCGCCTGCCCCTGAGTTTACCCCCACTGCGATGTGAGTTCCTGAGGCATCTCCTTGGGACATCTGTGAAATCCCCTGCCTTCTTCCCAGTGTTCCCCTCTAGCAGGGAAAGGAGGTGCACTGTGGAGGGGTGAGGTCCTAGGTTTAGATCTTCTCTCTGCACCTTAGATCTTGTGCCTGTAAGCAGGTTTTGCTCTTAGAGCCTCAAGTTCCCTATCTGCAGGGGGGAGTACGAATACCTCACAGAATTGGTTTAAGATGCAGGTAAGGAAAGCTAACTGACATGAGCCATTTTTCTGCAGCTAGAACTGCAGCATTAGTATTGCGTGGTTTTCCTTAGTTCTGCTCTCGATCCTGTCCTCACGTGTTCTTTCAGAAACGTTGCTCTCCCCTGCCCCCCAGGTACGAATGCAGGAGAACTCCTAAGTCAGTCCCAGCTTGAGCCTTAAAGAGCACATTCTTGCAGAGCTAACCCACCTGTTCTGGTTGTGTTGGTGCCTGGCTGTTGTAACTCAATAACTAGCAGCTCTGATAACTGATTGCCAGTTTGACTTGGTGCAGGGGTGATTTCTGAGAATGGCACAGTCAGTGCGTCAAGTTCGTTTGTGCATCTAAGGCACTCATAGGAGTGAGCGTGTTGGGCTGGATGTGCCTGGGCTCATGTGCTCAGCCATTCTCAAGGCAAGAGTGATCAGGGCTTCTGGGGGTTGGGGGGGTATTAGAAAATAATGAACGGCTTGTTCTTTTCTCAGTTAAATTTCCTTTTCTTTTAAGTAGGCTCCATGCCTAGCCTGGGGCTTGAACTCAAAACCCCGAGATTAAGAGTCCTATGTTCCACTGATGAGCCAGCCAGGCACCCCTCCTCAGTTAAATTATCTTATTCAACATCTGTTAATTGAGATCTGAATTCTTAATCTGAAGTCCTGAAACTCAGAATTCTATGAAATTATATGTGGATGTGCATATATGCTGTTTTAGAGGGAAAGAGATCCATAGGCTTTATCAGATTTGTGAAGGAGACCATGGTAAAATATAAACAGCGCCTCCTGGAGTTGTTGGTTCACCAGCAATCTTTGTGATGTAGGCAGCAGCCCCACTGTCATCCAGGAAAGATGAGATGCCATGGACCTGTTTTGTTCAAAGGGCTGGCTCTATAGAGAGGCTTATNATGGTAAAATATAAACAGCGCCTCCTGGAGTTGTTGGTTCACCAGCAATCTTTGTGATGTAGGCAGCAGCCCACTGTCATCAAGGAAAGATGAGATGCCATGGACCTGTTTTGTTCAAAGGGCTGGCTCTATAGAGAGGCTTACAATCTAGTGGTGGGGGGAGCTGCTGGGTAAACAGTTGTTTAATTGCCTGCACAGGGTGGGTGATAAATAAGCTGTTGACTGCTCACCAGTGGATACTTGGATGTGTCTGAGAGGGGGTTGGTAAGTGAAGGGTCCTTAGGGAAGGCTATTTTAGATCTGAAGCTTGGAATTGCAGTCAGACCCAGAGGGCGTTGCCATGGAGGTGCAGCCATCTGCGGGGTCTTGGTGGCTTGGGAAGAATGCCCTGGGGGGGCTCAGAACCTCTGCCCTCTGAGTTCTCCAGGAATATCCTTCCGTGACACACGCAGTCCTTCACACATGCTTTAAAAACATCAGTGTTGACTCTGCTGAAGTAGTTGCGTTGTTCCTTCCGGACTCATCCTACGCTGTAGAACTGTGAGGGTACGTACTGAGTGAAAGAAGGGATAACTTTCAGTTTTATTTTGCCAGGTAGTTTCTGCTGCTTGCTTTTGCCCTTGGGCAGAACTGCCGGAAGTGATTCTATTCAGGGCCAAATTTTAACTAGACATGAGTGCTTCTTTCGTCCTTCCCTTTCATGTATATTAACACTTTACTGATGGAAACATTTGCTCTGTGTAACCGTGCTTTCAGAAAGCAATTACTGCCTCTAAATGAGTCCTACCATCACTGTCTAGAAAGGTGACACAGCCTAGCGAATCTAATTGCATGTTTTATCTCTTTCAGAACTCTTCCTCCAGCTGGAAGTAAGTACCTTGGATCTTCTGGGTTTGCAGGCCCTTTCTGAGGCTGGAATCTTCCTCTCCCAATCCAGAGAATCTTTCCTTCTGTTACCAAATGGACAGTTAAGAAGCCCCCAGCTGCGAGCCTTCATCACTGTTCTGTTTGACGAAAGGACATTTTGGGTCTTAATTTAGAAATTGCCATCTCTTCATTTGTAGGGTGGGCAGCCTCAAATTATCACAGGGGACTAGGGGATACTCACCCCTCACTGCTTTCTTTTTGACTTTTATCTCATGTTAAAGCCATCTGGGAGTGTCTCTGAATTATAACGGTCTAATAATTTGTTATGTTGGTCCTTGACACAGCCCAGTCTCTGAATTGGCTCAGTGGTTCAGTTTTATAGCCAAAGCTGTCTTGGTCAGTAGGAAAGACAGATTTAACATTTTTCCTTTCCTTCAGCAGACATCTGAGTGTTGTTTCTTTTTGAAGCACAGTGCTGTGGTACAGAGATGAGAGCCTGAATCTTGGATGATGATCTCTTCCTGGGGTGGCTAGTGTGTATGTGTGGGGGGAGTCCTGCCTTTATCAGAGCCACACACGAGTGTGAGAAGGTCATGCTTTAACAGAGCACGTTATCAGAAACCGTTTTACCACTGAAGTCAGTGCAACACATACAGTCACAGCCTGCAGGATTATGTGATCCACAGCTGTAGCCCACCATAAGCTACCTTGTTCTTCACTTAATACGATGGTACGATTTAAAAAATGAACCTTTTTATTTAGCATTATTTCAGTGTTCGAGTACTTGAGGTTCAGGTGCCTAATAGATGCTCTTCTGCTCTAGTTGATCTTTATCAACAAATACAGTAACTTGGGTCATCTTGACTCAGTGTTTTGTAACTGCAATTAATTTTGAATGTAGGTATTTCATCCGGAATGTACTATTTTCTTTCGAAATTGGGGCTTTAAAAGAGTTTGTCTTTGAGACTCTTAAGTTTTATTTTAGCATAGAAGCCGTGAAGTGTAAGAGGTGAAAGAGAGGAAATACTGAGTAGCAAGGGGGGTATGCTTGTAAAAACAAGCAGAAATCATATGGTTCAATTTTATGCATTCGTTGGAAAACTTGCTCCCAGACATCCCGTTACTGCCAGTGCACATGTGAGTGCGCTGTCCCACATTTCTCATAAAGGCGTTTTCTGGGCTCTTGAGTGTAGAGCCAAACTTGCAATTGGGCCCTGGCTGCGAGGGTCTCATGGAGCCTTAGCCTGTGTTTTCTCCTTTCCTCAGACTGAACAGGTGGAGAGAAACTACATTAAAGAAAAGAAGGCAGCGGTGAAAGAATTTGAAGACAAGAAGGTAGAGCTGAAAGAGAACCTGATCGCTGAGCTAGAAGAGAAAAAGAAAATGATCGAAAATGAAAAGCTGACGATGGAGCTGACAGGAGGTATGAAAGCCCCCCAGAGCAGGGTCCCGGGAGCCTTGGGCGGGGCCTCCTCTCTCTTACCTCAGTTCCTTGTCCGAGCAGAGCAGCTGGAAGGAGGGTGGGCTTTGACACGAAGGCTCAGAGTTCTAGCTCTGTCTGGTATTGGCTGTGTGACTTTGGTCAAGCCACTGAACATCTCAGCCTTTTTCCCCCTCTATAAAATAGGGCTGATCAGACCTTGTCTTACAGGATTGTGGTCAGAGATGTGAGTGCCTGGCACAGTGCCCTGCGTGTAACAGGTGTTCAGTAAATGGTAGACCTTCAGTCCTGGCTGTAACTGCTGGCTTATGCTTTATTTCATTTAATTCCTGGGTCAGCTGCCATTCCTGGATGACTTACCCAAGTCCCTCTGTGGTGGTGGGAATCTCTGCTTCTTTTTCAGTCTGCCTCAATTATAGAAAAGGCATTGTCTTCCTTTGACCTAGATGTGAGAACAAAGGCGTTTGACTATATCATCTATGCTCTTAGATCCCTTCCCCAGATGTTACTGTGAACATTTCAGACAGTAGGTACAAATTTGGCAGGAGTAGGCTAAACTGAACTAGTTTCCTGTAAAGGTAGTAAAGTTACATTAGACTCTGTGCCAATCCCTCCCTTGCCTTCTAGTTTTTAGTAATCCGCATATGGGAACTCAGCAGGATGTAGGCAAGTTTAAGGGAGAAGCAATATGGGCTGACTGTTCTGTTGCCATATGTAGACTGATGAATCCTAGAAGGATACAGAGCGGGAAGTGGCTTGAACTAGATATTTTGGAACTTGGCAAAATTTCTGTCAGCGAATATTGCAAGACAAGTCAGTGGTGAGTTTGTCACCTGGATGTGTAAGCGCATGCCTTCTGCACACCCCCAGATTTCCCTCTTACCATGTACAGGAGGTGCTGGAGCTCTGGCATATCTAATTTTAGTAGAGGTCCATGAGAGATGCATTGTTTTCACGTGAAGTTCCTGGGGGTGGAATTTAAAAGTAACAGTTAAATGGTATTTCCTCTTCGGTAATTCTGGTGCTGTGACCCAACAGGGGCCTTCAGTTAACGTAAACTTCTAGCCCAATCCCCATGATAGACCTATGAGAATGTGGTGTGTTTGAAGTGGGGGATCTGATTCTTGAAAATCTCTCTTCTGATATCTCTCTCCTTGAAAGACTTGGCAGAAGGAATTAATTCCTTGAAGGCCTCTGAAAGCAGCTCAGAAATGTTTTTTTTGGTGAGAGTGGATGCTAAAATAGCGTCTTCAGACAGCACTGTCTTGTTCTTGTGGCCACGCTTTGTTGATTAGACTGCTAGCACTGTGCTGCCTTGTTCGGTACCAGTCCGCCGGCCTGCTTTCTGACCTGTACACCGTTTTCTTTGACGGTGGCTGTTTCTGGCATTGATGCCTCATCGCTCTCTGCTAGAGCCACCAGATGTTCAGGAGTCTTCATTAGGCTAGTGGGAAATATTGTCTGTTTATAGCTGCTCCCTTTCCATCTGCAGGGAGGGATATCATCACCTTACCTGTGATTTGGCATCCTGATTATTGATAAGCAATAGACATTGTTTGGCCAGGCGGCTTTGCAGCCAGAATCTTAACTGGGACAGGAGGCATCCCCAGTGACTAGAGGCTGAGCCTGCCAGGGTAGAAAAGACAAATAAATGCAGGGAAGTCATTTGTAACGCAGTAAAATAGATTATACAAGTGCTTAAAGCTAGCCATGGGCATTAAAGGTACCGATGTCCTTCCTCAAGCCATTTGGTACCCTTGGTATGGAAAGCTGTGCCAAGGTAATGATACAATGTCGGAAGAAAAGGCAGTGGAGCTAGAAGGATAATTAGCGTTTCCACAGATGGTGCTGCTATGGTCCTGGATTAAAGGCCTGATTTCATTCCTTTCATTGAGTGACTTATTTCACCTTTGTGGATTGATGCCCAATATCCGCTCTGCCCGGAAAAGATATTTCTTAAAATCTCCTCTTCTGGTTCAACATGAAGATCTCTTGAAAAACAACATTGGAATTAGAGGCCGATGGGAAACTCAGACCAAATAACCCGTTGGGAATGAGAAGATCAGGTGACCTGCTTTGTCCGAACGGGACTGAAAGCGTTTGCAGACAGTGGGAGTTAATGGGAGGTTCTCTCCACTGCCCACACCGCTTGAGAAGAACTTAGGACAGCGGGTTATGCAGGTAGAAAGGTGTACTGTCGGTAAGGAGACAAGGATGAATTACTGATCGGTGCTCCCCCAGCTTGGGTGTGTGCGGGAGTCAGCTGGGGGTCTCGATGACCTGCAGCTTCTGCTTCAGTGGGTCTGGGGCGGAGCCTGTGATCTTGCGTTTCTAACCACCTCCCAGGGGCTGCTGATGCTGTTGGCTGGACCACACTTTGAGTAGTGAGGGTGGAGGTGGAATGACCTGAGTGTGAGTTTTCTCTGCAGTTGAGGCCAAGGTGATAGGTAACCCAGATAATCAGTGAGAGCTGAATGTGTGGGAGCTTTATCATTTTTCATCCATTTGTCCTCTCCCTGTCTTGAGGACACTTGCCTCTTTTGTCTCAACAGTCCACCAACCATTACTTCATTTTCTTTTGTAAATTTTGCCTCACCGGTGCATCTTCCAAGCCTCAGGCCCCTGTGGCAGCTACTGTGAGTTTCTTTTAGAAGATTAGTGGATTCNACACTTGCCTCTTTTGTCTCAACAGTCCACCAACCATTACTTCATTTTCTTTTGTAAATTTTGCCTCACCGGCGCATCTTCCAAGCCTCAGGCCCCTGTGGCAGCTACTGTGAGTTTCCTTTATAGCTGGAGCCATGAGTATTTATAATATTAAAATCAAAATTATAATATCAAAATATAGTGCTAAAGGACTGCTTCCTGAGTACTTACATTGAGCCAGGTATTACATAAAAATATTAGAACTGCCTCATTAGGCTGATAGATGTGGATGAATCCTGGCGCTGTCATGAACTTGGTTCTACGGTGGGGTTTTCTCATTTAGGAGGGAGATGCTAGAATCTACTTCGGAGGTTTGGTGCGAAGATGGGGTGAGACAGTGCCTATAAAGTGCTTGAAAGAGCCGCTGGCACACACAGCACTGAGAGATTGAGAAGTTGTGACGTCCTTTGACTTGACGTGGCACAGCAGCCTCAGAGGAACAGAGGCATTTGCTCAAAGTGCCTCAGCGTGATGGTGCATAAGGCAGAATTGGTCTTAACCACCACATGATGCTATCTGTCATGGAAATTCTGTGGATTCGTGTGGTACTGAGTGATTCATAAAATGAGGCTAATAGGTAAGGTGTGTGTCCTCAAGGAGCTTATATTTTGGTAGTCATCGTGACTGGCNCATGATGCTATCTGTCATGGAAATTCTGTGGATTCGTGTGGTACTGAGTGATTCATAAAATGAGGCTAATAGTAAGGTGTGTGCCCTCAAGGAGCTTATATTTTGGTAGTCATCGTGACTGGCACAGCCTCCTTGTCTTGCCCAGTGTAAGGCGGTGTCCACAGAGCGTGCTCCTAAATGAAGGTGAAGATTTCTCAGCTTGTTTTTACTAATTGTAAAACCTTGCCGAGGTCTTTGTGGTTGTACTGATGCAGGCATGGTTTCACACAACGAGGAGCAGGTGCCAGTGAGCAGGAACCTTGGAAGTCCAGGCAAGGAGAAGAGGCCCCACACAAGTGTCTGGGTGGGGAGAAGGAAAGAGGTGACCTGGATTTTGGGTGGAGCATGCTTGTCTCTAGATGGTCTTTGCTGGTGCTGCCCTTGTGGAATCCAGGTGTTCCAGAGTGCAGGGGAGGTTCACTCTCTCAGCACCATCCTTATTCTCTGGACGGCTTTTTGCCTGAGGGAGCTGGGGCCCTTGGTTCCTACCCTGGTGGGTCACTGAAGACCTGACCTTCCTTCTTCTCTCACCTCCCCCGATGCACCTCCCACAGGCACCTGCAGCGTCCTTTCCTGATGCCGATGAGCCTGCCAACCCATTAGAGAGGGGCCTGGGTGTCCTAGGCTCGTCCCGTGTTGCACTGCTCCTGGTTTGGGGGTCATTGCCAATCTGCTACAGTGGTCACTCTGCAGTGTTTTTTTTTTTTTTTTTTAAATGAGAGTGCAGACCCGTGTTGGGGGGGGAGGGGAGGAGCAGAGGGAGAGAAACTTAAGCAGACTCCCACTGAGCACGGAGCGCAGCTCGGGGCTCTGATCTCATGACCTGAGCTGAAACCAAGAGTCGGATGCTCAACTGACCTAGCCACCCAGGCGCCCAACATTCTTTTTCTTAAGGATGCTCCTTTGAATCACTGCAACTGATACTTTCTCAGTAGCTAAACAAGTATGGGTTGGTCTGAGTAGTTAAAGTACGTTCACGTGAAGCTTTTACTGCATTTGTGTTGGAGTGAATGACTAGGCCCAGAGAAGTGTGGGACCCAAGGCCAGCAGGGAAGTGCTAATTGTATGGTAATTGCAGGTAATTAATGTTATCGGGAATATGTCTCCATAGGGACGGTGCTGTAGTGGCTCTGCCCAGCACGGATTGAGCCTCACTCCCATTTCTTAGCCAGCATGCCCAGTGCTACCTGGAGAGTGCCTGTGTCTGTCAGTGTGGCCGTTCCTGCTGGCGTTGCCGGTGAGCAGAGCAGGAGGATTTGCGCTCTTGTCACATACACGAGGTGGTTCGGAAAGGAGCTCTTGTTCAGTGTTTCTGTTTCCTGTCCCATCCCTCATACCACCCCGCCCCCCCCCAGCACTGGTGTATTTGGTGTTCAGTTGGATCGCAGATAGTATCCCCACAGAAGCAAACCCATGAAGAGTTCTAGGTTTTCTGAGAGGCTTTCTGATTTAAGTCAGAGTTGTGTTGGGCTCGTCTGCAAGGCAGACTTATTTCCAACTCGAGTGCCTTCTACAGGGGTGCCATGCTCCAAGGTCTGGGTGTCACCTCCGGAAGTTTGATTTTTGTGCTGGACCCAGATTGAGCCCCTTCGGACTCTTGCTGGCCAAACTCCAAGGACCCTGATGTTATAAACTCGGACTTCCAGCCTCTTGCTTCTCATGAGGTGTGGAACTTCTAGGTGGATTCAGACCCAGGTAGTCAGATATCCTTTCCCTCTGTGAAAAATCTACATCAGGAGGTTGGAGCAAAGGGAGTGGAGTAGGTAATCTGCTGTGTAGTTTTGGGGCTGTGATGTTCACATGTTGGTCTTCCCCACGAGTCCCATCTTCCACCTGGACCACTGGCCAGGCCTGTTCCCCACTCCTTCTCTCCTGGCTGGTGGTGGGGACAGGCCAGTGCATTTCAGAGGCATTTTCAGAACACCTTTCTTCTGCTGAAGTCGTCTTTTGGATGAAAATTTATTAGGTTATTGTGGTGACTAGGCTAATAAAATGGATCGATTTTCACTATTTCATAAGAATTTGATTGTATTTTCTGATCTGTGAGTGATGCAGCTACAAATTTCTGAGCTTATTGGCCATGATAAGACTGGGTTATTCTCACATTCTCTCAGCTGTGCCTTTACTTGGCTTACTTCCATTACGTATTGCCCACCCTCCCCACCTGCCTTACTTGGCAGCCCAGATGGCAGTGCACACTGGGCCATTGTCTTTGGTGGACAGAACATTCCATGATGTTCATATGCTAGGTGTTCATTCTCTAGCGGTCTTTGGGTTGGGTGAACTCCCTTCACATCTTGTTTTCCGAATTAGGCGTGAATGTTGCAAAGCCTCACAGCTAACATTGGTTGTTGTTGAGTATGTAACTTCATTCAGCCGTTTGCACCTTGACTTGTTAAAAAGATATTTGTATAGTGTTTACCTGGCTGCAGATGCGATAATAAAAACTAGCATCGATTGAACTCTTGCTACACCCGGTGCCGTGTTTAGGGCTTTACTGGTATCATCTCCTGTAACCCTCCCAGCATCCTGTGGGGGAAGTATTACTGATAATTCCATTTTATAGATGAAAGTTGAGACAGAGTGTTTAGGTAGCCCGCCTAAACGGGTCACAGCTGCAGTAGGGATTCACCTGGTGGCCAGTTAAGTCACTGGAGAAGCACACCAGCTCTGCGGAGGGTGAGACATTTCTTGTAGAGAGGATGACTGACCTCCCCCCCGCCCCAACTTTTTCTCGGGCAAGTGTGTTTGTCCTCCTTCCTTTTGCCTCCACCCACTTCCATGTACACCTTTCCAAATACTCATTAGGTCTGTGGTTCTTATCCCTTTCCCTCCATGTATAGGGGGAAAATCAGTGTTGCTCATTTCCCTTCTTAAGAACAACACGCAGAAGTATTTTTTGACTTTGTACAGGATTATCATCTACTCGCAGATCGTGCATGTTGCTGTGTTAAAAGGGCTACACTTGAATTCTGTAAGGCTGTCCTGTCTGCTGTGTTGATAGTATGCATGGTCATGAATGAACGATCTCGTCAGGCTTGATCTCATCTAGTTGTTCTGAAGGAAACTATGGAGCCCCTACAGTATGCCCGAACTAGTGTGAGGTGCTGGGGTGGAATTCAGGAGTCTCTGGGGGAAGATGTCCCATTCAGTGTGGTGCTTGTTGGCCGAGGTTTGTACAGAGGTTTGCTCTGGTTGCTTGGGAGATGGTGTGACTCTGAAAACCATCATGGGGTGGGGAGTGTTGAGCTGACTCTCAGGGATGTCGTGTAGGAGTATGCCGGGCAGAAAAGAGGGGACCAGGCAGAGGGGACGGCATGTAAAGGCTTGAGGGTGTAGTAAGGCAGGTGACCTTGGGTGAGAGACTTATCCAAAAGCTCTCACACAGTGTGTGTGTGAATGAAGAAGGGGCAAGACCAGAAAAAAGACGCTTGGCCTTTTTTCTGTAGAGTGTGGCAAGCCATAAAAGTATTGAATAAGAAAGGGAGGATCTGATTTGTGTGTTAGGAAGATCGCTCTGAGGGAGGTGAGAATAGGATGATGGGTGGAGTTGAGAGGTGGTTTAATGGCAAAAGTGCCTGTGATCTGGTGAATATGATGTTTGGGGGAAGGAAGATAAGTCACAATGACGCTCTGTTCTGACTGGGGAAGATGGACAGATATGATGCCCCCGAGACACAGGAGAGGAAGCAGCCGTGGGAGGTGAGACATGAAGTAAGGTCACTTGGGTCATTGAGAGTGGATGGTGTCGATGGGCATAGGTGTCGATGGTGTCGATGGGCATAGGTTGCCATTCAAAAAGTTGGGGGAGCTGACATTGGTGATGGAGGCTCACTGGGACACAGGCAGAAAACTGACTGGACTCCAGTGGTCACCAGCAGAAAGGAGCCCAAGGAGGCAGATGACGAGAGTAGAGACCTGTGCGGTGGTGGCTAGGGGAGGAGAGATTTTAAGGCTAGGAGAGTCAGCAACAGTGTCAGACTGCGGAGAGAAGTCAAGAAGAATGAGAGAGACATTATTATGAGTCTTCATTAGCTCATTCTTGATAGTCAAGTAGCTATAAGAGGTTATAAAACAAAATGAAAGTCCAGGTTTGTGAATGAACACGTCCTATAAAGAGGGTGGCACTGAGGCCAGTGGCCTCTCAGAGTCTTGTGCACAGGTGCACTTCAGTTCTCCCTCTCTCCATGGGAGTAGCAGGAGTTAGTTGAACTAGATGATCAAAGGTTCCTTCTGATCCCAAGAGCCTACCACTCTGTGGCTTCTGAATTTGAGGGAAGAGGAGGAAAGTTCTAGTTTTCGGGATGCTGGAGAGATGCTCCCACAGGTAGACTGCACACGGCTGGGCTGCATTTCTGAGAGGGGCATGCGCTTAGGCTAGACAGTCTGGGTCTTCTAAACACAGTCCCCTCCCCCCAACATCTGATATGGGTGTTGTGCTTGGTCCATGAATGAACCAAATGTCCCCAATAAGACAGTTCTGATTGGGTGGCTGTGGGGCAGATATTCTTATAGTACAGCGATTCTTACTTCAAGTGGGAGTTGGATAGATTTACCCATTCAATTCTTGCCACAGATTCTATGGAAGTGAAACCCATCATGACCAGAAAGTTGCGGAGGCGACCAAATGATCCTGTCCCCATCCCAGACAAGAGGAGAAAACCCGCTCCTGATATCCATTTGCATCAAGCCTTAATTGCTTTTTTTCTTAAGACTATTGAATCCTTTGCTTATCCGTTTGCTAGACTATACATGGCCATCGTTCTTTAAAAATTATATGTGATTGGCAGGCATGTGTATTTTTCCCAGGGCTAGGGAATAGCCAATTTTTAAAAGAAGATTTATTTACTTGAGAGAGAGTAAGCTCAAGCGCAAGCAGGAGGGGCAGAGGGTGAGGGAGAGAGAATCCCAATCAGGCTCCATGCTAAGCACAGAGCCCATCGTGGGGCTCTTTCCCATGACTCCGATATCAGACCTGAGCCCAAACCAAGAGTTGGCTGTTTAACCGACTGAGCCACCCAGGCGCCCTGGGAATGGCCATTTTATTGAGTCCTCAACTGCTGCTGCCTCTAGTGAGAGGAATTTGTAGAGAGCAGTTATTTGCAAAGGAACTTTGTGCCAGAAGTTCAACCTGGTTTTAACATTTGGAGATTCAAGGGCGACCTCAGATTTCACGTGCCTTAATTTTTCTACTTGTAAAATGAGGCCAGTAATACATGCCTTTTGTACCTCTATTATCTGTATCCTGAAAACAGTGGAACGCAAGTTGTTAAATGAGATTACAGTCACATAAAAAAGCCCTTTAATCATAAAAGTGGAAGGGGGGTGAGGGCGCACACAGCAAAATTCTGTTTCTGTCCTCTTGAGGAGAGNGTAATACATGCCTTTTGTACCTCTATTATCTGTATCCTGAAAACAGTGGAACGCAAGTTGTTAAATGAGATTCCAGTCACATAAAAAAGCCCTTTAATCATAAAAGTGGAAGGGGGGTGAGGGCGCACACAGCAAAATTCTGTTCCTGTCCTCTTGAGGAGAGAATAAATAGCCATTTATACAAAACGACTCAATTGTCTGCCATCATGAAAGGGTTTAACTTCAGGTTCCTTTGTCTTTGCAACTGGGGGTTTAAGTTATGTGGGAAAAATAAGCCCACATCTGTGTGTGTGTGTGTGTGTGCACGCGCGCGTGTGCACACGATCACACAGGGCTTCAGATCTTTGGAACAGAAAAGCACTTCATAAATTGAGGAGGAAGTTCTCTTACTGTGTCCTGTGCTCTCATTCTTGGAGTGACTTAGAGATGTTTGAAAGAAATTTGTGAGTTCTTTTACGTATCTGGGCACCATGATATTTAATAGGATCAGCAACTTCAAGAGGGGAATGTTTGTAGAAACAGCATCCGACAGAGTCCCACTATAAATCCTAAAATGCTGCTACCGTTTTGTTGATTTCTGCTTGCTTGGAAACCATGCTTCTCAGACACATTCCTTTAACTCTCAACACCTCAGCTAAACTATTTGTTAACAGACGAACAGATCATGGAGGATCTGAGAACATTAAATAAGGTACAGTTTGATTTTTTTGATTTATTTGAAAGCTTAGGCTTGTGGTGTTCACATTACGTGTTCAGTCGTTTTTGATACCTTTGACACTATGTTGTATCTAAAATGATCTGCTCTAAGATTTCTTGTTGTTCTTCCTACAGCTTAAGTCACCGAAGAGACCAGGTAAGCGCACAGTGTTGTTGGCATTTGTGCAATCTTTTTTATCATGTTTTGGGAAAAGCATGCTTATACCTGATGGGATTGTTGCAATTTTCAAAAATAAAATGATGAACATTTGCTTAAGGGTAGTCATCATGAAAACTGAAGGGAGCNCCTAAAATGCTGCTACCGTTTTATTGATTTCTGCCTGCTTGGAAACCATGCTTCTCAGACACATTCCTTTAACTCTCAACACCTCAGCTAAACTATTTGTTAACAGACGAACAGATCATGGAGGATCTGAGAACATTAAATAAGGTACAGTTTGATTTTTTTGATTTATTTGAAAGCTTAGGCTTGTGGTGTTCACATTACGTGTTCAGTCGTTTTTGATACCTTTGACACTATGTTGTATCTAAAATGATCTCTAAGATTTCTTGTTGTTCTTCCTACAGCTTAAGTCACCGAAGAGACCAGGTAAGCGCACAGTGTTGCNGCTTGTGGTGTTCACATTACGTGTTCAGTCGTTTTTGATACCTTTGACACTATGTTGTATCTAAAATGATCTGCTCTAAGATTTCTTGTTGTTCTTCCTACAGCTTAAGTCACCGAAGAGACCAGGTAAGCGCACAGTGTTGTTGGCATTTGTGCAATCTTTTTTATCATGTTTTGGGAAAAGCATGCTTATACCTGATGGGATTGTTGCAATTTTCAAAAATAAAATGATGAACATTTGCTTAAGGGTAGTCATCATGAAAACTGAAGGGAGCCTAAGCGCCTGCTCCCGATTTTTTTTTTAACCCTGTTATGTTTAAAGTTATTTTTATTTTTTCCTTGATTTCTTGTAAAAGAGACATTTGATGCTAGGCTGGTAAAGGTNTTGAACATTTGCTTAAGGGTAGTCATCATGAAAACTGAAGGGAGCCTAAGCGCCTGCTCCCGATTTTTTTTTTAACCCTGTTATGTTTAAAGTTATTTTTATTTTTTCCTTGATTTCTTGTAAAAGAGACATTTGATGCTAGGCTGGTAAAGGTTTCCTTCTGTGTAGGCATCAGGCATAAGATTTAAGTCCTCCTCCATTTCTGGAAATGAAACCAGAAGGATTTTTCAGTATTACTTTGTGGAGTTAAGTGCTGGGTACTGCTGTTCCAGTGGTGCTTCATGGCCTGGCTCTGGTGAGGGACTCCCAGTCCCAGCTTACAAAAGAAGCCAGCCCAGTGTTCGCGGCGGTTCCTTCCAGAGTGGCACTTGAGAGTCCGTGCTAGGCTGCAGAACAGAATTCTGGACAGGCAAGGCATTGTTACGTTTTAAGCACCATGATTACTCACATGTCTGTCCACTCACCAAGCCTGGTGGAAGGAAACAAGATTCTTTTTTCTCTAAACAATTTCCTTCTGAGAGTCACCGTGGTCCACAGAGAGGTCCTGTGTTTCTGAAGGCATGATGGGGAGGGGGTTATGGAAATGTGTGAATTTAGATCCTTTGAACCCACTGTAGTTATTAGCACTGTCTTGGCTTGACTCTCTACATACATGATAGCCTGCTCTACCTAGTAATAAATAGTTCAAGAAATGACTTCAGATTTAAAATTCTAAAGAGATTTTCCTAATTCCTGCCCTTCTGGGCTTCCGATGGTCACTTGGGCAAATGACTTAGCCTGCCTTCATCCCTGGTTTCTCCTCTGTTCAGCGAGGTTAATCTTTGTCTTGCCTACCTCATAGGGTTGCCTTGAGCAAGTTAGGCGTAATATGCAAGAATCTTGTTGAATTCTAGTTTTTACACCCCTAAGGACTTAATAATCATGATCATTGCTGCTCGTTAATAGCATTTCAATTAAAGCATGTTGTTGGATCCACGTGCTTGTTACACGCTTAGTCATTGAAATATTTTTGGTTCCTCCAGCGTCCCCGTCCTCTCCTGAACACTTGCCTGCCACACCCGCAGAGTCTCCAGCCCAGAGGTTTGAAGCTCGGATAGAAGACGGGAAATTGTACTATGATAAAAGATGGTATGTTATGGAAAATCACAGATTATTCATTAAGAGTCTTCAAAGAACCCCTTGGAAAGAAGGCTGGGGCTCTAGCTCATTGTTCCCGAGTATGGCTCCTGCTTAGCTTACATAGTACTGAAGCGGAATAACGTTTCAAAGTGCGTCAGGCTTGGGACGCCTGGCTGGCTCAGTCAGTGGAGCATGCAGCTGTTGATCTCGGGGTCAAGAGTTCGAGCTCCATGTTGGGCATAGAGCTTGCTTTTTAAAAAATAAAAATAAAAAAGTGTGTCAGGAGTCATTTGATCAATACTACTCATTTGATCTCTGAAGGCAGTGTTTCCTGAAAACGTGTTCTGATGGGAGCCCTCCTTCTCTCTCTGAGCTTCTGGCATCGTACTAGAATTTGCAGGCTTCTATCTTTGGTGGTTCCCCTGTAGACTGAGGCCAGGGCTTTATGTCCCTCTCTACCTTCTCTTAACTCTGCCCTTGTGCACTAAAATTTAATAGGTGTTCTGTGGAAAAAAGCATTTTGTAGTCAGATGAGTCTGGGGGATGACCATGTTAGTTAAATTAAATGGGTTTCTTCACTGTAGGTGCTCTTTGGGTTCTCTGATAGGCTGTGTGCTGTGAATTTCTGAGATGTTATCAAGTATTATTTATTTGACCCAGGGTACCCTTTTTTCATTCATCATCCTACTATATGAGGGTTCCAGGAAACATAACGTGGGGGAATTGAATCCTAAAACGTTATCGGTTTATGTTAAAGACAGTTTTTTCTTTAATTGGTATTTGTATGATTTTATTTTTTAGATGCATGTGAGTATATAGGTGTGTTACATTAGTTTTTTGAATGTGCCAGAAAATATTTGAGAATAAAGACAGTTTAAAATCTTCAGACCACCAGCATTTCCATCAGAAAAGAAATTGTAAAGCAGTGTGAGAAGGCTTACAAACTCATTCACTTATTCGTTCAACAAACATTTACTATTGGCACTGTAGCCCCAGATTCTGCTAGGCGTTAAGCCACCCTGGGTCCTACCTCCTTGTCCCAGCTCCTTTAATTCTGACATATTCCTTTATTCATTGTCCATATGCAGGCATACTCAGTTTAAGTCATGGTGGACACATTTGCATTCTGGATTTCCACTTGTTTGTATGGAGAATGTTTATCTGAGGTTACTTAATGCTGTGTAATTATCATTTATGATGGCTCTCATTTTTAATGATCTTTTGAGTTTGAATGTATTTACCCAAAGTTCTAAAATTAGAGTAATGGTTATTTTGAATTGTTTGAGCTTTGTTAAAGAAGAAAAATCCCAAGATTGTTAATTGATTACCTTAAAATATTATCCTTCTGAAGTTGGCAGAAATGCTTAGAAATCTAGTCATTCCTGAAATAAATCCATTCCACCAAAATATTAGGTTACAGTGAGTTAATAAGTGGGTGGTGAAGGCCGCCTCTGTGAGCCTGATCTTAGTGACTTCTGCCCCTCTCATTTGACTATTTGGCTTTCTTCAATAAGGCCAGTTAGTATATCTTAACATTGCTTATCAGAACATATTGCCACTAGGTGGCAGGCCCTAACAGCTCAACACAGTGAGGGGGGAAAATAAGATGAAAAATGTTTCTAATAATGAAAACCAAGTAACCTTTAAAGATCAAGCCCGCACATAAGAGCCGTCTTCAAAAACGATGAGATTTATCACTAACATTTTTACAGATCTATGAATCTTAAAGCTATGTGATATTTTAAATGATGTTCATTTTGTAATTGCGTTGCTTCAGATCTTCTTTCTAAGGCTTAGTTTTTAGACTTTGAGACTTGTCTTTAGGGTGAAAATGCAGTAAGATAAAATTCTTGTTTTCCTAAAAAAGGGATCCACGATTCCTGGTGTTTCATAATGTAAATAGGGTGGTCACGTTTGCTGTGCTAGACCTGAGCATTTTGAGTGAATTTCGCTGTCTTTCTCATAGGGCTGCAGAAATTTTGAAAAGAAGGTCTCTGGGAGCATTTTCCTTTTTCGGTGAATTTTAAGTTGCATATTATTAAATATGGAGACTATTGTTTTCATCTGTATTCTGTATTTTTCCTTTTAGCTTTGGCAGTCAGTTGATGACACATTTGTGGGAAGGTGGTTCTCTCCTTTTCCTGCCACATTTGGAAGGTGTTCATGGGGGTCCTGGCCCACTCCCTGACCAGTGCATAGCTGGCCTCATCTCTCACCAGGCTCAACTTGATGTTTAGCCTTTGTGTCCTGTCAGTTAGGAGGCTTTCATTCTTCCTTCTCTTTTGCCAATCACAGCCTGTGGCTGGGAGGGCGAGTGAACCGCTTTATGCTCTTTCCAGTGGTGTGGAGTATTTGGGTGCAACGGTAGTTCTGGCAAACGTGTTTCATTGAGTTTAAATGACTTCAGCAAAATGAGTGTGATTCAGGCTTCCCATCTTGGCATGAACACTTACCAAGCTACATTTCATTTTGAAAGATGAGCATTTTTGCTTTGTCTTGGTCTGGTAGTGCTTTTAAGGCATTTTATGTCCTGCTGTTAGGTTTTCCGCACATTTTGATTTGGACTAATGACCCTTCTTAGAAAGTACCACAGAAGTAGCTGGTATTTTAAAATAACTACTGATGGTGCCGGTGATCTCTCCCCACTTTAAATCTCGGGCTGCTAATGTGACTGAGAAAGACTGTTAAGATGGTGAATATTTACAACTGGTATTGGGACTCCTTGAGGTTCCAGAGCTGTAACATGGTATTCAGGTTTTTTGGGAAGTGAAACGTTAATATCAGGATTCCCAGTAGGATACAAAATTAAATTAATTCTACCCCTCCTTTTTGACCCACCTTTCGAAGAAATTGCTTTCTTGCATAATAGTACTGTTGATTCTAGTTCATTGGGTTTAATAGTAGAAGCAAAGCTCTGAGAGCTCATTTGTTGCGATTCCCAGGTCAGGATTTCCATTAGTAATAAAGTAATAAAGTCAGTTTGACTTTTGGGGCTTGTTCTCTGAGGCTATTAAACTATTTTTTTTATCTGAGTTGCAGCTTATAAAATGAGCTAATTGGCAAAAAAGTGATGAAGTACATTTTTAGCTCTATTGTTGCTGCTTTTTAACAGTTTTTATGTCTATATTTATTTTGAGTTCTCTCCCCCTCTTTTATTAGTCTTTAGAAATTAAAAAGTAAATTTGTATGTTAAGGTTGTCCTATACTTTTTAGTTTCATCTTGAAAATATGAATGCTAATTTCTGAGGATTTTTTCCCCCCCCAGAGAATTCAGATGGTTGAATAGATTTGGGATAACAGTGTGTGGTGTGTGAGACTCTGGTTCAGGAGGATCTGAGAATCCGTTGGCTTGGAAGTGGGTTACTTTGGGAAACATGCAGGCCAGCTCTGCTGTGGAGCAGATGGTGACCATTGGTGGACATTCAAGCCACCACCATTTGGTGACCCCAAAGCAGGCAGATTTGGGAGGTGGCCAGATGCTCAAGTCCCAGACCACTTCTTGGCCGGGGCAGGGGAGCGGGTAACAGACCAGATCTCATTGTTTACTTCCGGTATTCATTTTAAAGCCAGTCAGAGGTGTTGGGGTTTGGATTCTGCACACATTTGAAGGAAAATGTGGCACATCTCATGAGAATTGTTTGACTAGTCTCCCAGAGTTAGCTGTTGTCTTTGAAGACATTAAGACGTTAATTTTAACATCAAGTTTTGTTTTTACCCATCTTTGTTATTTAGTTATTTTCCAGACCAGGATTTACTTAATTTTTAATGAGTAATACCTGCTTATTTCAGAAAGAAGAAGAAAAAAGAAAGCCATGTGATAAAAAGAATACTGTTCTTAATTTACATTTCATATTTCTGTAAAGTTGTAATACACTTTTTATTATACATCTTAACTATGTAACTTTACCCAGTTTTTTCTGTGTGTGTATGATACACATAACATGCATATGTGTTTTTATAAGAACAGGAACGTAATGGACATAGATTTCCCCCCTCCACTTAGCAGTATATTTAGCATGTTTCCACACTAGTAACATAGTCCTTCACCACACTGTGACCTTTCTTTATTAAAGTATTTAGGAAATAGTATCAGAGTGACTTGAGGCCAGGTGCATGCTTTGTGTCTTTATTTCTTTAATAACGCACGATCCCCATAGAATAACTTCAAATGTTCTCCCGCTCTGTAATTTTACTCTAACCATCACTTCAGATGTTACTGTTCACATAGGAAAGTTGGCTTAGATGTGGGAGGGAAACTGGGATTTTTTGAGTCACGCTGTGAACTAATTCAGCCTTTCCTCATGTACTGTATACTTCAGACCTTGTGATATTACATATTTAGCATAATGAAGGTCCCCTGACCCAGTTTACCAACTGATCTCTGGCCAAAAGCAACTTTAAAGCTGAGTCTAAACCAATCTCGCTGTTCTAATTGCATTTATGATTCGATTTCTTTTAACAGTGTTTTCAGGAAGTAAATTGAGTTGGAAACCTGAGTTTTCAGCTCCTAAGTATCAGGTTAAAGAGTGCTTAGAACCTGGATTGGAAAAAGCTCATTGTGGGAGTAAAGTACATCTCTTTACTGTGATATCCTGGCAGTAGATTATTTCATTATACCAGCAAAATAGTCTGCCTTTTCCCCCCACAGAAGTAATGATAAAATGCAGTACTTTGCTGGGAGATGCATTTTGGTAGAATTTACATGAGTTAGTGGGTCTGTTTAGCCTGACCTTTACAGCCAGAATGAACCAGAGGTTATGTTCCTGACTGACGGGGCTGGCCCCAGCCAGGGCTGCCAGCAGCAGCCCGGTGCATGTTTCCAACTCTTACAATCCAGCAGCTGTTCCTTTGTCCTGTGGCAGCTGCTGTTGTCTCATTTGGGCTTTGGCCCTGGCTTCCTCACTTTTCATCCTCGGCCTTATCCCTGAACTTGTAGAAGTTGAAGGTGGTCCTATGCTACAGGGTGAGAGGATGGCTACTGGGGCCGAAATGGAGTATCTCTGTGGTCTACTCCATGGAAGGCAACTCTCCTGACGGACCAGGCCAAATCAGATCCCTGTGGTGCACACCCTGACACTCAGAATGTGTGATTACTCAGTATTCTTCACGGCTGCTGTATTTGAAGCTGTGTGATCTCAGAGACCTTGTTCCTGTTCACAGTCCACCTCCAACGTCCAGCATCCTCAGTGCTACACAGGAAGTGATTAATGAGTATTTGCTGAATGAGTGACCAAAGAAAGAGTTGAATTTGGCCTGCCTTCTTGTGGATGACTTAATTTGGACATACTGAAAATAAATAATAGATTGGTTGTTCAAACCCTTCTATTTATTTTGTTGAGTGTTTTGGGATGGGTGGAAAGTGGGAATAGGTTTTATTTTGAAAAATTATAATTTATTTTTTGACTGAATTGGGGTATATAGTCCAAATAAAAAGTAAATATGAAGTTAGCTTCCCAGCCTTTCCCCCGCCACCTTTTTCCCTCTGCAGAAGGATCAAGGAGTGTAAGTTTTAGATTAGGAGAAGATTAGGAGGCCAGCTGATGTAATACAAGGATGGAGGCCTTCAAATTAAACCTGAAATCCAGACTCTTCCTCAAATGTAAATTAAGACTTTTAATTATATTTTTTGTTGTGTTTTCTTTCTTCCCTCTTTTCCTTTCTTTTTTAAAATTGGTGCCTTTAACAATACTGTATTATTGACTTAAAATTTGTTAAGAGCATAGCCCTTATGCAAAATGTTCTTTCTACAAAAGAAAAAACAACAGCAACAAATAATTTTGATGAAGAGGGCAGGAGGAGACTTTGGGAATAGATGGATATGTTCATGGTGGTGATGATTTCACGGGTGTATGTACTTATCCCCAGACTCATCGAGTTATAAACAGTAAATATATATGGCTTTTTTTTTTAATGTCAGTCTTATCTCATTAAAGTGGTTAAAAACATATATAAACTTGTGTCTTGTTTCTGGCAGGTACCACAAGAGTCAGGCCATCTATCTGGAGTCCAAGGACAACCAGAAACTGAGCTGTGTGATCAGCTCTGTCGGAGCCAATGAGGTAGGGGCCGAACTCCCTCCCCCCTCAGGAGAGCAAAGTGTGACAAACCTGCAGTACAGGTGTCACCAAGAATGGACAGTGGAATCGTGTGTCGTGTGTGGGTTAGGATCTCAGTCAGCACTTCCCGACAGAAATTGCATGGAGACAAAATATCCCCAAAAATCCCTTACTTTGCTTGACTAACAACAGGATATGGATTTATATATTCCTGATGGTATTGGTGAACTCCACATACAGTCATTGAGTTGGGAACCACTGAGGGAGACTATAGGAAAGAACAGAAGGCAAGTCTGTTTGATACCTGTGTGTTCAGATCCTGCTGCTTTGTAAGGTAACCGTGCACCGACCACGGAACTTGCTTGTGGAGCATACTCCATCTTCCTTATTTCTCTAGAGCTTTCGTGTGTACTAAAAGATTTGTTTTGCGCCCTGAGGATTTAATGAAGCACCTGGCCCAGGGTCTGGCACACAGTTAGTGCTCAGTAAATGGATGCTGGCCAGGTCTGAGCTACACACTACTCCTTGCCTGCTCTCTTTACAATCTGACACGTCTTGTTGTGCCTCTTCAACAGTGAGCTGCCAGGCTCTGGCCCTCAGATATTGGTTTCCTTGAGTCTCTCCTGTAGGATAGCGACTGGTTCTAAAGTCAGCTCAGAGGGTTACGCTCCAGGATAGGATGACTGGCGAGTGAGTTCTCCGACGGGCCCTTCTTCATTAGGGGGATGTCGGCAATGTGTAACTTGTATTGTTAGTAGTTTTAAAGAAGTTTAAAACTTTAATAGCTAGATTGGCTTGATCTTTTATCAGGCCACAAATGTCTGCAAAGAAATTGATTTTTATGTGTCTACTCTCTGTAACTTATATCGTGCCAGTGCACAGTAAATCTAATGAAACTGGATTATGAAATAACTTAAGCCTCTTCCATTCTCCTAGCTTCCTGAATTGAAAATGCCCTCAAATGTGACTAGTTTGCAAAATGATTGTTTACTCCGAAGTTAGGGAGAGCCTTCCAGATATGAATGTCCTTTCTCTCTGGGCTTGGGGTCTGTGAGTCAGCCCAAGCCAAGCCAGAACCAGAACAGGGGATCTGATGGAGAGACGTGTTGTTTGTCAGCAAAAAGTTAGTTAGGACTTCACAGCAGAGCCCTTGTGCCTGGCCACATGGCCTCCTAGGACCCAAACCTAACTTCACAACCAGTGCCTCATCCTCCTTGGTGACACTTCAAGATTTTTCAGGAAAAATAGAAATGCAAGATATATTTTTTCTCTCTCTTTTGAAGATTGTCATCTTTTGACATAATAGAGTGTCAAGGAGGTCTGACAAGAAAACGGTGACACTGAGACATGTCACCTGGAGGGGAGAAGCCTCCATGTATCAGAGCCATGCAACTCTGGTAATGGGAAAACATTTCTCACTTTTTGGAAGGATTTTAGCTGATTTTTCAGGTCAAATCCTAAGTGACACTGGAGCTAGTTGGCCTTGGCATAACCTGACTTCAGGCACATTTGTTGAGCAAGTCTGAGCCTGTTGGTGACTCCCTGTTTCAGCCCTTCTTGGGGTCATTTTTCAGTTTAAAGTGCTTCTGCAAGGTCCTTAGAGGCTCAGCTTCATGTGAGGTCTTTAACTTTATTTTTAACCAGTGTATTTGACTTTAAAGTCTTTCTGTTGCTAAATAATCACATTAAAGGAATTGAAATGAGACTGAGAACAAACACTTTTAAAACCTGAAGACTGAATGGGGGAGGGAGAAGATAGGTCTGTAGACTTCTGCTTGCATGTGTGGGTGAGATGCAGAACTTAATCATGCTTTTGGCTCCATCTGATTGCACATTAATTAAGCGGATGAGGAACAGGTGAGAGGAAGAGTCAGGGCTGGGTGAGCGGACGGGAGCAAGCAAGGGGTTTTGAGAGCAGGCACCAGAATTCACATCGGACAAGTTGACTCAGCCTTCTTCTATAAAATGGGGTGAGGATAGTGCTTCGTAGGGTTGTTCTGAAGATGAAATAGCTCAGGTGTGTCAGGTGACTGAGGAGGTGTCTTTCTTCCCAGTCCTGGCCACAGGGATGACACTTACTGAGTGCCCTCGTCTGCTCTGGCGGTCCCCCTGCTGCCAGAGCCCATTCTCCATTCTACGCAAGGATGCATCTGCCCTGTGAAATGTCAGACATCTGATACCATCTGTGGGAAAAGGATATGGTCAGGAGGGAAGGGCTGTCTTAAGCTAATTTAGCCTTCTGATGATCCTGATTGGGCCTTAGCTCACTCATGGGCTTTTTTTTTTTTTCCTTGTTATTTTTTCCTTCTTTTTCTGCCATGACCATTAGCCTTAATTGCCAGGAAACCAGAGTAGTGAAAGACTATGATACGGAAGTCCCTTGGGGCAAGGAAAATATTTCCAAATTTGATTGAAAATTTATATTCATGAATATATGTATTTTGAATGTTGATAATGCTGTAATCGAACCAAATCAAAAAAAGTCCTTAAGATCAAGGCAAAAATAGATCCTGAGATCACTGTGCTTTCCATTTTCTTAATTAGAGGTGCGAGAGAGGGAGAAGGAAGGAGAAAGGAGGTCCAGGGCTGACGCCTGCTCTACACCAGAGGTTTCCTGTAGGGGGGCCCGCAGCCTGGCAGAAGAGGTTGCCAGTTTTCCGCCCACACCTCATTCATGCAGGTGTTTTGATGCTCTGGAAGATTTGCTCCGCAGTATTCACTGTAGCCGCTCCCATCTTGTTCCCTTTCCTTCTCTCCTGCAGATCTGGGTGAGGAAGACGAGTGACAGCACCAAGATGAGGATCTACTTGGGCCAGCTTCAGCGTGGACTCTTTGTGATCCGCCGGAGGTCAGCGGCTTGACTTTCTACAGTGTTCTTCCCTTGAACTTTTTTTTGGAGTGGTTTTTGGTTTTGTTTTCTTCCAAATAGAAAGTTTTTAACCTGGGAATTGCTCCTTGGCCTTGGAAACTGCTGTGGATTCTGCGAGGCGCTGTGGTGGCAGCCACTCAGTCTTTGTGTTGCTCCTTCCTGCCTCGACCTCTTCCAGCCGGCCGTCACCAAGAACTCTTGCTTTGGGGAGTGTCGCAAGTTTGATTTACTCATTTCTTCATTTTTTTTTGCCTATACTTTGTCTTTTTTTTTTTTTTTTAAGCTTCCTTTGAGTTTGAAGGGACTTTTTTTTTTTTTTTTAATTGTCTTTAGGTCTTTCTACCAGGAAGGGATACACTCTCCATTGCATTTTCATGTTTTGAATCTGATTAGTGGATCACGTAGCTCTTTCCCTTGTTGAGCCCAATTCACTGTTTCCCCAGAAGCTTGGGGCAGAGGTCCTAGCAGAAGGAGATTAATTCTCCTGGCTCTCAGCCTTCTCTGAGAAATAAATGCCTTGTGTAACATCTGGTGTATGCCATCCATTCCACTGGCTGAGCGACAGAAAAATTTGCCTGGGTGGCTACGTGCACTGAAGTAAGTGGGGTTGGGGGAGGGGGCATCTCATGCTCCGAAATGTGCTGAAGGTAGCGCATTTTAAGTGTTATTTAATGCAAGTGGTTTATCAGACACATTTGTTCTAGCTCAAGCCGGAACAAGTGGTCATGTCAGGAGTTTTTATTTCTAATTCATTTCTGTTCCCTGCTCTTAAGGAGATGAAGCGGTACTGGTGCTGGCCGATTATCTGGGTTATCTGTTGTAGGTGGGGAGGGGAGACTGACCGGGCGGTCATCAGTGATCTGTAGACTCTCACTCATAACTCCACTTGCGCTCTTGTCGCCGAGGCCGTTACTGCACACGGACTGTTTCAAGCCCATAGAGCCTTGTTGGAGCCCCTAGCCTCCCAGGAGGTCTGGACCAGGCTGAAGACAAAGGAAGCTCTGCTGTGGCCACCACCGACCAAGGGAGTCCTGGGGAAATAGCCTTCCCTGTGCTCCCTGCCTCCTGCCCCTCCTTTCCAGCCTTCAAGAGATGATTTGCTGACAGATGGGGTTTTCTGTATTCTAGCTGCCACCGTAGGATATTTAAAGAATTTGGGGTTAGAGCAACTGTGTTAGCATCTCTGTGGGAAGTCAGTAGACCTTACACATCCTAGGAAATCTTTGTATGTCATGCCCTTGGTCTCAGGTGATTCTCTTTGTGTCATCTCTTGATGTATACACCCCAAAGCAAGTTGGGGGGCCGTGACAACAAGCGAATCACCTTCTCCTAAGTCCTGGCTTCAACAGAGACCAAACCTTACTGACTCAGAGTAAAGACTTGTACAGATTTGTTTTCGTTTTAATTTATAACCCACTCCCCCCGCCCACCCCCACCCAGTGTTGGAGTCTCCTTTAGAGAATAGAGTAAATGATGCTTGTTTATTTAGAGTTGCCTGGGTGTTCTGTGCTTCTTCCCTGCCCGCAGCCCCCACTATGATGATTACTGGAGTGAACCAAGTCCACAGTAAACAGGGCCTTCATCTTTTGCTTCTTCCTGGCAGCCTTTGCTCTATGAGAGGGTCTCTGTTGCTTGAATTGGCCCTGTGGTGTGTGTAATGTCCCATAATAGCAGGTGGCTGTATGTTCTCCGCTAGTACCCTGTGATGGAAATTTAGTTATAGTATGTGCGGTCATCACAGTTTTGTTTTTATTTTTTATTTTTGAGTGATTGTCTTACTTAGCTTCCTAGCAGTACACCAAAGTTTGTTGGTCTTTTTTTTTTATTTTGGAAAGGCTCGTGTTGATACCTACTGGGGATTCAGCATCACAGCAACAAGTTGCCTTTTTTTCTGGCCTGCTCTGGTGGCACCTCTGTGCTTTTGTGAAGTTACTGTTCATGTGAAGACCAGAGTATGGGCACTTTGGCCTCTTCTCTTCTATAAATTTTAGGGTGATGAGGCCATGCTCTGCCTCGGCCAAATCGCTGCCTTCTGCTCCTCGGTATCCTCACAATCCTTAATCATGACTGTGGGAATGGGGGCAAGTGGGGAGTAGACTTGAGACACAGCACAGTAAGTTGTACTCCTAATCTCAGAAGCTGGAGTTTTTTATTTTCTCACCCCAGAGATGAAAAGCCAGCTGTTCAACCCCTCTGGCAGGCCCCTGCGGTGACCAGCGGTAGCATAGCCCCCTTGTTAGGAGTTGGAGGTGCTTTTGTGATGGGCAAACACAGATTTTGATATTCTTGGACTAACAAGGGGGTGGCTTTTAGCCCAGGTGGCCATTCTTATTCCAGAAGGCCTTTCTCTCTCACCAGACAGTAGGGTACCATGTGCATCCCCGAATTCAAACTGTTTCTTGCAGATAATACTTTGAAAAAGGTTGGCCTAGACAACTGTTATGAAGAACCTGTACATGGTGTTAATCTGATCAAGAACTTGCACTTCGGTTATTCTGATCAAGAACCTATATGTGTGTTTTGTTGGAGGCACCTGCCTCAGTATTATACACAGCGTGTTTGCTATGGCTATGTCCCAGTATTTATTTTACCTCTGCTTGGGGGCTTTGTGTTGCCTTCCCTACCCTCTGCCTCCCTCTCTTCCAAAGCCAGTGTCCTCTTGAACAATTTCCAGATTTCTGTAGCCATACCAAAGCCAGGATGTTTTCATTCGTTTGGATACCAGTATTTATAGATATCTCACTACCTAACTTAATTTTTTTTTTAAACTCCGAACTGGGGCCAGTATAAGATCCCAGAGGCTGATCTGCAAATCAAGCTACTTGTATTTGTGTGTGAGACCCTGTGTTCAGGATTGGGTGACTTTTCTAAGAGAAATATTGGGGGTGGAGTGGGGTTGGTTGCATTTTTTTTTTTTAACCTAACTTGGGGGTGGGGGAAATCCTGTTTTTTACAGTATTTTTGTTTTTCTATTAACATTTCCTTTTAGCCTTGAATTTTTACTAAATCTCCTCCTGACTTAAAAATCTTGTTTCTAATCTGGGAATTTGAAATCTCGGTATTTAATGTTACACCAATTTTTCCAAAGAGTTCAAACCAATTTAATACCAGTACATGGTAAAAATTTGCAGCCATTTCAAGCAGCTGGTGGGCTTTTTATATATCATCATTAACTGGTATCATTAAATGTTCTGAGAGGTGACTGTAAAATGTAAAAAGTATAGGGTTTTTTTTTTTTTTAAATAACAATAAACTTTCAAAGACAAAACCAGCATGTAGTCTGTGTTATATCCATTGACTTGATAAATGATTGAAATTTATTTTAGGCTTCCCCCCCCCCCGCAGCGATTGTGGGGAAAGGAAATTGGGAAAGAGGGAGGGATATGCTAGATACTTGCTCGTTATGAAGAGAAAGATATGGAATGATGTCAAAGACAGGCTTTCAGTTTTGTAAAGAGCAGTCGAGGAGTCTTGACCCATAAATGTGGTGTACTCTTTCCTTGTTGGAGAAGATAAAACCATCTCATTAAAAACAGAGTCAATAACATTGACCTTAGATAAGAAAAACCTTAAGGTAGACTTGTGTGATTGAAGAGGAGGTTGTCGTTTGGTACTCTAGAGCACTGCTTCCCAATTTTACCAAAACAAAAAAAGCTGTATTTCTACAGCTCCCTGGTGGGTAAACTGAGGCGGCTGCTCACTGCCACAGGTGGTTGACTTGGTGTGCTCACGACCCGAGTGTGGCATGCTCACCGGGAAGGGCTGCTCTGTGCTCTGGGTGTTGGAGAAGGGCAGTTACTATTTTTAACCTTTTTTTTTTTTTTTATTGTAACCTACCATTTGTACAGAAGAGTATTCAAATCTTCATTGTAGAAATTGAGTTTCCTCAAAGTGAACGCGTCCACGTCATCTAGATTTTAAAGAGCATGACCAGCACCCTCAACCCCCAGCAGGCTTCCTTCTGGTTGCTACTCCTCACTAGGGTAATGGCTAGACTGATCAGTTTCCTGTGTTTTAATCACCTTAACCTTCAAGCTCTTGAGCTGCGTCCTTTCATAGTTGTTTGGAAGAGCCAAGTCCCTGGTGGCGGAGGCTAGGAGCTGGCCGGGGATGTGAGAGCTGGTAGCAGAGAATGTGGCGAAATGGGGGAGGGGAAAACCCTTCAAGTTAATCCTGTCCCCCTCCCGCATGTCACCAAGGTGAATGGGGCTTGCCCTTCGTGTTAATATCCCCTTCCCGTGTGAGTTTTTTGTGTGTGTCAGGCACTATACTAAACCCTTCAAGGCAGGCCTTCTCTCATTTAATCCTTGTAATGATCCAAGTACTAATACTCCCAATATATTTATTAATATAATTTGTTTGTATATGTTATATTGTTGATGTATTTGTTAACACAGTCATTCTAAGACTTACTTAATCCTCCCATGAAACCCAGAGCTCAGCATTGTGCCTGGTCATAGGAAGTGCTCGGTAAATGTTGTCCAATAACGTTGTAAAATGATGTGCCGAGACAGGCGGACTGGTGAATAAGAGCTCTAGCCCTAGGTGCTGTGCCCTTCTCTCTTATTGTCTCATCCAAACCTCATAACAACCCTGGAGAGAAGACACTGTTGTTACCACCAGTTTTCAGAGGAGGAAACAAGATTCCTTTAGTCACAGGGGATGGTTCAGTAATTTCTCCAAGGTCACACGCTGAGTTGCAGAGTCCCAAATCTTTTACATTCCAAGCCAGGGTTCCTAACCACTGCACCGTGCAGTCTGTTCCCAGCCCCCTCTGTTAAAGTTGCATTCAGTGTTTCCACCTTTCTGCAGCCCTTCCCTGGGAATTTGTTTTTATCTGCTCTCACCTCTTAACATAGAGTCAGAGAGCAAATTTTAGAGGTAAAAACACTATTATTTGCTAGGACCCTACCCCCTGCTGGATAACTTGGGGCTTCTCCCTTGGTAATGGAGCTGAGAGAGTCCCAGTTGCTCGCCAAGAGGCTGCTTTCCTCTGAAACAGCGCGGGCACGAGCGCCACAGTTCTAAAGCCAAGGAACCATTTAGAATGTAAAGAATGCGCTGTCTTGATGGAGCCGACTTTATCTAATAAGCAACATGAGAGCCTTTGGAGGAAAACATGTGTCTTTTTTTTTTTTTTTTTCCTCCACATCACTTTCTTCTTCCTGCCTGCCTTGTCATCTCTAAGGAGGGGGAGGGGTAGGAGCCATTGAACTGGTTTCTAAAAATGTAGATGGAGAGCAGGACATCCTACATCTGGCTGCTCTCTGGATGTCGGT
Organism: Ailuropoda melanoleuca; assembly: GCF_002007445.2. Lineage (NCBI taxonomy): Eukaryota > Metazoa > Chordata > Mammalia > Carnivora > Ursidae > Ailuropoda > Ailuropoda melanoleuca. The sequence goes on from NC_048229.1 coordinate 14,160,205, forward strand.
GGAACTTTCCATGTCATGTCTTGCTGTAGAGTCACTGAATGACAGAACACACCAGTTCAATGTCACCCGCTTTAAACTGCCTGCTCAGCTCCAACCAGCAACTGTATAACAACCGAACCCAGGAGAGAGGCAGTCTGTGGAGAGAGACAGGAATGAAAGCAATTTCTAGTCTCTTTCACTAGTGTTAGAGACGCCCCAAATCCATCTCGGGTAAAGCTGAGCACTTTTCCTGCTTTTATAAAGGAAATGGTAGATGGAACGCATTAGAAACATGGGCACCAGCTTACTCTCTTTGGACATAATAAGATGGTGAGAAATATATTAGCTTTAGGAATTTTAGTGTTTGCCAGACTAGATATTTTTGTGAATATCTATGGTTATTAAGACCAAAAGATATGTATGTTTAGGAGGATCCCTGGGGGAATGAGGGTGATAAGATGCAGCATAGGGTACCAAGGTACTTAATCCCTTTACCCATTTTCCCTAATCTGTGTTTGCTCAATTCTCTGAAAGATACAGATCTATAAAATAACAAAATTCACTTTACTGATACGGGAAGACCAATAATCAGAATCTGAAAGATTTTCTCCCCTGTTTCTCAGAAGCTGGAGACTCAGCAGATGCTCCCCGTCTGTTGGCGTCACCTGGCTGTTGTGAATGGGTGTGGGGTCAAAGTAGGCAATATTCAAGAGCCCCCTCAGAAAGCAGTGCCCATAGGGAGTAAGCAGGTACTGAAGGTGGGAGGACAGTGGCCTCAGTTGACAAATCCCTGCAGATAGTCAAGAATCATTTTATTTCAACATTGATTCTTTTAATAAGTCTGAGTTTTTGCTAAGATGCAATGTGGCATAGTGGCAGTGCGGTGAAGCAAAAGCTTTGGAATCAGTATTTAAATCCAGCTTTGCTGCTTCAAGTAACTAGCCGCTCTGTGACTTTAGGTAACTTAATCTCTCTTAACTTCAGTTTCCTCATCTGTTAAATCATCCACCCCAGTGTGTGATTTTGAGGATTCTGATATTAACGCATAGAGCACTTACTATGTGCTAAGCGTTTTACCCATGTTAACTTACTGAATTCCTTAGAATAATCCTTATAAATCCTGTGAGGTAGTTACTATTACAATCCTCACTTTGTAGTTGAGGGAATCAGGAAACAGAGAGGTTAAGCAACTTGCCCGAAGTCACACAGCTAGTAAATGGTAAGCCAGGATGCTGAGCCCAGTTTCTCTGGAGTCCCTGCTCTCATTCACCATACTGTGCTTTGAAGGGTGTGTAACACGGGACTGGATTGAGGGAGTGCCCAGTCTCTGGGGACTGTCCCACTGTCAGTGCTGCTGCCATCTGTCCTCTGTCCTTGGATGCTAGTCTGCCAAATCCTGAGAGACCAGAATGATTTCGGGAAGCTAGTTTAGCACCAACAAACTACGAAGGTAAAGCTGCCAGCTCTAGAGATCATGCTAAGCACCTGCTTCTACAAATGGGCTGGAGTGCCCGGTGTGTTGCGTTGAGAAAGATTCGGAAGCCCGAGTTGGGTAGAATGGGAGGAGTGGCCTAATCAGTTAGCTTTGTCTGCCATGCACAAGGGAGCCCATTTACCTGCCATCGCTGAGTTAGTTTGACCCCTTAATTTTGAAGTTGAAAACTGCTGAGGCCCAGAGATGGTAAATGATGTGCTTAAGTTCATATGGACAGCTCTAGACAGAGAGGTGACAAGGGCCCTATATTCATAATCCTGGCGTGGCAACTCCTTAACCCAGGGACATTTACTTAGTGTCTGTGTGCTTCAGTGTTCAGGCACACTCATCCCAGTGTGCCTGGGATTTTTCTGATTTTAGCTTTGATAGTCTTACATCCAGGAAGCATCTCAGACCCCGGCACACTGAGACAGTTGGTCATCCAGCTCCGTTTCCTTCTCTGTGAAGTGGGGGCGAGAGTTGCCCTTTTGCCGGGGAGTTGCTGATTCCATGGATTAACTGAGTTCTTACGGATAAAGCACTTGCAAGTAGTGTTTGGGACATAGTAAATCCTCAATACATGTTGGTGTATGGTGGTTCTTGTTTTCATTATCATTGGAGCAGAGGGTTCCTGCTGCAGAATGGGTTCTTTCACTGGAACTTCACTGTCATCCCAAACACGACGGGATCTTACCATGATCATCTGGTCACCTGGAGTCCGTTGTTTGGGATGTTTCATCTTCTACTTGAAGTAGTTCATAATCATGAGCTTGAGGATTGACGTAATTACCGCATTCAGTCCACATGACGTTCATTGAGTAGTATTCTAGGTTCTTTTGGGGGATTCAGAGAGGAGTAAAGCATGGTTCCTTCCCTCTGGGACACTGAGGATGGACAGGCATGCTTGTCAGTCATTCTAGTTCCATGGGACTCGCCTCCATTTGAGGCGTGGAGAAAGTGGGACAGAGGGCATAATAGCTGCTGACATTTATGGAGCAGGTGGCTAAGCGCTTCACATGCATTATTCCTATTTCTGTGTTCTCTGGATTTGTTGTTACACCTCTGGGGTTTATAGACTGGGAAACTGAGGTTTAGAAAGATTAAGAAACTTGTCTCCAGTTCACCCAGCTCGATTCCAGAGCAGGCCAATGCTGACCCAAAGTCTACATTCTCATGAACCAGGAGTGCTTTACAATTTCTTCTGAAAGAAAAGAAAATTCAAGGTTGGCCCGAAAGCTGAGGCAGTCCTTGAGCAGTGTCTGTGGCTGGGAACGGGAATTGCATACGGGGAAAGTGGCTTGAGTAAAAGCAGAGGTGGGGGGTGGGGCACATTTAAAAGTCAAATAAGAGTGTGTGTGTTCAACAATAAATCTGGATGAATGAGCTTTGAACTTTAAAATCTGTTTAAAATCCATTTGCTCTCCAGCCCCGTATCTTTTTGTCCTTCCACACTTTGGGTTCACCTTCCTTTCCTTTCTGCTTCTGTCCTTTTCTCCCTTCCCAGGCCCACCCCGTTCTCTCGTCCTACCCCTTTTATATCTCCAGTGCGGTGGCTCGTGGCAGTCTTAGAGTGACGCTTTCCAATTTCACACTTACATGCTCCCGAAAGTATTCGTAAACTAACTCGTATGTAAAACCAATAAAGGGCAACAGCACACATTCCTGTTAGACAGTAATTTTGTTTGACTCCCTTTCTTCTGTTTTGATCACTCCTCTTCCTGCAAACATGGCACTCTGACCTTACCAGAGTGGAAGTTTCAGGAATCCAAGCATGATGGCGCTCTCATGAGTAATAGGAACGCATCAGAGCTCGCGCTTATCAAGCACTTACCATGTGCCTGGACAAGTGGTAAGTACTCTTCATACATTACCTTTATTTAACACCGTCAAGACCCATGTGAGGTGTGTCTTGATTCCCATTTTAGCAAATGGGGAGATTGAGACCCAGAAGAGAAAAAGCTTCACCTCTGCACCTCATTCATACATCTCCTTTTCCTGTCGACTTCCCCATCATCACAGAGACTGCCACTTAGTCATCATCTGAGCCAACACCCCTCTGTTTTCCACACCTGGAGAAAGACACTGAGAAGGGCAGCAACTTGCCTGAGATCACACCGCTGATTAACGGTAGAGCAGAAACTAAATCCAGGTCTTGCAACTCTTCATCCAACAGTTGAGGGAAGAGCCAGGCTGAGGCCGAAGGGCATGGATATAAGATTTGGGTTTGAATTTTAGCTCTGTGGGTTTACAAGCTGTGTGATCTTAGGCAAGTTATGTAACCCATCTGGGCTCTGGTTTAGAAAGTGGGGATGATAATGACAGCCACCTCAGCAGTTCATTGTGAGGATTAAATGAGGTCATGTAAGCAAAGCAGCCTCAACAATGACCCTCATGCTCAAAACTAGCCTGGGTCACCCTAGCACCATAGAAAAATACATCCCCCAATGCCAGCTGCCCATGTTAGGGGCCATTGTTATTTCCGGAGTTGTCTGTCCCACCTGCTCCTGTCCCAGCATGCCTTGAGGATAAGCCCACAGCACCCTTCCAAGGGTACCCCTGCCACTAGCCACAACTTTGAAATTCAAGACAAGCAGATGTCCCAGCATCTGTTCTCCACCTTATTAAAGCCTCACTAGAGAAGAGTTTGAAATCCTGCCCCCCACCCCCACTGGCTGTGTTTGAGAAACCCACTGGCCTGTGAGGGAGGACAGGGACTGGGTCTCCCCCCCCCACAGATCCCCAGGGATTTGCATACTGTAGGCACACTTTAAATGCTTATTGAATGAACGACTGACTGTTGTCTCCTTATTTCTCAGTGCAGCATATTAATCTCTAAGATCAAACTAATAACATATGCAGCTTAGAAATTAAAGGATTTTACAAAGTTGGCCACAAAATACAGTAGTCTCTTATTTTCTGCCCCATTTCCCCTCCCAGAAGCAGCCATTGCACCTCTTTTAGCTGATTATTTTGGTATTTCACTTCTATCTCTGCTTATTATTAATGCTGGATATTTCAGTTCTGTGCATTTTCTATTAAATTCTGACCATGGCAGTCTGCCCCTCCTCCCCTAATATAGTTATTTCATAATTTTGATTAGGTAAATATTCAGTGTTTACATTATTACGGGTATGTAAACTCTAGTCACAGCTGAGCCTTGTTGTAAAGTATGATTGCTTTTTTTTTTTTTTTCCTTCCTTGACAGCGTTCCCCCCAGGAGTTAATAATTGTCTTGCATTCTGTTTTATGCTTGGTTTCCTAGGTGCTTGTTAGGAATTCAACCTCAAAGCCTTCACCAAGTGTTTAAATTCCCTTTAAGACATTCAGATACTCAAGGTAGATTTCATCACCTGGAAAAAGCTTCCCACCCCAGGGACTGGTTGCCTACCTTGGACTGGTCCCCCACCCCTGACCTGGTCTGGCACAGCTATCCCTGTGGAATCTTCCTTCACCACCATCCTGGGGCTCCCCTTTGTCACTCCTTGGGTTTGGATCTCTCATTCTCATTTCCTTTGTCTTCCTTTTTCTCTACTTTACTCCCCCATTTTGGCAAAGTGCATCTTGCAGTAACTTACCAAGCATGATTAAAAACACTTTCATTCTGTTCTCTTACTTCATTGATGGTTTGGCTGGTATAACTACATTTTTAATTCCCAGAATTTAAGCCCATACATTTCCAGAATTGAAAAGGCCCACAAAGCACTTAGCACTTAACTATATTTCAGCCAGCCCCTCCCTTCCTCAACCTTCGTTTCAGGAGGTTCCATGTGCTGCTAAATTCATTATTCTCAGGTTCTTCCGCTGTCAGTTTTAAGATTCAGGTTTTGTTTTGTTTTAATTTACTTTCCAGCTTCTAAAATTTGGTTGTTTCCTCTCCAGTGTTTTCCATTCTGGTGGTTTTAATTCTAGCTTGGAAATCATTTTCCTTCAAGATTTTGAAGGTATCGTTTATTGCTGTCTAGCTTCCCATGTTGTCCTGGAGAAGTCAGAAGCCATTCTGATGATTTATTCTTTGACCTTTTCCCCCCAGCTTTGTTGAGCTATAATTGACATACCATTGTGTCGGTTTAGGGCGTACAACGTGATTTGATGTACGTGTATGTTGTGAAGTGATTACCACAATAAGGTTAGTTAACCTGTCCATCACCTCAATAGGTGTACCATTTTTTGTGTGTATGAGGTGAGAACTTTTTAAGATGTACTCTCCTAGCATCTTTCAAGTATACAGTACAGTATTTATTAACTATGGTTACTATACTGTCCATTACATCCCCAGGATTTATCTGTAATTGGAAGTTTGTACCCCTTGGCCACCTTCACTCTTTTCCTCTACCCCCTACCCCACTTCTGGCTCCAGCAACTACCAATCTACTCTCTCTTCCTAGGAGTTTGATTTTTTTTAGGTTTCACATATAAGTGAGATTATATAGTATTTTTCTTTCTTGGACTTACTTCACTTAGCATGCTGCCCTCAGGGTTCATCCATATTGTTGCAAACGGTAAGATTTCCTTCCTTTTTTATGACTGAATAATATTTCATTGTGTATATATACCACATTTTTTGTTTTTTTATTATTTTTCTTTTTTAAAAATTTTTATTAAGTTATGTTAGTCACCATACAGTACATCATTAGTTTTTGATGTAATGTTCCATGATTCATTGTTTGCGTATAACAGCCAGTGCTCCACGCAATACGTGCCCTCCTTAATACCCATTACCGGCCTAGCCCAGTCCCCATCCCCCTCCTCTCTGAAAGCCTCAGCTTGTTTCCCAGAGTCCATAGTCTCTCGTATACCACATTTTTAAAATCCATTCATTCATCACCAGACACTTAGGAAACTTATGTCCTTGAACTCTGAGAATTAAAATACACACACACACACTTCATGGATATAGTAACCAGCTTCCAAGATGGTGCCCATGATCCTTACCTCCTGACAGTCATACCCCCTGTACAGTTCACTGTCATTATTGGACCAGGGTTGGTCTCTGTGACCAGAAGCATACAACAGAAGTGATAGTAATTCATTTCTGAGATTAGAGTATAAAAGACACAGTTACTTCTGTTTGGTTATGCTCTTTCTCTTGGATCACTTGATTTGGGGGAAAGACAGCTACCAGGTGAACAGCTGTATGGGGAAGCCCATGTGACAAGGATCTGAGGCCTCCTGCCAACAGCCAGCTAGCCACTGAAGCTTCTGCCAATAGCCATGTGAGTTAATCACTTTGGAAGAAATCCTCCAGCCCCAGTCTAGCCTTCAGATGAGACTGTAATCCCCCAGACTGCTTGACTGCAACTTCTTGGGGACCCTGAGCCAGAACCACCCAACTAAGCTGCTTCCAGGGTTTCCTGACCCTAAGAAACTGGGTAAGAGAATAAATGTCAGAAACTGCTGAGTATTTGGGATAATTTGTTATGCAGCAATAGGTAACTAATGGATGATTTTTTTCCCCCTCCATTTTCTCTATTCATGCATTCAGGGATTTCTGTTACTTGGATAATAGATTTCCTACAACAGTCTTCAGCTTTTCTTTTCTTGTGTTTCCTGTTTTCTCTTTGTCTTTTTACTTTCTGTTTTGGGAGATTTCTTTATCTTCTAACCTTTACTTCTAACCTTTTACTTTGCTTTTTCATTAAAAAAATTTTTTTAAACTATTCTAGTTTTCTGTTTTTGTATCCTTTCTTCTTTTTAAAGAGTAGTATCCATTTCTAGAGTTCTTTCATCCAGAAACCTTTTGCTTTCTCTAGAGAAAAAAAATCTCTGGTCTTTTGCCAGGTTGGTCTCTTTGCAATTTTGCTGCATGAAGTAGGGAAGCAGATCTGTGGGACTGACAGCTCCTTCCTTCCTTCCTTCCTTCCTTCCTTCCTTCCTTCCTTCCTTCCTTCCTTCCTTCCTTCCTTCTTCCTTTGTCCTCCTTTCCCCCTCGTCCTTCTTCCTTCTCCTTTCCTCCTCCTCCTCCCTCCTCCTCCTTTTTTTTTTTTTAAGTTTTCATTTAAATCCCAGTTAGTAACACAGTGTAATGTTAGTTAGGGGTGCAATTTAGTGATTCAACACTTCATACATCACCTGGTGTTCATCGTGACAAGTGCACTCCTTAATCCCCATTGCCTATTTCCTCCATCCCTCAACCCACCTCCCCTGTGGTACCCATCACTTTGTTCTCTGTAGTTGAGAGTCTGTTTCTTGGTTTGCCTCTCTGTGTCTTTCTGCCCCCCCCCATGCTTGTTTGTTTTGTTCCTTAAATTCCACGTATGAGTGAAATCATATAGTATTTGTCTTTCTGACTGACTTATTTTGCTTAGCATAATACTCTCTAGCTCCGTCCATGTCATTGCAAGTGGCAAGAGTTCATTCTTTCTGATGGCTGAGTAATACTCCGTTGTATCTGTGTACTACATCTTCTTTATTCATTCATCAGTCAGTGGACACCTGGGCTGTTTCCATAGTTTGGCTGTTGTAGATAATGCTGCTATAAACATCTGGGTGCATGTATCCCTTTGGATTAGTATTTTTGTATTCTTTGGGTAAATACCTAGTAGTGCGATTGCTGGAAACTCAAAACTTCTTAAACTGAATTCCAACCAGTCTCACTGCCTTAACCCTCATTTCTAGAGGTACCTTCATTTTTGATTGGGTGCTGCTAATCTAGGAGTCTTGGCTTTCTCCACTGTTAGCTTAAGATTTTGTTGTGGTTTTTTTTCCTTCATCGACATTCAGCTTCTATAATTTTTTTCCTCATCTGTTGTCTCCATTCTGGTGGGTTTAAGTCCTTAAAATAGAGCAAAACAAAACACCTTTGTGTTTTTTGTTTCAGTGGGATTTCATGGAAGAAAGAACAGATATATATGTTTAACCAACTCTCTTACCCTCCACCCTCATGCCTTGCCTGCCCCCACCTGTCTGTGGGACCTTCTGTGACTTATTCAGCATCCTAAAAATAATGAAGGGGACACTGCTTGCTCACAGTCATTGTGGTTCTGAGGTTATAATCTATGAACAACTGCAGTGGGAACATTAGTAGGTCATTTCCAAATAATCAGTACATTCTTATTTATCGCAAAGCTGCTGGTTTGTGTCTGAAGACCTGTCAGTGGCCTCTAACTGCAGGCTTTGAGTTCAGAACTGAGTGTCAAGATTTAAGAGGAAGAATTTACATACATGCACCTTGAAGGTCCGAATGTGTGTATGTAATAGAATGCCTCTGGGTTTATATGCATATGTGTGCCTCCTTGCCAACCAAAACCCACCTTCGGACTGTGGGTGAGTTGAGAAGCATGAAAAATGTTTAGCCTAAAGTATGTTTAAATATTCATGACATCTTCAAAGCAAAGCTGTTGGGAAAGACTAAGCCACCTGGAACACAGCTGTGATAGCACAATAAGGCATCTTGAAAAATCACATAGTGTCATGCAGGGCAGGGAAGAATATTCAGGTGACCTAGCCCAGGCCCCTGCTGCCCACTGTCATAAAAACTATTTTGGATATGTCCATTATTAGCAAGATCAGATTAATACTTAGAGTGTAGTACTATCTTGCCAGCTTAAAGATGATTATGTTTTGGGTTATATAACTTATTTGGGATAGCAAATTCCATTTATTTACTACCTGTCCTTTCTCATGGGCTAGGGTTTTCAAGATGGCAGTTACGTGGCACACTCATGACTGCTTTCCTCTTGTATGCAGTGAAGACATTACTAATCAGTCTTGGCCCTCATTCTCTTTAGGCCCAGATGTGAGGATTCAGGATCATTTCTACACAGTGGTCCTTGCAGCTACTAGCAATTGACTGTGGTTGGGGTGTAGTGACAGGCTCGCCAGATGAAACAAGTAAGCCATTTTTGGGTGGTCTTTTCTCACCAATCTAAAATGAATCTGGGCATGGTCCCTCCAGAGCAGACTAGGATAGAACTTTCCCTTTCCTGGGCTTAAAATCACTTTAGCAATTTTGCTTTTGTTTTTGGGATCTCACTTACCATGATCATCCTGAGTTTCAATTTTAATTCCAAGGGTTTAAGCACTTGTGCACTCAGTTTCTTCAACTGAATAGCACACTTTACCCTATCACACGCCACCATCTTTTTATTCTAAACCCCAGGACCGATAGGCCAAATCCAGCCTGCCACCTGGTTTTATTGGAACACAGCCACACCTGTGAGTTTTATGTCCTATCCATGATTGCTTTAGCACTAAAAGGGCAGAGCTGAGTAGTTGCTGTGGTGACTGTCTGACCTACAAAGCCAAAAATATTTACTATCTTGCCTTTTACAAAAAAAACTTTCCTGGCCTGGTTCTAAATGATCACGCAGGCTTCTTTTGGCTCTCAGCTATTATCTAATATTTTCTCCATGGTGTATTCAACTCTTTTACAAACCCACTTAATTACGGTGTCATCCAGCCCATATTTATCTGTTGTATTCACGAGGCTTTCCTGAGCAATGTCAAGTGCTCACTGCTCTTCAGATATGCTGATAATAACACTTCCTACTATTTGTTGAGCACTTACTATAGCCCAGGCAGTGCTAAGCACTCTACATAAATTGAGTGAACAAAAGTAAACCAATGGCATGGCATAGTGCATTGCACAGGGCAGGTGCTCAATTATTTTTAATTTTTACAACAGCCCTATGAAGGTAGCTTATTTAGGGTAACCAGGCTGGTAAGTGGCAGAGCTAGAGTCCAACTCAATATGGACTGATTCCACAACTTGTGACCTTTCCATTAAACCTTGTTGTCCCTTTCTACTACATTTTTCCTGACTTGCCAGTCTGGAAATCTATCAAGTAATTAGAATAATGGGCACTGTATGTATAAAATGCGTAGACGTGGATAGTGTGGTGTATTATCTCAGATCCTCCTAACAGGCAGGTTGGATATTATTCCCATTTTACAGTTGAAGAAACTGAGTCTGAGAGAATGTCACACAGATAGGTGTTTGTTGGCACAGTTCTAAGTTAGAATGAATTAAGATCTTTACACCGAATCGCTATGATATACAACTAGTATGTGGCTGTTCAGTAGTTTCTACAATACGTATTTATAGAGCACTCACTCTAAACCAGGTACTGTGCTCAACCCATAATACATTTTTTATACAATGAATTCCTCTTCTGAGTGTGCACAAACTGATTGTCTAATGTTTGTTTTTAATTTAAGTGTACTTGATAACAGATATTTGGGGTTGCATTCTCAACTCTCCTAAAAAAAATTGAAATCTGAGTTTTTTTTTTGTACTTTGATTTCCCCATCTGTGAAATGGGAAAGAAAATATCTGGTTGTTTTGTTTTGCTTTGTTTTGTTTTATCTTCCAATTTTCTGTTTCTAAAATTTCCAGCAAGAGAGTTGGCATTGAACAGAGATGGCAAAGAGGGAGTCTGTGGGTAGAATCCAGCCTTTTGGCTTTTACACAGTGCATTGTAAGAAATTGAGTTAATTAAAAAAATTTTTAGATTAAGAAATTTTGAGCTTCTCCTAAATAATGAGATAACTTTACAAGACAGAGTTTGTTGTCTCACATGGACACATGGCTGGAGCTGAGGAGAAGCTTCTCCCTTTAGAGAGAACACATGCTCCCCTGGTAATCAGTCCCCATCATGCTATTGTTTTCCTAACACTGAAGGCATGTCAGTTACTGTTTAAAATGTCCCATTTTAGGGGTGCTTGGGTGGCCCAGTTAAGCATCCAACTCTTGATTTTGGCTCAGGTCATAATCTTAGGGTTGTGAGATCGAGCCCTGGAATCTGTTTGTCCCTCTCCCTCCCCCTCTGCCCTTCCTCTTGCTCGTGTGCTCTCTTTCTCTAAAATAAATAGCCTTTTTTTTTAAGGTCCCATTTTAATCATTTACTTTGCCCTCTGAGCTTTGTAGACTGTTGAATTTGTAATTTCAGTCAAGCAGGCGAGATTTCATCTCGTATAAGAAAGAATATCATCTACAAGGTGAAATGTGTTTTAGAAGCTTGATTGAACTGAATCGATAGAAAACCTTCACTTCCTGATTGTTTGTATTTTGAAGGAATTTATTTTTAAATCTGAACAGGACATTAGCTATTTTTAATCTACACACATATGTGACTGTAGTCTGTGATGTCTACCTGCTTATTAAGGGCAAAATACTACCTTTGTAAAGTTATGGGGGAACCATAATTATGTTCAGATCCCAGCTAGGGGTACGGAGAAGCCTCTGGTACCTTGGACAGCGCCAGCCCGTGTCTTTGGAGCAAGTTCCTTCTTCTGCAGGGGAAATACTATACTTAGCTCACTTTTAAATTCCAACTAACTCTGGACTCCTAACTTTTTAAATGATTTCACTCCTATAAAGGGAAACAATAAATAAGAGAATGGGTAACTACCAAAATATCTGTTCTTCAGGACAGTTTAATTATTTCCTTTCTATAGTTTTCTGGTTTATTTACTGCTTATTTTGAATGGTGACAGGGTTTGGTTTTGTTTTGTTTTGTTTCCTCCATATTAAAAGTTAAAAAAACATTTGCTCTTTGTTCTGCACTGCTGTTTCAGTGGTGTGTGGAACATATTGAGTGGTCAATAATGCTCATAGAGTGAATGTGTACTTCTCCTATGGTGACATTTTATAGTTGCTCATCTCAGTTACAAAAGGCATGGCACTCATAGGAAAGAGGCAGAGTGTTTGATCCCTTTCTGGAAAGTATGTTTTTTTTTATGCTTTCTGAAATAGGCTACATTACCTCCCCCTGCCAGCTTTGTTCACTAGAATGAGTGATATAAGAGAATCAGATCCTAGCATCTTCCCCCACTCCCAACACACACAAACACACACACACACACACACACACACACACACACACACACTGCAATTCAAAGTGTACTTCCCACAAAATACACAGCACATGTCATCAGCACCAAAGTCATTCCTGGAGTCTAGGTCCTTACTCAAACTTCACATTTCACAACTCATTTTTTGTCAGTAAACTGGCAGCACTTAGATCTCGTGAAGCCAAGCAGAAATCTCCTTCCCCAACCACACTACTCCATATTAATATCATTTCTCCTTCAAGCTCTTAGCACTTCCTCTCTGTACTACTCACTTGGCAGGTAATCATGCACATCTCTTGTTCTGTTATTTAAATCTGGTATTTAACCTTTCCTGTGTTGGTTTCTTTACCTCTCTTCTGGATCATATGCAAATCAAGTATAAGGAAAGGTACATATTAGTGTGGTTCCCTGTGCATAGCAAATCTGTTTCTTACTTTATCCCAGAAGTAGGCTTTGAGACAAATTTGGGTCCAGTTAGCTTATTTGTGAGGTGATCCCTTGTAAGTAGGTGAGGGAGTAGGAAAGTGAGATGGGCAAAGGAAGAAAGGCAAAAGGGTGTGGTAGAGAGTGGTTACCCCACTGGGCAACTGCACCATACTGCTGGGGACCTTCTCAGATAGTGTGGTCCAGCAAAGATACAATGTAAGCCACAAATGCCAGTCCCATGTATAACTTCAAATTCTCTAGTAGCCACATTAAGAAGAGAAACTGATGAAATTAATATATTTCATTTAACCCAGTGTATCCAAAATAGCACTTCAGTATGTAATCATTGCAAAGAATTTTGTGTTGGTTGATCGAAAATCTCTGGATTCTGGCCATGGCAGCCTTTTCACCTTAGTTTTGCTGTCAGCATTAAGGACTGTCATATGTGGTTGTACGGGTTGAGCACTGCATAACTCTAGGGGGCACCACCCACCTAGGCTTCCCTACCCTGCAGTATGAATGGCACCCTTAAAGTTGTGCAGTGCCCAACCTGCATAACTCCTCATGTGAGGGCTGTCAGCCTGTTACCTCTTGACCATAACTATGCTCATCACTTTGGGGAAAAGAATATAAGATTGTTAGAGCAGACATATTCACTTGGGCTTAGCTACAAAATTCTGTCCTTTAAGGGTCACTAAACACTTCCAGCACCTGACACTGTTTCCTTGCAAGCCAGCATCATGACTAATCAGCAGAAGCCAGCACCTCCAGAGCCCTGCAATCACTCTGAAGGAGTCAGCTTCACACCCACCGCTAATTTTAGCATGCAGTCTGCAGAGGTACCAATGAGTCTCTTTGCCAAGCACCCTTACAGACATGGCTTGGAAGTAAATCACCCAGACTGGGTCTGGGAGGTGGGAAAGAGCAAAGTCTGTGGCCCAGAGCTTCCTCCCCAGCGGTAGGCTTCCCCACTCCCTCTTGCCCCAACTTCCCTTTCTCTGCTGGGTTTCCTCCCCTCGGTTACCCACAAGGTGTCTGGCTGCAGGTCTCTGAGCTCTAGATGCCAGCGTCGGCTGCTCAGTCACAGAGGGGCTCTGAGCTGATTTCAGTCCTCACTTTCATTTGTTCCTCTGTGGTGGGCAACAGGCCATACAAAGAGAATCAAATTGGTCTGATTGTTAGCGTCTAGGAAAAAAAAATAGTCAAAGCAGTGTGCAGGAAGGAAGTCATGGAATTAATTGAATACAGAATTGGAAAGCAACTCAGAAGTCAAGCATTCCAGCCATTTCCTGGTACAGATGATGAGCAGGGGAATCGGAGAGGCTGAGGAGCTTCTTTAGGGTCTCACAGTAGGTAAAGTGGCAGAGGATTAGCTTCCTGTGAAGAGACTGTGTCTTATTTACCTCCCCAGTGCATTGCGTCTGGCACATGGTTAGCATTTGACAAATGTTTGTGGAATGAATTAGTGCATTTTGATAATATCCAGATTACTAGAGGCCAAAAATACGTACATTTTCCCCCATGTATCTATGTCGTGCATGCTTTTGATGTTTGCGAATCCGGCATCCATTACCCTTCCTGCTTAGAGTACCTCTGTCTGCTGTGCTGGTGGAGCCATGTGATCCAAGGCAGACCAATCAGCCTGTGAGCACTCAGTTCTGGGGCTTTGTTTTGGCCTCTCATTAAGAGAACGGGAGAGCCAGCTTGAGAATGAAGCCCAGACAGAGGAAATTGGTGGGAGCTGGAGAGAGCAACGCCAAGTTTTGGCGATAGCATTTAACCGTGTGTATCCATGTGTATCTGAAGCCAGTGTCCATCCCTTCTGTTTAAAAAACCAGTTAGGTTTTTATCATTTGCATCTGAAACCAAATGACAAGTAAACTAGCTTTGAAGCACCAGTGAAAGAAGCTACAGATTACTTACTACCTTCATTATCTCCTAGTATTGGGATATTCACCCTCCTATAAGCTCAGGGAGGCTAATCTCCCACCAGCTTTACGGGATAAACTTTGATTAGCCTAAACTTAATGTAGTGATTTTATTTTTTGGCCAATGATTACTTCAGGCATGAGCAGGTGATACAACTCTGGTGAATGAGACCCAGAGGGAAATTTGCTGTCTGGATGCTGGGATAGGTTTTCCTCTTGGGTGTGTGGGGATGTGATGACTGGATCTGCAGCAATCAGCTAGAGGCCACGAGGAGACAAATCTGAGGATAGGAGCTGGCAGGCCATGGGTGGTAAAGCAGAGATGTAAAAAGCCTGTGTCCTTGGTGGTATTATTGAACTACTAAACTTCATTAGTTCCAGACTTTTAAAAGGGTGAGATGTATTATTTTTAAACCACTTTTCATTTGCCGTTGCTGGTTGTTACAAAACCAACTTGACTGAAGTGTTTTTAAAATGTATTTTTAAGTAGAAAAGAGAAGTGAGAACTTCAAATGAAATCTTACAGGGAAGATCAATATGTAAAATAATTTTATGGGGAGTTATGACAACTAAAAATGTTTCCAGACATTGTCAAATGTTTCTTAGGCCGGCAAAGTTGTCCCTAGTGGAGTGAGAACCGCTAAACTTAGCATTACTTGCTTCTCGGCCGTTTTAGAACAGTAAGTTTGTCGGGACAGTATTGAGACGTTCTTAAAAACAAACAGTTATAGAAAATAACAGGACATGGAGAGGATGTGGAGAAATTGGAGCTCTTGCACGTAGCTGTGGGGAATGAAACACGGTGCAGCCACTATGGAAGACAGTTAGATGTTTCTTTACAAAGTTAAACATAGAGGGGCACCTGGGTAGCTCAGTTGGTTAAGCGTCTGCCTTCGGCTCAGGTCATGATCCCGGGGTCCTTGGATTGAGGCCCGCATCGGGCTCCCTTGTCATCGGGGAGCCTGCTTTTCCCTCTCCCTGTGTGCGTGCTCTCACTGTGTCTCAAATTAATTTTTAAAAAATCTTTAAAAAAATAAAAAACTAAAAGAAAAAGTTAAACCTAGAATTACCCTATGATTTAGCTGTTCCATTCCTAGGTATGTCCCCCAAAATGTTGAAAGCAGGGACTCAAACAGATCTTTCTGTTCTAATGTTCATAACTTTATTTGCCAGAAGTAAAAGTTGGAAGCTACCCAGGCGTCCACTGACAGGTGAATGGATAAGCAAAATGTGGCATAGCCATACAATAGAATAGTACTCAGCTCTAAAAAGGGTTGAAGTTCTGCCACAGGCTACAATAAGTGAATTTCAGTGTGAACCTTGAAAACCTTAGGCTAAGTGAAAGAAGCCAGACACAAAAGGACGAATATTACACGATTCCATTTACAGCAGCCTCCCCTCAGTCGCAGTTTTGCTTTCTGTGGTTTCAGTTACGCACGGCCGACCGTGGCCTAGAAGCAGGAGCTCCTCCTCCCTTATCGTCAGGTCAGTGAAGCCTGATGCTGTCACCATGCCTAGGTCACGCACCTCACACCATCTCGTCCTGCAGGCATGTTATCCTCTGACACCATCCCAGGAACAAGGGTGAGTTCAGTCCAGTCACATAGTTTGAGAGAAAGAGACCACATTCAGAGGACTCTTTATTACGGCATATTGTTATAATTGTTCTATTTTATTATCAGTTGTTATAGCTAATCTCTTACTATGCCTGATTTATAAATTAAGCTTTATCACAGGTATGTATGTACAGGAAAAAACATATATAGAGTCTGGTAATATCTGTGGTTTCAGGCATCCCCTGGGGGTCTTGGAGCATATCCCCCATGGATAAGGGGGGACTACTATATATGAAATACTTAGAACAGGCAAGTTCATAGAGACAGAAAGTAGAGTAAAGGTTAGTAGGGCCTGGGAGAGTCCTGGGGAGTTATTGCTTAATGGGCACAGAGATTCCATTTGGGCTGATGAAAAATTTTGAAAGTAGGTAGTGGTGTTGGTTGCACAGCATTGCAAATGTAAAATAAATGCCATCAGATTGCATGCTTAAATCTGGTTAAAATAGCAAATTTTATGTTTTCTATATATATGTGTTTTATAAAACATAAAAATATAAATATTAAAATTTGTTTTTATTTTATGCATGCAATTATAATACATTCCTACAATAAAAAATTATTTTTTCTTAAAACCCAAATGAGTTAAAGTCATCCACTTTTGTCAAGTTCTGTGGTGTTTGGTGCAGAGCATCACCAGGATGCTCTGGTACGTGATAGAACACTTGGGGGAACAGGGTAGATGGGACTTGGGGACTGCTGCTGGCTGCTGGCCATCAGGACTGGAGTCTGTGGCCTCCCGAGACATCCATGCCGTAGTCAGAGGTTCTGTTGAGCATTTGCTGTGTGTCGGGCACCGTGGGAAGACTTTACATGGATCACCTCATTGAACTCTTGGGACAGCTCCATAAAGGAGGTGCTTATGTTGCCCCATTCTATGTGTGAGTAAACTGAGGCCCAGAAAAAGGGGTAGAGCCAGTATTCACACAAACCCAGGGAGTTGGGACCATATGAGTCCCATGCTTTTAGCCACTGGACTCTCTTTTCTGCTGCCCAAATGCCTCTTTTGGATTAAAAAGCCCATTTTGAATAAAACGAAGCTGTTAGTGGCTTCCAAGCAGCTGTGGTCTTTCTGACTTAATGGTTTTGTTTTATTTATTATTTTTTAAAATCACATTCCATAGAAGGATGTGTTTTCTTCTGAACAAAGTCTGTTAGGAGGAAGGCCAAAGCATGCGGGCTTTCCAGTGGGTGGGCTACGGTGCTCCTGAGATGTGAAGTTACTGTTTCCTGCTGGGCTTTCGATAGCAATATCTAAATTTTCCTGTCTATCTTTCAGCCTTATTGAGGGTAGATTATGGCACTTGATGGTTTAATCTGTGTAATCTCTAGACAAAACATGTCTCCACTTGCCTGCCAGGAAAATGTTAATTTATTCTGCTTCTGGATCTGGAGAGGTAAATGAAGTAAGTGAAAATGCACTGTGTGTGTGTGTGTGTGTGTGTGTGTGTGTGTGTGTGCGCGTGCGTGCGCAGTCTCGCACATGTGTATTGGTACATAAGGATCTGTGTGAAATGAAGCAAGTGAGCCTTAAATCTAGAGATTTTAAGTGGAAGATTCTTGAGTCTCCTTTAAGGCTTATAACCCTCCTTTCCCTGACATTGTATGTAAAACTTTGTGTCTGTGGTATGATTATGTTTTTGGAGGGTGCACAATATAGTGTTCATCAGAATCTCGTAGGGGTTTTGGAGAATGTCAGTCTGTAATTTTGTGATGCCTGTTACTTGGCACGTCTTTCTTTTTGAAGAGCTACAATCATCTTAGGTATGAGAGGTACTTGATATTTAAGAAGCACCTTTATTTAGGTAAGGGGCTGGACGCAGAAAGCAGCAGTGGGAATTATTATTTAGAGCTTGTTAAGTTTGAAGCTTGGAAAAAAAAAAAACAACACAAACCCAGCCAGATTGAAATAAACTTTGGCAAAAGGAGCCCGAGGACACCAGTCTGCTCCTTTAACCATCAACTCCTCCTTCCTGTTCCTTCCCCGCCTTCTGTTCTGCTGCTCTAGCCCCTGCCCACCTTCTGTGCTGCAGGCCTGGAACCAACATGGGGAGTGGAAAGACCAGACATTTTCACTTTATTCAGCCTGTGTCTGGCACATAGTAGGAATTCAACAAATGGTAGCTTAAAAAAGCACACCCATCCAGATCTTTGTGAAATGGTAATTTGTTTGAGACATAGAATAAGGAGAGATTCCCGTTCTCTTAGAACCTAGGTGGAGCCCATAGACAGGCTCAGAGATTAGGCATTCATGGCAAATGGGAAGCCATCTGAATGTGAGTTTCTGTACTTAAAAACGATACCAAATATAATTTGCTGAGTATTGATCACATGCCATGTTCCGTATATGGTCCTTCATGTATGTTATCTCCACCAGGCATCACAGCAGTCCCAGAACTTGGTACTCTCAAAACTGTGTTAGAGAATGTAGTTCTTTGAGAGAACTGAGAAGTTAGGATTTTGAGGCCTGCTGTTTGCCTGATGCCGTGCCCTTCAGGTGAACCTAGCATTTCCTCATTTGACCAGGAAAGACTTGTCGTGGGAGAAAGACCATGAACTGAATGTTAGCAAATGGGGTGGTATATTCATTAGACGTGTCTGTCTGTAATTCACTTGGGATTGAGCAATCTTTCTCAAACATCACTGCATATATAAATCACTTAGGNGGGGAGTGGGAGAGGAAGAAGCAGGCTCACAGCAGAGGAGCCTGATGTGGGGGCTCGATCCCATAACGCCGGGATCACGCCCTGAGCCGAAGGCAAACGCTTAACCGCTGCGCCACCCAGGCGCCCCTGAGCTCACATTTCTAACCAGTTCCCAGGTGTTGCTTGCTGCTGCTGATCTCAGACGTTTTGTGTAGCCAGGGGATACAGTGTTAGGTTTATAAAGGACTTGCTCATATGTGATCTGATTTGCTCCTCACCCAAGCCCTGTGAGGTAGCCATTGTTAGTTCTACCTTTGAGATGAGAAAACAGAGTCTGATTAGAAACAGCTACCATTTTCAAGGGTGAGGCATTTCTAGGGACACAATAGCAAATAAGACAGATACAGCTCTTATTTAAAGAAATTGAAAATTCATGAGGGAAGACTCTGCATAATTAAATTTGAAAAGTTCTGAGTGCCTCAATGAATGTTTGTAAGATGGATGAATGGCTTGAGCTCTGGGTGTTGTCATTTACCACAGGAGGAAGAGACACGGGCTTGGGGCAGGGGAAGATGATGTATTCTTTCCTGGTGTAGCTATCTGGTAGGCAGTTCTGGGTCTGGAGTTGAGGAAAGGTATCCAGGGTGAGGAGAGTTGAAAGTTTGAGAACCATCAGTGCAAAGGTGGTGATTGAAGTTACAGAAGATTAGATTCAGGATACAGAAGAATGTGATGGAGAAGAATTTAAAGAGTAAAGAGTCTAGAACAGGCTCCTCGCTTAGGAATATGTCTGGCCAGTAGTTATGGGTTGACAGAAGAAGAAGAGCCCATGAAAAAGACCAAGAAGCATCTGCCAGGGAGGTAGGAGGGAAGGCACAGAAGCCAAGGGCAGAGAGACCTTCAAGGAAGTGGTTCATCACGGATGATGGGATGAGCCAGTATCATGTGCATGCTGATGTCATGTACTGAGGAGGACACAACATCTCTGCTGTGATAGTTCAGAATCCACTCATGAGGAAGCACCAGACAAACCCAGACTGAGGGATGTTCTACGAACTGGGCTGTACTTTACACAAATACTTGCATCCTGAAAGACTAAGGCAGATTAAGGAACTGTTCCAGATAAAAGGAGACTAAAAAGACATGACAACTAAATGCAATACGTGGTTTTAGATTTGATCTTAGATCAGAAAAAGTCACTCAAAGACATTATAGGCACAACTTAGAAAATTTTATTGCATTTTTAAAAGATTTATTTATTTTAGAGTGAGAGAGCACATGTGAGGGCACAAGTGGGGGAAGGGGCAGAGGGAGATAATCTTCAAACAGACTCCCTGCTGAGCACAGAACCTGGTATGGGTCTCAGTCTCCCAACCCATGAGATCATGACCTGGGCTGAAACCAAGAGCTGGATGCTTAACTGACTGAGCCACCCAGGCACCCCAATCTACAAAATTTAAAATAAGCTCTTAGATAAGAGCTGCCATGGACTGAATGTTTGAGTCCCCCCTGAATTCACATGTTAAGTCCTAACACCCAGTGTGATGGTATTTGGAGGCAGGGCCTTTGGGAGGTGATTAGGTCATGAAGGTGGAGCCCTTATGAATGGAATTGGTGCCCTTATAAAGGAGACTCCAGAGACCTCCCTTGCCCCCATCCCTCATGTGAGGACATGGTAAGAACACAGCAATCAAGCACCAGGAAGTGGCTCTTTCCAGACCCTGGATTTGCAGGCACCTTGATCTTGGACTTCCTAGTATCCAGAATGATGAGGAATAAATTTCTATTGTTTGTAAGCCACCAGGTCTATGGGTATTCCGTTAGAGCAGCCTGAACAGACTAAGACAGTAGTGTTGCATCAATGTTATTTTTCCAGAATCTGATAATTGTGCTGTGATGATATAACAGAAAGATCTGTGCTGTTAGGAAACATGAAGTATTTAGGAGTGAAGTATTGTGATATTTACAACTTACATTTCCATGGCCCAGAAAATAAAAAGGCAAAAAAATATAAGACAAAAAAAAGATTAATCAGAGAATCTGGGTGAACAAGACATGGGTATTCACTATATTATTCTTACAACTTTTCTATAGAAACGTTTCAAATTAAAATGTAAAAAAAGAAAGGAGTAGAATGCATATTGAGTTCTGTGGAGAAATCAGGAAACATAAAGGTCAAAAGTGACCCTTGGGTTTAGCCACATGGACTTAACCTTGAATTCATGGCACTTAAATTCTAGAAGGAAATTCATAAATGAATATATAATTACAAATTGGAATAAGGATTGGAAAAAAAGAACAGGGTGTGATGTGAAGGAATCGCATGCATGTAATTAGTGCTTTGGTCAAACCAAGATACAAAGAAGAGTCACCAGAGGGAGAGGTGAGGTCCAGGTGGACACAGGAATCAAGGAACGTTTGGGAGAGGTTACATTTGCACAGGATATGGAATGATGGGCAGGGGGTCCCAGGGAGGTGGACTATGCATCTTCTATGTAGGGGGAGCAAGGATGGGCACTGAGAAATCTGGTGTGTCTAGGGCATGGAGTGTGGGGGAGGGCAGCTGAGAAGGCAGGTAGGGGGTAGATTTAGAAGAACCTTGTTTTCCGGGCTGAGCACCATGACCTTTGCCTGAAGAGGTTATTCCTCTCGTCTTGTGTCTCAGCCAAAAGATGGCTTCCAAAGCTTCTCTCTGCATAGGAAAATATTTTACTAAATGCTCCCAGGTACTCAAGCCAGAAGCCAGTGTACCCTTCTTGCCACCCACCTCCTTCAGCCCCCACACCCAAATGTCAGCAAAGCCTGTCAGTTGTACCTTCTAAAGTGTTTGTTTACGGTTCTCCACCTCTGCTGCTATCACCTAAGTGATAGTGCTTTCACTTTGGTCTATCACCCAAGATAGGCCAAAGACTATCATCGCTCTCCTAGCTGAACCCCCTGCTGCAGTGCCCCTCCATTCATCGGACAACACAATATAATCATGTGTCTAAGCATGTCACTACCTCCTCCTCCTTCTCCAAAATTATTAAAGTCAAGATCCTAAACATGACCTGTTGGGTCCTATATGTTCTGGCTTCTGCCCCCTCTCCAGTTCTACCTTGTCCCATCCTTCTTTGTCTTGACTCAGCTCCAAACACTTAAGTTTTTTGGGTTTTCAATTCATTGTTGGGGCAAGGCTCTATTCTGACTCTGGTCTTTGCTCTTTCTTTCTTTTCCCTCTGCCTGGACCTCTCTCTTCTTCACCTGATCCTTTAACTGGTTACCCCTTATATTACTTTGTTAGGGCTGCCATGACAAAGTACCTCAGCTTGGGTGACTTAAACAACAAATTAATTTTCTTACAGTTCTAGAAGTGTGAGATCAAGGTGTCAACAGGGTTGGTTCCTTCCAAGTCTTTGGCTTGCAGATGGCTTTCTGCGTGTGTCCTCATGTGGTCTTNAGATGGCTTTCTGTGTGTGTCCTCATGTGGTCTTCCCTCTGAGTGTGTGTCCATCTAAATTTCCTTTTATGAGGACACCAGCCCTGTTGAATTAGGGCCGATCCTAATAACCTCACTTTAACTAAACTACCTTTTTCAAGACCCTGTCTCCATACAGTCACATTCTTAGGTCTTGGGTGTTCGGGCTTCAAAATATGAGCTTTGGGGAGACACAATTCAGCCCATAACTACTCTTCTCGATGTTTAGATTGGAGGCTAAACATCGCTTCCTGAGGAACTCCATTCTAAATTAGATTCTCTGTTTTCTTGTATATAGCACCCAGTTTGTTTTTCCCCTCTAATAACCTTTCCATTTTGTAGTTGCATATTCATTTATGGGTCTCCACCTAGAATTTAAGTGCCATGAATTCAAGGTCCATACGTTTTCTGGTCACTGTTATATCCCCGGTGTCTAGCACAGTCCCTGGCCCATAGTAAGCAGTCAGTGCAAATTTGTTGAATGAGTGTATTAATGAAAAGTCCAGAGACCGCACAGTATCTAGCGAGTCGTGTCTAGTTAAACTGAGACCAAAACCATTGAAAAGAGAGATGATTCTTACCCATGTTTAAAGATGTGCAGAACAAGCGATTTCACACCAGCCCTTGGCACCCCCCACTGCAGTCTCTTGGCATGAAATGTGCAAACGGTGGCTGGAAATCGATTCAAGCTCAGAGGTAGGCAGCTGGGAGGAACACATTTATAAAATTATTGCTGATATGTGCTGTGACATAGCCCAGCATGACACCACAGGCCAGTGTATGACCGAAACTAATGACGTTGGGCTTTTTGCTTAAAAGAAAATTCATCCTTAAGTAGGAACGCAGAACAAATTGCATTCTTGTTCAGTTGTTTTAGCTGTTTGGATTTAGACTTGATTTGAATTGGTTTTCTAGNTAAGAAAATTCATCCGTAAGTAGGAACTCAGAACAAATTGCATTCTTGTTCAGTTGTTTTAGCTGTTTGGATTTAGACTTGATTTGAATTGGTTTTCTAGGCGGATCCATTTAAAAAATTTAATATTTGGTAAAGTTTAGTGCATCAGTGCAGTTTTCCTCTAGCTTCTGGTTCACAGTCTCTGGAAGATCACTGAGTCTCAGGCATTCTCAGACAAGATCATAAATTCTAAGAATCGTCTTGATAGAAGGTTTTAGAGTATTCTTTTATTCGGTCCTCTGTGGGCAAAAGGTTGTTTGATTTGTCCAGGGCAGACTGTTCATTTATTTTTATTTATTGAGTAAACATGTGTTGAGTGTTTACTCTGTGCTAAGCACCATGGGTTAACAAAGAATAATAAGATGTAATATCCACTCAAAAAGTTGCTCCTTGAGGGCAAGGGCCAAATCTTGATCTTGTTTTCTCTTACGTGGTGCCTGGTTCACTGCATGGTGACATTTGTCATTTTTTTGTGCCCAGTGTCAGAATCTCCATCCTATCTTTTGAAAATTTCCCATTACATGAGTCTTAGTAGGGGGCAGGGCCCTTCTCCCACTAGAGGAGCTCCAAAGATGAGGTCATTGCTGTCCCAATGCCCTTTGCAGCTCACATGTGAGATGTGACCCGGACTTGGCCAATCGGATGCACTCGTGCAAGACTTAGAAATGGGAGCAGTGTTGTGCAGAAGTAGGGCCAGTGCAGGATTTTGGAGATGGCAGGAGCAGCAGTGGGCTTCTGGAGGCCAGTGATGGTGCCAATGTCAGCGCTCAGTGCCTAGCACAGGAGGGGCAGAGGCCTGAGCTGTAGCCTGCCGCCTGTTCAGTGGCTGCTGCAGTCCTTTCCTCTCTGATTGGCTCTTATCACCCGGGTTTGGCAGTGGTCATGGCTGCTGGACAGCCTACCTTTCTTCCTGTCCATGTGCAGTCCTGGCTATCCAGGCTTCCTGGTGGTTCTGTGAGCTCCTGGAATGCTTAAAGAAGCCAGAGTTGGTTTCTGTTGCTTACAACTAGGAAACCTGACTTGCGTACTCTTGCTCCACTAACCCAAAACANACTCTTGCTCCACTGACCCAAAACAGCAGTAAGTTCCTCACTTTTCCATAATTCACTTCAATTTTTATTCTGAGCTCTCCATTAAATTGGATGGCAGAAACTTCATCTTAGTCAATTCAGGATCCCTTCTCCCCACCCATCTTTCTTTAAGATAACATCTAAAAGTAATCTTTAATATTATNCTCTTGCTCCACTAACCCAAAACAGCAGTAAGTTCCTCACTTTTCCGTAATTCGCTTCAATTTTTATTCTGAGCTCTCCATTAAATTGGATGGCAGAAACTTCATCTAAGTCAATTCAGGATCCCTTCTCCCCACCCATCTTTCTTTAAGATAACATCTAAAAGTAATCTTTAATATTATAAAAGCATGGAAAGGTGAAAAATAGAGAAAAATGCCACAGATAATCCCAGCTACTCTATTCAACAACTGTTACTTGTACCTGCATCTTCTTTATGTGTGATAATGCAAACCATTCTCTGTGCTGCTTAAAACATTTTAAATCTATGTTATCGGATCAGCATTTTTCCTTGTGATTTCTAGCATTTATAATTATGAATCCTATTATAAAAACTTATTTTAAAAGTTTATGTGTTATTAAAAAATTAAAGCCATAGGAGAGCTGAAACAATAGTACCATGAACACCTGTGTACCTGCCCCTTCTGGATCAATTGTTAACATTTTGTCGGATTTGCTTTCTCTTTCTTGTGGACCTGTATGTTTTGCTGCTGAATTATTTGAAAATAAGTTGCAGAGGGGCGCCTGGGTGGCGCAGTCATTAAGCATCTTCCTTCATCTCAGGGTGTGATCCCAGCGTTCTGGGATCGAGCCCCACATCAGGCTCCTCTGCTGGGAGCCTGCTTCTTCCTCTCCCACTCCCCCTGCNGTTAAGCATCTTCCTTCGGCTCAGGGTGTGATCCCAGCGTTCTGGGATCGAGCCCCACGTCAGGCTCCTCTGCTATGAGCCTGCTTCTTCCTCTCCCACTCCCCCTGCTTGTGTTCCCTCTCTCGCTGGCTGTCTCTCTCTGTCAAATAAATAAATAAATAAATAAAATCTTAAAAAAAAAAGTTGCAGAAATTAGGGAATTTCATCTCTTAGTAGTTCAGCATGCATTTTCTAATGTAAAAGGACTTTCTCTGTTATAATTGCAATACCATTATCACAGTTAAGAAAATTAACAATAATTTCATAGTATCATCTAAAATCTAGTCCATATTCAAAATTCCCGAATTGTCCCAACGATGTCTCTTATAGCTGGGTTCTGAGAGCATCTTTCTTTTTTAAGTTTCCAGAGGCTTAAATAATATCTGAGTATTGGAGGTTATCAGGGGTTGAGGCATGCAGTCTGGGAGGAACTTGGTAAGACTATTTCATGTGCCTGGATCCTCACCATATCCCGTCTTGGGTTCTTGCTGGTTTCTTGGGTGAACAACTCAGAGCACAGATACCCAGTACTCTGATTTCCTACTGAGGGGGTCTCTCTTATAGTGCCCCCTAGTGGGGCTCCGCGGGGCAGGTGCTCCCCAATGCCCACACTCTCTGCTTTCTCTTTTCATCTTCTGTTGAAGGCAGGAAACCCTGGTCTGCGTCTTTGTGTTTATTTTTCCTTTGTCCCAAGTCCCTTCAAGGTTCAGGCTTTTGAAATTTAAAAGCCTTTTTTTTTTTTTTTTCTGTTTTCATGGTCTGACCATGGTCTGACCCCTTGAATAGAGAATGGTCATGGGATAACAGGACATACTGGCAGAAGGAGAAAAGAACATCGGTTAATCTTTCAAAATATTACCCTGGTTTATTTGTTCTGTGCAGACATTGGCACATGTATTTGGCTGTTATGCCCCAGGAGGGCCATACTGGTTGTTAAAACATTAAGATACTTCTTTTTTTTTTTTTTTAAAGATTTTATTTATTTATTTGACAGAGATAGAGACAGCTAGCGAGAGAGGGAACATAAGCAGGGGGAGTGGGAGAGGAAGAAGCAGGCTCATAGCAGAGGAGCCTGATGTGGGGCTCGATCCCATAACGCTGGGATCACGCCCTGAGCCGAAGGCAGACGCTTAACCGCTGTGCCACCCAGGCGCCCCTAAAACATTAGGATACTTCTGACCTAGACCACTAATCCCATCATCCTACAAGACAAGTTTTGCTGGTGTATACTTTCTTCATGTTTCTCCTATGTGTATTTTTAGATCTTTATGAATATAATTACTGTGGCGATAAACTAATACCATACAGTGATAAACAGCCACTGTCTTGGGCCCCGTATCCCCCAGGCCGTCCAGCCCCTCCCCCAGGACACTTTGGACCTTTGGCAGTCACTGGGTGAATGCCCAGAAGAGCAGGGCACCTTCAGGACCCTTTCTAAATCCCTTCTGATGGGTCAGTAGGGAGACTTCCCGCTTGTTTTGAATATTCCCATGGAGAAAATATATATCGGATCATATCACTTTCCTACTTAAAGCCCTTCATTGGCTCCCATTTCACTCAGAGTTAAGTTCCAGTTGCTTCACAGGGCACACAGGCATTATAAGGTATGGCTCTTGCTTTCCTCATTAGCTTCGGCTCTTAGAGTTTTCCCACCTGCTTCCTGTCCTGCCTCCTGCTGCTCACGTCCTCGCGAACTGAACCCATTTATTCCTTAAAGATCCCACACCCTTTTTGGACTCTGGGTCTTCTTGCAGTTCCCTCTGCCTGGAGTTGCCTCGCTAATGACTGCCAACCTTTAGGTCTTAGGTTAAAATGTCCTTTTTTTCTGGGAAGTGGTCCATGAACCTTCCTGGTCCAGTCTTAGGCTTCCTGTAGCTCTTTGAACTTCTTTTATTGTAGAACTTATAACAATTTCTTATTATTTCTGCTATCTTTTCACTAGGACTCTGAGTTCCAGAAGGTTAGCATCCATGCTTACACTGCACACCATTTTACCCCAACTGCCTCGCCTTGTACTAAATATACATTGGAAGAAATAATAAAGTTTACATATGCATTCCTAAACGTGTATATGTATCTGTTTTTACTTACACCCATACAAGTATGAGAGAGTGAACAGATGGGAATCAGAAAGGGGATAATAAGGCTAAAAATGTAATGATATCACTGCAAGGGTGCAAATGGGAACACTGGTGTTTGTGTGTAGATAATTCAAAATCTAGTAGCCTGGTGAAAGGAAGTTAGAGCTGATATGGACTGGGGCAGGAGAGTGTTTTACCAATAATTCATATTGTAGGTGCATCATCATGGCATCTTAAGGCCTCTTAGAAATAAAAGTCTAGTGGGGTGCCTAGGGGCTCAGTCAGTTCAGCATCCAACTCTTGGTTTTGGCTCAGGTCATGATCTCAGGGTCGTAAGATCGAGCCCCATGGGCTCCTGCTCAGCAGGGAGTCTGCTTGAGATTCTCCCTCTCTCCTCCTCCCTCTGTCCCTCCCCCTGCTTACATGCTCACCCTCTTTCTCTTTCTTTCTCTCTCAAAATAAGTAAGTAAGTAAATAAATAAATAAATCCTTAAAAAAAGAAATAAGGGGTACCTGGGTGGCTCAGTTGGTTGAGAGTCTGTCTTCAGCTGGGGTACTATACCTGGGGTCCTGGGATCCAGCCCCACGTTGGGCTCCCTGCCCAGTGGGGAGTTTGCTTCTCCCTCTCCCTCTGCCCCTCCTCCTGCTCATGCTCTCTCTCAAATAAATAAAATCTTTAAAAATAAATAAAGAAGAAATAAAGGTCTAGAGAAAACTTGGGTTGCCTATATCTTTACAGTGTGGAGGAAGCAAGAAATTAAATGTGGGCAATCTGTCCTCCATGCTTATGAGCCCATTAACAGAGCAAAGAGAATCCTTTCTTGTCACTATTGGGAAGCAAGGCATTCAAGATTGATATTTGATCCTATGGCTGTTAGGAACATAATAATGAGGCTGAACCCCAAAACGTTTTTCCACCTGACAGTGCTTCCTGCTTACCATAGACACTCGCTCCTCACCCCGCCAAGTCGCATCTGTTTCATAAACGTTGGCCGGCCTGCCATGAGTAATGGCTGCTCAGTCACTTAGGGGACAAATGTTCCATTTATGCTGAAGTCATGGGGAGTCTACATGGAGGTGTTATCTGCTTCCAGCCAGCTAATGAGGTAATCACCGGAGGTGGAGCTAGTCCAGGCAAGGTGTCCCAGTAAAGGCAGTGACTGACTCGCCAGGGCTTGACATGAAAGTTTGCTTCTCAAGGAGCTCGTTTTCATTTGTGCTGTAATGTATGGAAAGACTTGTTCATTTATTCACTTGTTTGCTCTTTTACCCCCTACTGTCATGATTGCAAGCCTAAATTCCAACAAGGAATGAGCATGATGTGTGATGAGTTATGAATGGAGAGAGGGGAATGTCAAACTGGAGTCAGTGTCCCATCTAAAGGAGGCAGGTGCTTTTCAGCTCTGGCCAGTTGTTTCTCTGGCATAGATTTGTGATCTGTTTTTGTTCTTTATTTTTTTTTTTAAGATTTTATATATTTGTCAGAGAGAGAGCATTTGCACACAAGCAAGGGGAGCGGCAGGCACAGAGAGAAGCAGGCTCCCCACTGAGTAAGAAACCTGATGCGNAAGATTTTATATATTTGTCAGAGAGAGAGCGTTTGCACACAAGCAAGGGGAGCGGCAGGCACAGAGAGAAGCAGGCTCCCCACTGAGTAAGAAACCTGATGCGGGACTCAATCCCAGGGCTCTGGGATCATGACCTGAGCGGAAGGCAGATGCTTAACCGGCTGAGCCACCCAGGCGTTGCTCTGGGATAGATTTGTAATACTGCTTTGCAGGCATTCCATTTTCCCTCCTTCAGAGGCCCTTCCTTTAAGGGGATTATATATCCCCTCCCTGTTGACTGGCTTTGGCCAAGGAAACATGGGTGGAAGAGGCATGTGTCACTTCCAGGTGAAAGCCATAAGCTTGGTTTGTTGTGTCTCCTTTTCCTTTGGACACTGTGACCATCAGTGTTTCAGATGGAGCTCAGGGAGAGACAGGGAGCAGAGCCACAGCCTACCCGCGATGGACATGGAGTATGAGTGAGAAAGCAGTCAAAGATTTAGGCCTTATTACTGTAGCATCGCTCACCTATCCTGACTATATATGTAGTATTCCAGATCTTTGGATTTTTGTTTCTTTTTCTGAGAGAAGCCATAAATCCAGATTTTTTGTGAAATATGTATATTTTAATTTTATAATGAACCAATTATATATATAACATATAACATATATATAAATTATAACATACAACGAATTATATATATACACAAAATTCGGAAGATGGGCCAAAAAACATCTGTGGACAATTGGTTTCATACCTCTAGGCAAGACACAAGGTACATCATGGTGTACAAAACAGACATGCTCCTTAGCTTGTAGGGCTTACAAGAAATAAATGCTAGACAAAAAATAATAATAATAATAATAATTATTATTATTATTATTGAGTTGTCCTTGTGATAAGCACTAAAGAGAAGTACAGGGTGAAGTGAGAGCTGAGGGGAATTAATCTAGATGAGGGTCAGGAAGGGCTTCACTAGGAAGTGAGAAGGACTTGGCCAGTTCAAGGGCACAGCATGGGGTCTGGGAACAGGTGAGAATGGCCTGGGGACAGGCCCTGAATGGGGAAGTAGGGACTCTGACCCTAACCCTAACTCAGAAGTTGAGGAGCTGAAAGAATTTCAGTATAGCTCGAGCTCCAANCACATGCTCCTTAGCTTGTAGGGCTTACAAGAAATAAATGCTAGACAAAAAATAATAATAATAATAATAATTATTATTATTATTATTGAGTTGTCCTTGTGATAAGCACTAAAGAGAAGTACAGGGTGAAGTGAGAGCTGAGGGGAATTAATCTAGATGAGGGTCAGGAAGGGCTTCACTAGGAAGTGAGAAGGACTTGGCCAGTTCAAGGGCACAGCATGGGGTCTGGGAACAGGTGAGAATGGCCTGGGGACAGGCCCTGAATGGGGAAGTAGGGACTCTGACCCTAACCCTAACTCAGAAGTTGAGGAGCTGAAAGAATTTCAGTATAGCTCGAGCTCCAGTTGGCAAGAGTTGAAGTTCATGTGGTGAGAGAGTCCTAATAGGCCATAAAGAATAATTTTGGCTTTAGACTGATGGTAATAGGGAGCCACTGAATGATTCTTAGGAAGGCATGGTCACATTCTGAGGTTGTGGAAAAGTGACATTTAATCATTTTCTTTATTGGTTTATTTGACATATCTTCGAGTATCCACTCTGTGGCAGGCATTGTGTTAAGCCCAGGAAATGGAAAAATAAATTCTGTCCTCAAGGAGCTTGTAGCTTAACTTAATTAGGTTGATGACACAGAGACACAACTATAAGTAAAAACAGACAGTGGTATGTCATCATCCATTCATTCACTTATTTATTCACAACAGACATTTATTGAGCACTTAAACATATGTGCTGGGCACTTTTTATACACGTTGGGTGTATAGTGAGCAAGACATTATGGATCTTACAGTTTAAGTCACTTCGGAGGGCAAAGTTTCTTTATTTTTAAAATGGAAAAGTATTTGCATCACAACAAAATTGTTATGATGTTTACATGAGAGAAAGTGCTTAGCATAATGTCTGGAGGATATGTGGTCTATAAAAGACAGCTACTTACTGTGATTATTATTATTATTATTTACCTCATGGAAGGGAAGAATTCCTAAGATCAATATGATTAGAGGTATTAGATGTACAAGGGGTAGCCAGAGAAAAATGTGGCTCCAGAGAGACTGGAACTAATTACGACTGGCAGGTGTGTGTGTGTGTGTGTGTGTGTGCGTGCGCGTGCACCTGCACACGCCTGCATGTTGGAGGGTCATAGTAGCACACCTCTCACAAGTAGAATATTAAGACTATGATTGACAGGTCATATGACCTTCGCTGAGCTAGGAGAGGAAAGGAGAATCTGGGGAATGAGGCTGAAAGGTAAAGCTGATGCACAGAGATGTATAGAGAACACAGGAAGTAGATGTGCAAGTCCTTTCCTGCCTGATTCAGGATGTGTGGTCATTTGGAGTGCATAACCATTGGCAGGATGACCATAATCCTTTCTGAATAAATTAAGAGAATAAATAAAACATTTCCAAGGCATCTGTCACCTCAGCTAAGGCCCTGCAACATTAAACTAAGGCAGATGGGTACACTAAGGTTGAGTTAAAAGGCGCTCTGCATTGGAAGTAGGGCTGTTAGGTGATGGGGCAGCCATTTTGACATTGAATGAATCTTTGTAAGTGCTTGGTAATAATACGGTGATAGATGCTATATAAAGATGCTATTTTGGAGCACCTGGGTTGCTCTGTCGGTTAAGCCTCTGACTGTTGATTTTGGCTCAGGTCATGATCTCAGGGATCGAGCCCCACATTGGGATCTACACTCAGTGTGAAGTGTGCCTGAGATTCTCTCTTTCCCTCTCCCTCTACCCACCCCCGTCTCTCCCCCAACTCTCTCTCTTTCTAAAAATAAGTAAATAAATCTAAAAAATGTTATACACAAATAATGAATCATGGAACATTACATCAAAAACTAAGGATATACTGTATGGTCACTAACATAACATAATAAAAATTATTATAAAAAATAAAAAAAGTTTTAAAGATGCTATATTAGAAGCCAGATATGTCATGTGTATGTACTTGTCTATTTTGCTGAAACATACAGAGCAGCTCTGTCCAACAGGCATATAATAACAACCAAATATATAATTAACATTTTTCTAGTAGCCACATTGTAACAGTAAAAAGAAACATGGGAAATTAATTTTAGTATTTTATTTAACATAATATATCCAAAGGCAAATGTTCTATTTCAACGTGTAATCAATATAACAATTATTTATTAGATATTTTGCATTCTTTTTTCATCTTTCATAGTCTGAAATTCAGTATGCATTTTATACTTAACAGCGTATGTCTGTTTTGACCAACCACATGTGCTAATGGCTACCAGTATTGGGCAGCACAGAATACAGAACAGTGACTTTCAAATGTTTTTGACCAGAGTAAGAAACACACACACACACACACACACACACACAGATGAAGCAAAACTTTTATGAAATAATAATCACATTATGAAACTTGCACTCTGCTATTTTCTATTCCATTCTATTCAATTTTTTAAAAAATGCTGGTCATGACCCACTAAATCGATTTTATGATCACCTGTGGGTGGAGGCCTGCAGTTTGAAAACCACTGATACGGAAAGCATGTGAGGTTACATCTTGAATGGGAGGTTAAAGGTGTAGGTTCTGGTGTTAGTGCTTCAGGCAAAAATCTAGTATGGCCCAAATTACCTTAAATTGCCCTGGGTCTTTAGAAGGGCAAAAGGCAAGAATTAACTTATCTTGTTTCTCTTTGCATTTTGATTGTGACCTTCAGTTCTCTGGGGCACTGGAGCCAAATTCTACTGTGATTGGTTTTAAGAGCCGCAGGATAAATTTTTCTCTCTTTCTCATAATTGAATTCATATAAGGTAAATGTGTGTGTTGCCAACACCCTGGATACAATAGGTGTTCAGTTGATTTACATATATCTTATTTTCCTACAGGCGTAAAGTCTTACAGGATCCAAGAAATGGCCTTGGGATGAGAGCCATGAACCACCCCGAAATTATATGCAACTTAAAGATGTTGCATCTTGTCTTGCAAAGGATCTTTGTTCCAACAAAAGCTAAGAAAATACATTGGTCTAGTGTGCTTATAATAATGTGGGGTAGACCTTTCTCTAGCTTCTAGGTTGTGCAGCTGGGCTGTGCAAATTAGACAAAAAAAAAACCCCAGATTAACGGGAGAAGAGATATACACACTTTATTTGGTATTTATATATAGTTTTACAAGTACAGAGACCTGAGGCCTTCTTAGAAAAGAAATGAAGACCCAAAGAGGTGATTAAGAACTGGGGGGCTTATATACCATCTTAACAAAAGAAGGTACATTTGTGGAGAAGTGACAGAGCAGAGGGAAGGGGTTTGGGCTTTTATGTGTAGTAAATTGGGGAAAGGGAAATATATGGGGGAAACTAACTGAAGATAGGAATTACCTTAGTAAAGTTTGTACTACAGGTCCATTTCGGTGCTCAAGTTCGGTTTCCAGTGATAAGGGTTGATAATGGTTTTCTCCCCTGGTGCAGAAGGGAGGGGAAGACCCTCACAGAGGGAAATTTATGTCCTACTCTTAGGTAGAGAGGGGGGGAACGAAGAGCTCTTTGTGTCTGCTCCTTCTTAATTACCTTTACCTCCAAACAAGCCTCATGCGAAAGTGGCATATTGTGATCGCCTTCAATGCACATAGGGATAGTTCACTAATCTTGTAATCGTAATGATCTGAATCAATCCTGCGAATCCAAAGGGAGTTAAGAAAAGTCTCTGAAGATGCAAAATAAATGTCTGGACGCTGCCTGGAACCCATATCTGAATCCTGTGCATCCTTTGAAAGCAGTGCTAAAATGCCTCTGAGGCAAAAACTTGATGGAAATGAGTGCCGGAAGGCTCCCTGGCAGTGGGAGACAAGTTTGAGGACCGTCTGAAGAAAAGGGAGAAGACGGATGCTACAGGAACAGGCCACACCTGACCTGACCACGCCTAATTCTTTGCAGACATCCCGGGGCGCCTCCAAAGGTGGGGAACCGGTGGCCCCCTGCGGCTCTCGCGCTCATTCTCCCAGGTGCCTCTCCTCTCCTGGTCACAGCTGATTGGAGTGGAGGTGGTCACTTGACTGTAGTTCAGCCAATCAGAGTCTTTGTTTCCTGAGAATTTGCATACAGAGAACTAGAAATCAGCCACGTTGGGTGCTGGAGCTCTTAAAGGGTGTGGGCGTGTGTGAGAGCTAGGCCTGGTGTTATGGCCAGCTAACACCCAGATAGGCAAGTTATGTGGAAGCAGGATGGGGAGACTTATAGAGGAAGGTGATTTGCAGAGCAGTTTAAGAAGTAGAAAGAAGCCAAGAGGCGGGATGGGCCAGCAACTTCTGGGTCATGTGAGGGTAGCCCAGTGGTTCTCAATAGGAAGAGATTTTTATACCCAGCACCACCCCCCAAAAGGGGTATTGGGCAGTGTCTGGAGACATTTTTAATAGTCACAGCTGGGTGAGGGGAATGCTATCGGTTTTTAGTGGGTAGGGGCCAGAGGGATGCTGCTTAAATATTCTCTCATTCCCAGAACAGCCCCCACAGCAAAGAATGATCTAGCCCCAAATGTCAGTAATGCCCATGGTAGCAGTATTTTTTCTGTCTGGGTCCTTAAAATAAATTCCACCTTATTTAAACTATCTTGAACATATCCTGTCCCCCATCCACTTCTGTCTCTCTAATAATAATACTAGCTAATGTTTATTGAGTGCTTACTATATGCTAGTCTCACATTAAGCACTTTCTTGACATTAACACATTTAATCTTCCAAACCAACCTTATTAGTCAGGAACTATTATTAACTCATTTTATAGATGGAAAAACTGAGGCTTAACTCAGTTAACTTGCCCCAGACAAGAGTCAAGGCCGTGAATCCAGAAAGCCTGGCCTCAGAGCTTAGGCTCTTAATTATTATGCATAGAGACTAAGGCCAAAAAGCTATAAAAGCAGCCACAGGAGCTCAAAAGGCACAGTAGCTTTGGGAGGGGAGCATTTAATTTAGGAACAAAAATGCAACGTGCTCAATAGCAACAGAAGATAATACCATATTAGAGTCCAGTAATCATAGTAATGAACATTTTCAAGTGTTTATTGTGTTCAGTACTTCTCTGCTTTGCAAATGTTGGCTTATGAGGCCGCTTTTATTATTATCATCCCTATTTTATAGATGAGGAAACGATAGTACAGTGTAGTGAAGTAAATGTCACAGACCTAGTAAATGGCAGCTAAAATTCTATCCCAGATGCTCTGGCTCGAAAGTCTGTGCATTTTCTAACATACGAGGCTATTTCTCAGTAAAAGCAAATAGAGACATTTACAGTATCAAACATAAGTCAAGGCCCTTGTATTTTAAAAGATGCAAATTAAAAGAAGGGCCATGGGGAAGGAGAGAACAATGTGAGTTGAGATTTTAACGTATGAATATGCAGGTTCAAATTTAGGGGGTCCATTATTTGCTGCTGTGACTGGGATGGGGGACTGGCATGGATGCCTTGGATGCTCGACTTAAGCCTGAAATGGCAAAGTGGACCTAAAGTGAATTGAAGTCCATGGTGAAAATCTGAGGCTTGTTCTGCTGGTCCAGGAGAGCCAAAGGTTTGGGGCAAAGGAATGAAGATTATGGTTAGGTAGGTTAGAAGATACCTCTGTGGCAGTGCAGAGCATAGCATACATTGGGGCAGTGAGGAAGTGGAGTCAGGGAGACCTGCCACATGAGACTGATCTTGACCAGAGGGCAGGGCATACTGAGGATTTGAGAAATGGTTCAGAGGTAGAAAGGTTAGACTCAACAAATGGCTGGACTTAGGACTGAGAAAGGGAGGAGGTAAAAATGACAGTAAGATCCTAGATGGGGATTTGGTGGTTGGTGAATCTGGAAAAGGAATATAGCCCCAAAAATGTATTTTTTAAAAGTAAAAGCAATACTGGGTGCCTGGCTGGCTCAGTCGGTAGAGCGTGCAATTCTTGATCTTGGGATTTTGAGTTTGAGTCCCACATTGGGCATAGAGATTACTTAAAAATAAAATCTTTAAAAAAAAAAGTGAAAGCAGTACAACATGACTTTTGAACATGGTAGACGGAGTAAAATTCTCTAATCCTAACCCCTAGATATAATCCATTTTTATTTATGGTATAAAATATGTTTTTATAAATGTGTGTGTATATGTATGTATTAATCTTGAATTATATTATTCTGCATTTTTCCACACAATATATTATGTGCTTCTTTCCAAACCAATTCATATATACTTACAACATTATTAATGGCTACATAATATTCCACTGTCTGGGTCTATTAAGATTCATTTAGCCAGCTGACTATTGATGGAAATTTGAGTGGTTTCCAGTTTTCTGTTTGTTTGTATGTTTGTTATTACCAGCAAAGCAATGGATGTCTTTGTATATCTTTGAATTTTTGTGCAATAAATTTTTCATGGAATTGCTGGGTCAAAGGTTGAGCACATTTAAAATTTTGATAAATTCTTCCAAACTCTCAGATAGCCAGGTTTTTAGGAGAGGTTAATGAGTTCTGGTTTGGTCAAATTAAGGTCAGAGTGCCAAAGGCCAAAGATCAGTGTGGATGCCCCCAAATCATTAGTAACCCAGGTTAGGACTCTGAACAAAAGTGACAACTAGAGATATGCCAGAGGCAGAGCTATGAGAATTCTAAGCCTCCTAATGATGTAAGATAATAAACTATGCTTCAAATCTAAGTATATACTAGACACATTAATTATAAAAGGTTCTCAATGTACTGTGAAAGTGTATATACAGCATAAGAAAACATAATTCCATCTTAAATTTACCATAAAACTAATACATTAACTATGATAAATGTTAATTAAACATCCAAATGATGATATTTCTTTCCTCTTTATTTAAATTTAGAAATGCTTTTGGAAGAAGGTGGTTTGGATCCCTCGGATCTCTTAAAAAGCATTCACCAAATGTCAGTGCCCTTCTGCTAAAACCACTAGAAACATACTTGCAGTTGAACAAGTCGGTTGAGATTATTCTTCACTTCAGCACTGGGGGGAAATGTGCAATGGGAGCTGCGGGGAGTCTTGGTAGGAGGGTATTAGGAGGGACTTAGTACAGGATGTGGACCCAGGTTGGACGATTTGGGGAAGGGTTTAAGGAACTGGGGCTTTGCTCTGGGTTGGGTACCTGCGGGAAGTGGGAGTGATTCTGTGATTGGGCGTGTTAATAAATCTGAAAGGAGAAAAGACCAGAGTGACATCCAGGCGACTTGATAAATCAGTAAAGAAGCAGCAGGCCCTCATGTTGGACAGGATGGGGGAATTCTGGTGATTTGGCGGTTTGGACAATGTTCCTGTTTGGTCTCAGTCGTGTTGTCTTGCTGTATTGTGGTCTCAGAGAGGCTTTGTCTGATGTTGGTGTTCTGTGTGGTTGTTTCGTTTTATTTTTTATTTTATTTTTTTTTAAAGATTTTATTTATTTACTTGACAGAGATAGAGACAGCCAGCGAGAGAGGGAACAGAAGCAGGGGGAGTGGGGGAGGAAGAAGCAGGCTCATAGCACAGGAGCCTGATGTGGGGCTTGATCCCAGAACGCCGGGACCATGCCCTGAGCCGAAGGCAGACGCTTAACCGCTGTGCCACCCAGGCGCCCCGGTTGTTTCGTTTTAAAGGAGGACACCAAGCCCTAGCTGTGAGGGCCAGCAGATTAGCTCTTTGCAAGACCAAGACCACGCTGATAGTAAGTACCAGGTCAGCTCATGGATT
Source organism: Ailuropoda melanoleuca (assembly GCF_002007445.2). Lineage (NCBI taxonomy): Eukaryota > Metazoa > Chordata > Mammalia > Carnivora > Ursidae > Ailuropoda > Ailuropoda melanoleuca. The sequence continues at coordinate 14,197,910 of NC_048229.1, forward strand.
GTCAGGGTGGCAGCTTCTTTTATTTTTATTTTTTTTTTTATTTTTTTATTTTTTTTTATCCTTCTCAGGAGGAAGTTTCCACTGTCTTTGCCTGGCTAATCCCTACTGATCCTTCAGATCTCAGCTTAGACCTCATTTCTAAGGATAGTCTTTCCTGATCCACCTCCCCGCCCTGAAAATAAATAGATCAGGTCTTCCTGTTACACTGTCCTCAGCAACGTGTGCTGCTCCTTTGCAGCACTCCTCACAAGTGTCATTGCTTAATTGTGCCACAAATTATTTAGTAACCGTGTCACCAGCTCACCTATAAACACGACCGAGAGTAGAGATCATGTTTGTCTTGTTTCTCCCAGTAATGTCAGTGGCTCAGAGAGCGACGCCACTCGGTAGGTGCTCAACACTAGCATTCGATGAGCAAATATTGAATGAATATGAGACAGTGAGCTGCTTATGTGTGTGGATTATACCTCCCTCATCTCTGTATCCCAGGGCCGATAACTGCACTTAGCAAATAGTAGACTCTCAATGAATTTTTGTGTAATGAGTTGTGATGGTTAATTTCATGTGTCAACTTGACTGGGCCACAGGATGCCCAGATAGCTGATTAAATATTATTTCTGGTTATGTCTGTGAGGGTGTTTCTGGAAGAGATTAGCATTTGAATTTGTGAACTCAGTAAAGCAGATGGCCCTAATTTGTTGAGGACCTAAGTAGAACAAAAGGGTGGAAGAAGTTTGAATGAACTCTGTCTGATTGTTTGAGCTACTTCTGCCCTTGGCACTCCTGGTTTGAGCCTTCAGACCTAGACAGGAATGAACACCATTAACTCTTTGGCTCTGGGGTCTTGAACTACGTGGCTGATTTTCCTGGGTCTCCACGTTTCAGAAGCCAGGTTGTGGGACTTCTCAGCCTTGATAATTACATGAGCTGATACCTTATAGTAAATCTCTTCATGTAGAAGAGATCTGTATCTCCTATCGGTTCTGTCTGGAGAACTCTGACTAATACATGGGCTAATGGCCTAATTCTTTCCCATTCATTTCATTCTGTGCAAGAAATCATTCCAGTGGCTTCAGAGTTATCCCAAATAATTGAGTATGTTCGATGCAAATGTAGTTGATGGCTCAAGTGTGTGGAGTGGTTAGCTGAAAACCATTCTGTGAAATATTTGACCCGAATTTTCTCCTCTTTGCCTCACACACCTTTTTTAATCTATCAGAAGCTCTGCATAGTCTCAGATCAAATAAAGGCCCTCAAGAAACCAGTGATGGCTATCAGAGCTCTGCACACTTCATTGGAAAGCCATAAACACAATTACTAGATTATTAAGGATTGTAAAACAGAAGCTTTGAAACAACATGCACAGAATTGCCTAGTTGGGCATGAACAGTGTCCTGCACATGCCAATGCCTCCCTGTTGGAAGCCACCTAGGAAAAGACAGAAGATTGTGAGCAGAAATGTCTTAGAGGCATAAGGAAATCTGCTAAGGAAGACCTGGGTTCTACTCACAACTCTGATGCCCCTCGGGTGATACATTAATTGAACTCTGAGAGCCTCTGTTTCCTCTCCTGTAAAACAGGTTACTTAAGGACTGATTTCATTAATGCCTTAATTCTTTACCCCTTCTGTTAGGTTCCTAGCTCTACCTTAACAGAGTGCCATACATTGGGCAGCTTAAACAGCAGAAATTTATTATAGTCTTACAGTTCTGGAGGCTAGAAGTCCAAGATCAAGGTGTTGGTAGTGTTGGTTCTTTCTGAGGTCTAATCGGCAGGAGGGGCAAAGGGGATGAATCCACTCCATGCTTCTCTCCTTGGCTTATAGATGGCCATTTCTTCTCTTGTGTCTTCACATTGTCTTCCCTCTGGGTTTCTTTGTCCAGATTTCCCCTTCTTATAAGACCACTAGTCAGATTGGATTAGGACCCACTCTAATGACCTTGTTTTAACTTGATTACCTCTGTAAAGACCCTATCTCCAGATAATGTCACATTCTGGGATACTGGGGGTTAGGACGTCAACATATGAATCTTGGGGAGACAGTTCAACTCATAATACCCCTCCTATACCCACAGCCTTACCAGTTCCTCTCATAAAAGAGGTAGAGTCCATTTACCTGTTTTGAATCTATGCTAGCCACATGCCTTAGATTGGCCAATGGGATGTTAGCAGAGGTAATGCAAGCAGAGGTCTGAAAAAATATGCATTTCTACTTTTGCTCTAGGTTTTCTGCGATCGCCATGGGAGTATTCCCAGGCTAGCCTTCTGTGTTGTGGAACCAAGTCTTCCCAGGCATTTCAGCTGAAGCCATCTTAGATCAGCTAACAGCCAGCCAAATCCTAGACACGAAAGTGAATCAAGCCAAGATCAGCAGAGCACTTAGATAACTGGCAATTAACCACAGACATGTGAGCAAGACAGCAAAATCAGATGAGCCCAGGCCAGGTCAGCTGAACCCCATATTAATGTTTATTACCATATGCCCTGGAGTTTTTATGGTTGTTTGTTATGCAGCATTATTGGGAAAATATATGACTGATACAGGATTAGTAACATCTACTCACTGAATGGTGAGGACCTATGAGAAAGTACGTAGTGTTAAATGAATTGTAGCCATGGTATTATAGTATTTTACAACCTCTTGAGTATTATGTGGAAGTAAAGAGTTACCAATATACATTAACATGCTGTGTAATAATAGTGATAAGAGGTTTGGAATGAATAAAGCTAATGAATTGGGCACGGGATATAAACCATAAATGTGAGTATACACTTATACACATGAATCAGTCATGATATTATATGATGTCTGCTCTGTGTGGTTTCTTAGAGACCACCTCTGAGAAAAATAAGGCTCAGAGAATCAAAATGACTTATTCCAGGTCACATAGCTAATAAGTGGCAGAGCTTTCTCTGGAATGTGAGATATTTATGATTTGCCTAACGNTCCTTCAGATCTCAGCTTAGACCTCATTTCTAAGGATAGTCTTTCCTGATCCACCTCCCCGCCCTGAAAATAAATAGATCAGGTCTTCCTGTTACACTGTCCTCAGCAACGTGTGCTGCTCCTTTGCAGCACTCCTCACAAGTGTCATTGCTTAATTGTGCCACAAATTATTTAGTAACCGTGTCACCAGCTCACCTATAAACACGACCGAGAGTAGAGATCATGTTTGTCTTGTTTCTCCCAGTAATGTCAGTGGCTCAGAGAGCGACGCCGCTCGGTAGGTGCTCAACACTAGTATTCGATGAGCAAATATTGAATGAATATGAGACAGTGAGCTGCTTATGTGTGTGGATTATACCTCCCTCATCTCTGTATCCCAGGGCTGATAACTGCACTTAGCAAATAGTAGACTCTCAATGAATTTTTGTGTAATGAGTTGTGATGGTTAATTTCATGTGTCAACTTGACTGGGCCACAGGATGCCCAGATAGCTGATTAAATATTATTTCTGGTTATGTCTGTGAGGGTGTTTCTGGAAGAGATTAGCATTTGAATTTGTGAACTCAGTAAAGCAGATGGCCCTAATTTGTTGAGGACCTAAGTAGAACAAAAGGGTGGAAGAAGTTTGAATGAACTCTGTCTGATTGTTTGAGCTACTTCTGCCCTTGGCACTCCTGGTTTGAGCCTTCAGACCTAGACAGGAATGAACACCATTAACTCTTTGGCTCTGGGGTCTTGAACTACGTGGCTGATTTTCCTGGGTCTCCACGTTTCAGAAGCCAGGTTGTGGGACTTCTCAGCCTTGATAATTACATGAGCTGATACCTTATAGTAAATCTCTTCATGTAGAAGAGATCTGTATCTCCTATCGGTTCTGTCTGGAGAACTCTGACTAATACATGGGCTAATGGCCTAATTCTTTCCCATTCATTTCATTCTGTGCAAGAAATCATTCCAGTGGCTTCAGAGTTATCCCAAATAATTGAGTATGTTCGATGCAAATGTAGTTGATGGCTCAAGTGTGTGGAGTGGTTAGCTGAAAACCATTCTGTGAAATATTTGACCCGAATTTTCTCCTCTTTGCCTCACACACCTTTTTTAATCTATCAGAAGCTCTGCATAGTCTCAGATCAAATAAAGGCCCTCAAGAAACCAGTGATGGCTATCAGAGCTCTGCACACTTCATTGGAAAGCCATAAACACAATTACTAGATTATTAAGGATTGTAAAACAGAAGCTTTGAAACAACATGCACAGAATTGCCTAGTTGGGCATGAACAGTGTCCTGCACATGCCAATGCCTCCCTGTTGGAAGCCACCTAGGAAAAGACAGAAGATTGTGAGCAGAAATGTCTTAGAGGCATAAGGAAATCTGCTAAGGAAGACCTGGGTTCTACTCACAACTCTGATGCCCCTCGGGTGATACATTAATTGAACTCTGAGAGCCTCTGTTTCCTCTCCTGTAAAACAGGTTACTTAAGGACTGATTTCATTAATGCCTTAATTCTTTACCCCTTCTGTTAGGTTCCTAGCTCTACCTTAACAGAGTGCCATACATTGGGCAGCTTAAACAGCAGAAATTTATTATAGTCTTACAGTTCTGGAGGCTAGAAGTCCAAGATCAAGGTGTTGGTAGTGTTGGTTCTTTCTGAGGTCTAATCGGCAGGAGGGGCAAAGGGGATGAATCCACTCCATGCTTCTCTCCTTGGCTTATAGATGGCCATTTCTTCTCTTGTGTCTTCACATTGTCTTCCCTCTGGGTTTCTGTGTCCAGATTTCCCCTTCTTATAAGGCCACTAGTCAGATTGGATTAGGACCCACTCTAATGACCTTGTTTTAACTTGATTACCTCTGTAAAGACCCTATCTCCAGATAGTGTCACATTCTGGGATACTGGGGGTTAGGACGTCAACATATGAATCTTGGGGAGACAGTTCAACTCATAATACCCCTCCTATACCCACAACCTTACCAGTTCCTCTCATAAAAGAGGTAGAGTCCATTTACCTGTTTTGAATCTATGCTAGCCACATGCCTTAGATTGGCCAATGGGATGTTAGCAGAGGTAATGCAAGCAGAGGTCTGAAAAAATATGCATTTCTACTTTTGCTCTAGGTTTTCTGCGATCGCCATGGGAGTATTCCCAGGCTAGCCTTCTGTGTTGTGGAACCAAATCTTCCCAGGCATTTCAGCTGAGGCCATCTTAGATCAGCTAACAGCCAGCCAAATCCCAGACACGAAAGTGAATCAAGCCAAGATCAGCAGAGCACTTAGATAACTGGCAATTAACCACAGACATGTGAGCAAGACAGCAAAATCAGATGAGCCCAGGCCAGGTCAGCTGAACCCCATATTAATGTTTATTACCATATGCCCTGGAGTTTTTATGGTTGTTTGTTATGCCGCATTATTGGGAAAATATATGACTGATACAGGATTAGTAACATCTACTCACTGAATGGTGAGGACCTATGAGAAAGTACGTAGTGTTAAATGAATTGTAGCCATGGTATTATAGTATTTTACAACCTCTTGAGTATTATGTGGAAGTAAAGAGTTACCAATATACATTAACATGCTGTGTAATAATAGTGATAAGAGGTTTGGAATGAATAAAGCTAATGAATTGGGCACGGGATATAAACCATAAATGTGAGTATACACTTATACACATGAATCAGTCATGATATTATATGATGTCTGCTCTGTGTGGTTTCTTAGAGACCACCTCTGAGAAAAATAAGGCTCAGAGAATCAAAATGACTTATTCCAGGTCACATAGCTAATAAGGGGCAGAGCTTTCTCTGGAATGTGAGATATTTATGATTTGCCTAACGTGGGATAACATGGTATTTTCATATCTCCTCCTAAGGAAGCTGTTGGCTTTAAAAAATGAACAGAGATGATCACTTTATTTCTGGAAATCTTCTTCTTTTTTTGTTTTTAAAGATTTTATTTATTTATTTGACAGAGACCAGCCAGCGAGAGAGGGAACACAAGCAGGGGGAGTGGGAGAGAAAGAAGCAGGCTCCCAGCGGAGGAGCCTGATGTGGGACTTGATCCCAGAGCACCGGGATCACGCCCTGAGCTGAAGGCAGACCCTTAACGACTGTGCCACCCAGGTGCCCCTATTTATGGAAATCTTCTGTCTTGATTTGAAGTTTGAAGTTGGGGCAGAAAAAACTAAACAGTCACCTATCCATTTGTCCACCCATCTATCTACATATCCAACCCTCCATCCATCCACTCACTCAACAAATAATGATTGAGGGCCTGCTGTGCATCAGGCACTGTACTAGGCACTGTATGTACTCTACTTCCGTCTGCCTTCCTTTCTCCTGCTTTTCCATTCTCTTTTTCATCAGTGCCTCCTCTTTCACTCTGCTCTGTAAATGTTGGCAAGAATGGATAAAAAAATGCCTACGTGTTAGAGCAAGTGTGTATAAGATTGATGCCGATGGTTTTAGTTCCATTGCAGTGTTAACTGCTGTGAGCACACCTTGACACACCTCAGTTTTGTTTTGTTTTATTTCGTGGTTTGGAAAGACCATGCAGTATGGCGGTTGAGAGCATGCCGATGAGCGCAAACACTCCACAGCCCCTTTCCCAACACTCCGACTGGAAGCTGGAAATGACATGTTTCTGAAGTTGATAGGTCTTTCCAACCATTGTCTGTCCATTTATTCCATTCTTTTTGGCACTTTTTATCACCCACCAGGTCAGGCTCTATATCCCTGCCCGGAACCTATGGGTGGACATGAGTTGTGCAGCGGTGCACAATTACGTAGAGCTTCTTACATGCCAGCATGGTTCTATATACTGTCCGTACTTGTTTGGGCTCCACGACAACCCTGTAAGGTAAGTACTAGTATTCCTCCTTTTATTGATGATGAGACTGAGGCACAGGAGGGGCGGGGTTTACCCAGAGTCACATGGATGCATGAAAGGTAAGTGACAGAGCTCTGACCTCTAGATCCAGAGTCTCTTCCATATTGCCTCTCTAAAACCTTTGCTGGCATTACCACTGAAGGGCATATCCTCCTCTGGACCACTGTTGGTGGTCTGCACTGCCACCACTCTGGAGCAAGCCAAGTGGTGATGCCAGTGGGCACGCGAAAGACAGTGCTTTTTTTCAGAGTAAAGCTGCTACGTATTTCAGCCTAGAATGTGAAACCAGATCCCCTCCACTCATGGACTCACCTATCAATCCCACAGTCTTTCAAGTCTTACCTTTCTTCTGAAACCAACGCTCAGCAGAACATGAGTTAGTGCCCATCTTCAGAATAGAAGACAGCAGGGAGAGGAGGTAGAAAGGCATCTCATTGAAGCTTCAGTTGCTATCTGTGAGATGGGAATTTGTTAAATGAATAGTGTAACATTAGGCTCTGACTTTTATTGAGTACTTAGTATGTGTAAGTATTGTGCTAAATGCTTTGCCATTTGCACACTCTCATTTAATCCTTAAAGCAGCATTATGAACAGGGCTGGCCCAGAGCAGTTCAGTAACTTGTCCAAAGTCACACAGCTAATAGGTAGGAAGCAGAGCCTGGATTCAGAGTCAGGCTGTAGAACATCAAAGATTTCACTCTAATACAATACCAGTGGTTTTCACAGGGGCAATACTGCCCTCTAGGACTCTCTCCAGAAGTCTGTGGGCGCAATTTTCATAGTTACACTGATGGGGAGTTACAAAATCATGAGGGCATGATTTGCTTTAGGGGATCAGGTGAGCTGGACATTCATCAATGTGGAGGACCTGTCCTTCGTCCTGCCAGACCTTCATGTAGGTGAAAACTCATATATTGTCACCTGAGCCTGTTTACATATAAACATAGAATATATTTTACATTTTTAAAAAATTTTAAGTAAACTCTGTGTCACACATGGGGCTCAAACTCATGACCCTGAGTTGAAGAGTCACATGCTCCACTGACTGAGCCAGCCAGGGCACCCTATTTTCCATGGTTTTAGCATACTCTGATTTTTCTAGGAATGCAATTTACAGTGTGCAACAAGGGATGGTTGTAGTTTATTTTGCTGAAAACTGTATTCATAGCTGTATACTGCTTCAGAAAAATCATATCTACAATGGCAATACCGTTCAAATTATTTGAGGGGCCCACACCACACCCCTGACTCGACTTGCATTTGTAGCTATTATGTGTACATAATAGTGGTTCTTGGTTTATGTGCCAACATCAGACTACCTTATTGTGTCTTCTAGAATTCACATATGAAATTGATTTTTGAAAATTATACATGTATAGGTTGTATTATCTCTGAATTTCGTTTCAGGATAGTAAAGGGCACATTATAATATATTTGTTGCAAAAGGGTGGGTAGAATGGATCATTGCTCCCAATTCTTTATTCTCTTTCTAAATGGCATTACACATCAGAACCTTTTGCCATGTGACTTTGCAGTACCTCCCACTAGAGTGGATAGAGAATATTTCTATGCCTCATTAGTTTGGGGCTTAGCCATGAGAGTTGCTTTGGCTAATGAAATGTGGACAGAAATGCAAATGTGCCAGTCTCAAGTCTGGTCCTCAAAGGCATCATGTGTTTTCACTGCTTCTCTTGATCTCCTGCCTTTTGCTATGAGCAAATCATGCTTCACATGGCCACCACTCTGTAGAGAATGGGGAGACCTTTAGAACAGATCTGAACCCAACCTGAAGCCTGGAGCCAGGCTCATAGAACCCCAGGTGAGCTCAGCAGAACCACAGCTGACCACAGACTCATAAGTTAAATAATATACATATTTTTTTCTTGTAACCCATTGAGATTTTGAAATTGCACATTACACGGCAGAAACTGACTCATACAAGGAGGTGTTGGCTCTGCTGAGATTGGTAAGCAGTGCATTCTGATATTCCTCCTGTAAGCAAAGCAGTTAGCTCTGGAACGCTTTTTAAATAGGAATTCTATTAGCATCGAAGAATGGCTAAATGATACCCTGATACCGTGTTAAAGGGGATGACAGATACTCGGCTTTCACATCCTTACGTTTAGGAGCTCTGTAGTTACTCTTAAAAACCCCGACCACCAGGGTAAGATGCTGGTGCTTTGGAAGGGTATAAATTCATAGAACGAGCAGGTCAGAGATAATTGACGAGTTCTCTTTTTTAAAAGGGAATCTGGCACCATGGAAACGACAAGTATGTTCAGGTCTGTGACTGTGGATTATAATTACCAAGTTATTAACCAGAGCATTATGTGAAAGATTGATGGTTCTTGCTCAATGTAATGTGTCCTTTAAATGCTAAATAATAAGTTAAATGCAAGGAATAAATAAGTTCGATGGCTTATTTATGGGGTAATTATGAGATATTTTCAGCCCATAAACTAGGGCATCTGTAGAAACCCATGCTATGGAGGAGAAAGAGCCCTGAATTAGAAATCAGGAGACCTGGATTCTCTGCCACCTGCCAGTTAGTGACCTTGAACGGGTTATGTCATTGCTTTGAGCTCTAGTTTCTTCATTTGGAAAATTGGGGTGGGGGGCGTGCATAAAAATACCCATCTCATAGGTGGTTGTGAAGAGTCATTGTCAAAGACATGATTATATAAAGTGCTGAGCACAGCGCCTGACACATAATAAGCGGTTACAAATGTTAGCTATCATTTTATCATCATATATGAGATAAGAGATTTGGCCCTTTTAGAAAGAGATTTCCTATTTTATGTTTTCCGTCAATAAGTAATTGGTACGATTTGCTGTAGAGCCTCAGTGGATTCTTATTTAAAAAACACCCTTTAATTGTCCTTCCCTGCTTATAAAATTATCAGAAACTTGGGTAAATACAGGTAAGAACAAAGAAGAAAATATACATCATCCATCTAACCCACCATCTAAATATAACCACTGTTAACATTTTAATGTAGACTCCTAGTCTTTTTTTTTTTCACTCATGTATAGAATTTCCTTTTTAAATCTGAAATTGGAATCATGCTGTACACGCTGATTTGCCACCTGCTTTTGAGATGTTTCCAATGTCATTAAATATTCTCCTAAAACACACTTTTTAATGGCTGCAGAGTAGGGTGTTCTTGAGGAACATTGTCTAAGTGGAAGAGTTATTCACAGAAGCCTACTTAGCGCATTCACTTAAATTATACTTTCAGACTTTCTGAAATCTTCGTTTCAAATTGGTCTAAAATGGGCCGGGGCTTGGCTTTAAAATTCCTCTCCACCGCCTCCTTCCTCCCCTAGCTGCCCCAGGTTCTCTGTCAAGTAGTTAATGATGGTACTAGGCACTTATTCAGTAGGGGAGCTCTCAGTTTAAAGGGTCTCCATGGTGAGCCATTTTGTAAAAAAGGAAGAATGTCATTCAAATAACCACCCTCTCATTTCTCTGTTCAGTTGAGTTTTTATTTTTATTTTATTTTTTTTTAAAATTGTGTTCTCGCTTAGAGTAAGGTCCATCTACAGGTAAGAATTTCCCCACTAACCTTCTGAAACTACCTTACTTGGTGCCAAGGAGCACTTTTTCTCTGCATAACAAAAAGAAATCCTTCTTTCTGTCCCCTGTACCTCCCACAATCTTTTGGATGGTTTATTGTCTCCTCCTGGTAGTATTCAGGTTGAGCCTTAGGGACTTGTATACAAACATTTAAAAAATTAATGGCTATGTACTTGTTTTAATGTGGCTTAGACATATATATCACATGATATGTAGTATATCAATATATGATATGTATTGTATATGTATGTATCTTGCGAATCAACCTTGTGATTTCATGAATATTACTGCTTAAGGGTCAGGCAGAATTTATTTATGGACAAAATTCATTTATGTGAAAATAACATGGCAAAAAGTCAGAGATGGTATATGGGGACTTTGACCACTTTGGTGATTGTCATGTTGCCACTAGTGTCTGGTACTTGACATTGGGTAAACGTTTTCCCAGTTCAAGCCATCATCATCTTCCTGGACTTCTAAAGCCCTCCTAACAGATCTCTCTGCTTTCACTCTTGTCCTCTTCTGACCCATTCTCCATACAACAGCCAAAGTGATTTCTTCTCAAAACAAGTTACTCTTCTTATTAATGCTTGTTGCGGGCTTCCCATTGTTCTTAAAAGTCAAAATTTTTTAACATTTGATTCTCACAACAAGGCTAAGATAGGTGTTAATATCCTTCTTTCACAGGTGAGAGAACTGGAGTTCAGAAAGAGTAAATGACTGGGTCAAGGTCACATAGCTAGGAAGTGGGGGAGGAAGGACCCAAATCCAGGTCTTCTGATTCTAGGTTTCTGTTTAAGTCCTCTCTTGATGCAGGTGATGATAAGATGTCCTTTGCTCAGCCAGTTAGAAGAAGGCAGGTATATAGATTAGTAGTGTCTGATTGGAAGTCAGAGAAGAAACACAACTCAGACTGGCTTAAGCAAAGAAGGGATTTTATTGCCTCAAGTAACTGAAAAGTCCAGAGGTAGGTCAGGGCAAGTCTGGATTCAGGAGCCTAAATGATATCATCAGGGGGCATCTCTTCTTTTTCTCCATCTTTGTGTTCTGTTTTCTTTGAGTTGATCCCATTCACAAGCAAGTTTTCCCTTTATGGTCTTCCAGTGACTGTTGGAAGTTCCCAGGAATACATCCCTCCCTATCTACACTCAAGGGGGGAAGTAGACAGTCTTTGTGCCATCTTTCCAGCAAAAGTCTCATTACATCTCAGAGGCTCTCATTGGCTCACACGATTATCCCTGAACCAATCGTTTTAACCAGAGGATTTAATGTTTATTTTTTATTTATTTTATTATATTTTAAGATTTTATTTATTTGAGAGGGAGAGAGCATGAGCTAGGGGAGGGGCAGAGGGAGAGGAAGAGGAACAAGCAGACTCTCTGCTGAGCATGGAGCTGGACACAGGGCTTGATCCCAGGACCCTGATATCATGACCTGAGCAGAAGTCGGATGCTTAACTGACTGAGCCACCCAGATGCCCCAGGATTTAATGTTTAATGTGCTGATTCAATTGGACCTGGGTCCTATGTTCTGACCGTGGGCTGGGGATAGAGCCCCACCTGTAGCACACTGAATGAGCCTGGAAAGGTGGTGTTCGCCAGAGATAACTCAGGATACTTCATCAGGAGAAGAGTGAATGGATGCAAGTTGGCAAAATCTACAGAGGTCTGACACTTTGGTCCTACCTAGACATATGACCTTGAGCATTAGTGTGTAAAATTCAAAGACTTGTTTAGGAAAGGGGAGAAGTGAGTGGGTTTTGTACGTTTGTACATTTGGAGGGTGGGCACATGGGATGATGAGTGGCCCATGGGGTAATGGTAGTTCTGGTCCTGGGCAGAAGCATACCTTAGCTCCCCACTCAGCCACTGTTTCTTTTAAGGCCCCTGTAGTGGTCAGATCCTGTGTGCACGGGCTCAGGGTAAGTGCAAACAACAGTCCAGATTTAGAGGAGTGGGAGCAGGCTGGTATTCCATTTCATTTCTAGAGATCCTATTTTACTTCTTTAAAATGAACGTTTATTGCTCTTTCCTAATTACAAAAATAAAACATGTTCATAAAAAGGGAAATAAAGAAAATATTTGGTAGGTACACAACAATTATGAGGTAACTAAAGGAATAAAAATAAATATCCATAATCTTGTAACTCAGAGGTAACCTCTTTAGCATTTTTTCTGACCTTTTTCCATGCATGTGAATATATTGGTTGCATGTAGGGCACATGCATACACACAAATATTTTTTATTTTTATTTTTTATTTAAAGACTTTATTTGAGACAGACAGAGAGAGAGAGAGCATGCATGCAAGGGTAGGGAGGAGAGGGGAAGGGAGAGAAAATCCTCAGGCGGACTTCCTGCTGAGCAGGAAGCCCAATGCCAGGCTAGATCTCACAACCCTGAGATCATGACCTGAGTGGAAACCAAGAGTTGGAGGCTTAACCGACTGAGCCAGCCAGGTGCCCCCTCAACACAAATATTTTAAACAAAAATTTGGATCTTATATGAAGTACTCTTTAGAATTTTTTTCCATTTAATTTTTTTTCCATTTTATTTTAAAGTTCTTATGTATTCTTTAAAACAGTCTATAGTTAAAAAGGGGTATTCAAATCAATAGTGAAATATACTAGCCACTCCCCTTCCATTCCCTAAAGATAATTGTTGTTAGTGATCTTAACATATTCTTTTTTTTTTAATGTTTTTTTATTATATTATGTTAGTCACCATACAGTACATCCCTGGTTTCCGATGTAAAGTTGGATGCTTCATTAGTTGCGTATAACACCCAGTGCACCATGCAATACGTGCCCTCCTCACTACCCATAGCCAGTCCATCCCATTCCCCCACCCCCCTCCCCTCTGAAGCCCTCAGTTTGTTTCTCAGAGGCCATAGTCTCTCATGCTTCATTCCCCCTTCTGATCACCCCCCCTTTCTTTATCCCCTTCCTCCCCTACCAATCTGCCTAGTTCTTATGTTCCATAGATGAGAGAAATCATATGATAATTGTCTTTCTCTGCTTGACTTATTTCACTTAGCATTATCTCCTCCAGTGCCGTCCATGTTGCAGCAAATGTTGAGAACTTGTTCTTTCTGATAGCTGAGTAATATTCCATTGTATATATGGACCACAACTTCTTAATCCATTCATCTGTTGAAGGGCATCTTGGTTCTTTCCACGATTTGGCTATTGTGGACAATGCTGCTATGAACATTGGGGTGCATATGGCCCTTCTCTTCACTACGTCTGTATCTTTGGGGTAAATACCCAGTAGTGCAATGGCTGGTCATAGGGTAGCTCAATTTTTAACTTTTTAAGGGACCTCCACACCGTTTTCCAGAGTGGCTGTACCAACTTGCATTCCCACCAACAATGTAGGAGGGATCCCCTCTCTCCACATCCTCTCCAGCAATTGTTGTTTCTTGCCTTGTCAGTTTTTGCCATTCTAACTGGCGTAAGGTGGTATCTCAGTGTGGTTTTGATTTGAATTTCCCTGATGGCTAATGATTTTGAACATTTTTTCATGTGTCTGTTAACATATTCTTACAGACCTTTTTCCATGTGCACCCACATCAAGCATACACCCAGGTTTGTTCATTTCGTTTTCTTCCCTCCCTCTCTCCCTTCCACAAATATTTCCTGAGTGCCAGTCTTGGCCATACGTGGTACCAGGACATTAAGTGATTGTTTCTAGGAATTTCCAGTAGACAGAGTTATTAAGTATATACTTAAAAAACAGAAAACACATGATAAATTCATATTGATGCTTCCTATTCAAATCATGGCTATAGGGTTGTGTGTTTTTTTTTTAAAGATTTTCTTTATTTGTGAGGGAGAGAGAAAGAGAGAACACGAGCAGGGAGAGGGGCAGAGGGACAAGCAGACTCCCTGCTGAGCGGGTAGCCCGATGCTATGGGGCTCAATCCCAGGACCCCGAGATCATGACCTGAGCCGAACAAAGTTAGACACTTATCCAACTGAGCCACCCAGACGCCCCTATAGGGTTTATTTTTAAGACTTTATTTTAGTAGTTTTAGGTTTACAACAAAATTGAGAGAGACATATAGAGATTTCTCATAAGTGCTTCCATACATGCATAGCCAGCACCCCCCTCAGCTCCCATTATCAACATCACTTACCAGAGTGGTAGAATTTTTTTTTAACCAAAGATGAATTTACATTGACATATCATAATAACCCAAAGTCAATACTTCACCTTAGGGTACATTTTTGATGTTGTACATTCTATGGGCTTTGATACGTATATAAGGACATATATCTGTCATTGTAATATATAGAGTATTTTCTCTGCCTTAAAGAATCCTCTGTGCTCCACTTATATTCATTTCTCCCCACGTGCCCCCCCAGACCTCTGGCTGCCACCATTTTTTATTGCCTCTTCTTGCTTAGTTTTGCCTTTTCTGGAGTGTCATATGGTTGGAATTACACAGTGTGTAGCCTTTTCAGATTGGCTTCTTTTACTTAGCAATATGCATTTAAAGTTCTCCATGTCTTTTCATGGCTTGATAGCTAATTTCTCTTTAGTGCTTAATAGTATTCCTTTGTGTGGATGGACCATTGACCTACTGAAGGTCATCTTGGTTGTGTCCAGGTTTTGGCAATTACAAGGAAAGCTTCTGTAAACAGCCACGTACAGTTTTTGTGTGAACATAAGTTTTCAGCTCCTGTGGGTAAATACCAAGGACTATGATTGCTGGATCGTATGGTAAGAGCATATTTAGTTTTGTAAGAAATAGGGTTTTTATTTAACCTCAACACTCTTAACTCTATTTCCTTCCCCCAATGCTGAGAATCTCGGTTCCCAAAGATACCACCATAATTATTTTTTTGCCTCAAAATCCTTCAATACACACACACCGGTCTGGAAATAATAATATCATCATTTACACCATCAATTTGATTAATACAAATAGTTTAGGATTTTTTTTAATTGAGGTGAAACACATAACATAAAAATCACCTTTTTAGCCATTTCATTTTATTTTTTTGCATTTCTTTTTTACCCACTTTAAAATGTGTGATTCAGTGGATTTAAGTATGTTCACAATGTTGTGCAACTATCACCACTATTTAAATGCAAAGCACTTTCATCATCCCAATAAGAAATCCTATACCCATTCAGCAGTGACTTCTTTATTTTTTTTTAAAGATTTTATTTATTTATTGACAGAGATAGAGACAGCCAGCGAGAGAGGGAACACAAGCAGGGGGAGTGGGAGAGGAAGAAGCAGGCTCAGAGCAGAGGAGCCTGATGTGGGGCTCGATCCCATAATGCCGGGATCACGTCCTGAGCCGAAGGCAGACGCTTAACGGCTGTGCCACCCAAGCGCCCCAGCAGTGACTTCTTATTCTCTCTCCTGCCCATCTCTGCATGCACCCCTCTCCCCCGCCATGGCAATCATTAATCTACTTCCTGTCTCTATGGAGTTGCCTGTTCTGGACATTTCCTGTAAAAAGAATCATGCATTATGTGGCCTTTTGTGCCTAGCTTCTTTCCCTTAGCATATTTTCAAGCTCATTTATGTTGTGGCATGTATCAGTACTGGACTCATTTTATGGCTGAATAATATTCCATTGCATGGATAGACCGTATTTGCTTATCTGCTCATCCATTGATGGACACTTGGGTTGATTCCATAGTTGACTATTATGAATAATGCTGCTATGAACATTATTGTACACATTTTGTTTGAACATTTTGTCTTCAATTCTTGTGGGTATGTTGGGGGGTTTTGTGTTTTTTTTTTTTTACATTTCTTTTTTTTTTTTTTTTCCTATCCTTGGGGTATACTCCATGAGGGGCATCTAGTCAGATTTTATATTTTAAAGTTACTTGAAAAAAATTCTTCTCTGTGTGGTTTAATACTAAGTGAATACATATTTAGTTTCATTTATTTTATTTTACTTTGAATTTTTAGGAATTGCTTTTAAATTTAATTTTGTTTGAAGGTCAGTTTAGGAGAGAAATTCTTTGGCCCACATTTTCTTTCCTTGAAGATCTTAAATGTGATTTTTTGTTTCTTCTAGCATAAAGTGCTGCTGTTAAAAAGCCTAATGACAATCTGATTTTATTTATCCTATAAGTGACTTGATCTTTTTGGTTTGGTGCCCAGAATACAATCTTTTTTTTTTTTCCCTTTCCCTTTTAAGTAATTTTCCTGTATCTGTTTCAGTGTTGGGCATTTTAAGTTGATTTTCTTGAATTATGATTCTGTTTTTTTCTCTTCCGTTGCTTTGGATTTCTTTCTAAGAGACTTGTATGAATATTCTGTAGCTATTACTTTCTTAATTTCTTTTAGCCCATTTTGCCATATCGGGTTACAGTATTTTTTTTTCCTTCTGTTTTTGGTGGGCATGTATTTCTGGCATGTTTTCCTTGTCTGTAAATTCTCTGTTTTCTTATAATTTTGACTGGTATTTGACAGTGATACTTTTTTTTACTTACTTTTTAGGTGAAATGAGTTTTCCTATATTTCCTTTCAGAAAAATCAGCTAGGATAGCTTTTCCAGCTTCCTGTTTCTACAGCTCCCATCTTTAGTTGTTCTCATTATGTGATAAAAATATGGCCCCATGCTTTGAAATGTGCTTTCTCTACCCTCCATTTCTGCTTACATGTGGGCATTCTCTTTCCTTTGCCCCTGTGTCCCTCCCCTGTTTGGATTCTACTTTTGGCAGTTTCTCCTCAATTCAGGCTTTGCCCTGGTAGAGAGTGTTTGTTTGATTTGAGACCAGTATTTAAGCCTTCTTCATCTCATGTTGGTCTCCTGCACTCACTTGAGTTAGAACCTGCAGACTCCTTCCTAGTTCCAGCTGCTGTTCTCAGGTCAGCCTGCCTTGCTTCCCTGTGAATGTCGGTTGGTTTGGGGGTCTCAGAAGGACCCCTTTTCCTTCCCTCTGTTTCATCTTGCAAAGATGCTGACATCATGTGGGTCCAATAGCTGCTGATGGTTTGTCCCCACCCACTCCTAATTTGGGATTTGTGGGGATCTCTGTCACCTAGTTTTGTTGCAGATCTTGTCTGGTTTTGCTCTGTGTTTTGGATCATGCCTAGAGGCAGAGCCTGAGATAGGGACTCTGGTACATTGATTGATAAACTGGGGGAAGTGCTCTCAGAAGAAAAGGAAGGAGAGAAGCAGGAGACAGCATAGAAAGGAGTAAGCAAAGATGGGATCTCAGCTGAAGAAGAGCATCAGCCTGATCCCATGGGATATTCTGGGGTATGACTCACACAACAGAGGTTGTGCTACCTTAAGTAAGTGGGATCACCTTTCTACCCCTCTTGTCAGCCAGTTATTGGCTGTGGGTAGCCTCTGAGAGGTGCGACTTCCTGGACAAAGGGCTCCCATTGGATCCAGAGAAGGGGGCAGCTGTGAGCTGTTAGTATGGGGGGTGGGTACCTCAGCCCAATAAAGGGATTCTGGGGGGCACCATTAGCATCCCCTACCTCTCCCAGCTACTCTCTCTGTTTTTATAGGGAAACTTGGGGCAGTTCTAAAACCATGTCACTGTCTTTGTCACCTTCCTAGAATCCGAGTTATCCTTTATATATGTAGTCTTTCTTCTTCCAGCAAGCACCTGATCCCTTCTTTACACAGAGCCCCTGTCTGAAAGAAACAATCCTACAATAATAAATTAAGGATTATATAAAGATTTCTCTGAGGCAAGACTTTATGTCTTTTTAGTTCTGAATCCCTAGTGCCTTGAAAAGTGCATATGGTGGGTATTATGAGTTCCTTGGATGAGTTTGACATGGTAGGGTGTACACAGAGGAATACACTGCCTGTGGACTTGTTCTTTCCTGACCTTGGAGGAAATCGCTGGCAGGCCCCATGGCTTTGGGGAACCATTCAGTTACAGGGACAGGCTCCTTGTAGTAACTCCAAAGCCTTGTCTCTTTTCTAACTTAAATCTCCTCCTTCTCCCTTTGAAGGAGCAGAGCTGGGGAAGGGCGCATGGGCTGACTTCACTAGTTCTACAGTCTGTTTTCTTTGTGGCAGTCTGTGGTTTCTGCTCCCCCCACCCCGAGGTTGGAGGAGAGTGGGTAGAAGGAGAGATTGGGGTAGGGGATGGGACAGTAGTGAAGAAGCTGTCATGTAGCTGATGCCGTTGCATTTTGAGATTCCTATCCTCTGGGCAGAGTGGAAGTCAAAGCTTACTCTCCCATGAGGTGCTTTTGTGGGTTCCCAGGAGAGCCCACCCCTTGGATCTCTGACTACAGACTCTGCTTCTAACCCTCTAGCTGTGCATTGGTCTGTGCATATCTCTACACTTTAGGGTGATGCCAACCAGCTTCCTTCTGTGGGAACCATGTTAATGTCCCGGAAGTTCATTCCTTTGACTCCCCCTGCCAGTGGAGGGGAAGCTTTATTCCGTTCCCCAATATGGAAAACTCCAAACACAGCCTCTTGTCCTGTTGGACTTTTGTTGAGAACCCAACACCATGCCCTGAGTTCACCAGACTTCAGGAGACACATATCGAGCTCTCTGAGGCCTCCAGTGTTTGGCTTGAGATGAGAGGACATACTCCTCAGTCCCTGTTGTGAAGTGGTGAGGTGCAGGGGAGAAGCACAGCCCTCCAACAAATACCCATCGCCAAATCTCCACTCCAACTCCTTCAAACCCCAACCTCATACTTGTAGCCCGGGGATGTGGGATGGGTGAATGCCTGCCAGTCCAGTTTAATAGTCCCTTGGCATGTCCTATACAGGTAGGATGGTACCTTAATTTAGGATATCAGGGTGTTGGTCCAACTTCAAGAGAGGAAATTATTTTAATATCGTGTTCTATAGCTGTTCAATAAATATTTGTTTGGTGGCTTACTTGTGCAGGATAATGGTTTTGTTTTTACCTGAGAGAAGCTAATCTTCTTTATTCTGTGCTGGGCAAATGTAGAGTGCTAACTGGCCATTTTCCTGGAATTAGAAAAACTCTTGTGACTCAGTCCAGGTTGCCTCCCCAGTTGCCTGGTATGCAAAAGCCCACTAGAAGGGAAGAGATGGATCAATTGCATTAGTCTTCTGGGGCTCCTGGGAGGACAGAGTCAATACACCAATCTCTAATCTCCCAAATTAATAGTTAGGGAGACCTGGTGGGAGGGACTTGTGGGGATCTTGACCAAAATTCAGTGGCACAGAGAAGAACTATGGGAATCATGAAATAAAATCAAGCTGAAGAAAAGGAGAGTAGAGGCTGATGACCCAGACTCAACATGGAACTCTTGAAATTTATTCTGGTATTGAAAGCAAGGACTCACACGGATACTTGTATACCGACGTTCATAGCAGCCTAATTCCCAACAGCCCAAAGGTAGAAAGGACCCAAGTGTCCATCAACAGATGAATGGATAAACAAATGTGGTACTTCCATATAATGGAATATTTTCTGATCATGAAAAGGAATGAAATTTTGGTACATGGTACAACATGGATGAACCTTGCAAACATGGTAAGTGAAATAAGCCAGACACAAAAGGGCGTATATTTTATGTTCCACTTACGTGAGGTACCTAGAAGAGGCAAATTCATATAGAGAGTAGAATAGAGGTTACCAGGGCCTGGGAGGAGGGGGCATGGGGAGTTAATTCTTAATAAGTACAGAGTTTCTGTTTGGGCTAATAAATTACTAGTTTTAGAAATGCGTGGTATGCTTGTGTCCACCCATTCCCCCAAATCCATATGTTGAAGTCCTAATGCCCAATGTGATGGTATGAGGAAGTGGGGCCTTTGGGTGGTAAGTAGGTCATGAGGGTTGAGCCCTCATGAATGGCATTACTGTCCTTAGAAGAGAGGTCCCAGAGAGCTTGCTAGCCCCTTCCCACCATGTGACGATACCATAGTGAGGCTGAAACCTGGAAGAAGTTCTCTTACCAGAACATAATTATGCTGGTGCCTTGATCTTGGACTCCCCAGCCTTAGAACTGTGAGAAATAAATGTATGTTGTTTATAAGCCACCTTATCTATAATAGCTTGTTACAGCAGCAGCCTCAATGAGTTAAGACAGTGCAGTTGGTTACACAACATTGTGAGTGCACTTAATGCCACCTAACTGTACACCTGAATATGATTAAAATGGTAAATTTTATGTTATATATATTTTACCATGATAAAAAAAATTTTCCTCTTGACCTACGTACCTTACCACCCCTGGAAAGCACTGGTCTGAGATGAGGTGAGTAATTCAAGAGGAAATCCAAGGTGGCATGATCAGCCAGATTGGCATGATGGAGTGATGCTGTCTTCCATATAGGAGGGAGAATAGCCATGTCTAGGATCTGGCCCAACAAGAGACCATTGCAGAGTGACCCAGTATTGCCAGTCATAGCATGACTTTCCATTTTCTCATTGGGATGTCAAGCAACAGGGTCAACCGACACCCATCCCATTGAAGAACAGCCTCTTCTACCACCATCCTGCATTGAGATGTGAATGTCAGACAAGATGCTTCCCTGGACAGCTTGATGTCTCCAGGTGTTATGGGCTGAACTGTGTACCCCCCATCTCCCCAAATTCATAGGTTAAAGTTGTAACTCCCAGTACCTCAGAATGTGACTATGTTTGGAAATAGGGTCTTTCAGGAGGTAATTGAGGTTAAGTGAGGTCATCGGGGTGGGCCTTAATCCGATGTGACTGGTGTGTTTATTTATAAAAAGAGATTAGGACACAGACAGGTATAAAGAGAAGACCCTGATTTTGGACTTTTAGCCTCCAGAATTGTGAAAAAATAAATTTCCCTTGTTTAAGCCACCCAGTCTGTGGTACTTTGTGATGGTAACCCTAACAGACTAGTATTCTGGGTAACTTAAATAATTTACAGCCTAAAGGAAGTTTCTCTGGAATTCTTGAATATTATTTAAAAAGAGGTCATCAGGTCTCAAGTGGGTAATATTTATCACAAAAGAATATGTTGCTCCTGGGATAATTTCAAGGAAAGATTGGGAAGGTACAGATTTGGGTGAGGCTTTCTTTTAAATTGTATTACTATTTTTCACCTACCCTGGCCATGAACATGGTCATGTGTGTGAGTCTGTGTGTATATTTCAAGACACAGGGAAAGGAGGGGCTGAAGAAGAAGAAAGAACAGACCAGACTCTTCTGTCCATGGTTGCCTTTAATAAGGAAGAGTGACCAAACTGGGATTTTTTATGACTGAATGTCTGTTTGAACTCAACTGGACAGGAATCATCTTTCAAAGCCATTCTGAGTTGACTTTAACTCTCTCTCTGGAATAGCAACCGCATCAGCAGGAGCTTTTGCAGGTCAGACCAACTCTGTTTCCTTGACAATAAGATCATCCTATGTAGACCCAGGTACTGCTAACCAAGTTAGGTACAGAATAATTTAAAGCCTCAGCACTCTGGATTTGGAAATCAGCTGAAGGAATGACAGGTTAAGGGCTGATTTATGCCTTATTTGTCTTGAAGCGGTAAAGGAAAGAATAATTGAGCACATGAGTCTTGGACAAAATTGGTATAAAAGCATATTGGAAAGGATTGTTATATTTCCTGAATCTCAGGAGGTTACAGGCTCTGCCTTCATTACCTGGACAGTAGTTTATTTTTTATTTACTTACTTACTTTTAATTTTTATTTTTTTTAGAGAGGGAGAGAGGGCAGGGGAAGGGCAGAGGGGGAGAGAAGAGAGAGAGAGAGAGAGAGAGAGAGAGAGAGAGAGAGAAAGGGAGCACGAGCGAGCATCCTCATGCCCAGCACAGAGCCAGACACAGGGCTCGATCTCACAACCCTGAGATCATGACCTGAGCCGAAATCAAGAGTCTGACACTTAACTGACTGAGCCACCCAGGTGCCCCTACCTGGACAATATTTTAATATTCATTCTGGTAACTGTTAGTAAAAATGTTTATTCTATGTGTAAAATGCTTCACGCAAGTATATTAGGAACCATTCATAACCAACCCATCCAGGTACCCACCCACCCATGCATCAATTCACCCACATGCCCATTCACCCATATACCTACTCATCTACCCATCCACCTATCTGTCCACTCGCCTGTCCATCCACATGCCCATCCATCCATCCATCACCCATACACCCACCCACCTAATCACCCACCTTCCTAATATTTCTCTGATCTAGTAACTTTTCTCCATCCCATTTTTCTTCCCTGCATGTCTACAGTAGCCCCCTCCCTGGTCTCCTTTCCTCCAGCCTGTCCCATCTTGCATCTTTTGTCCACATTGTACAGCTTGAATGATTTCTCTACACTTCCATTTCCTCATTTGTAATTATTGTACATGGGTTATTGTACATGAGATCATCATTTATTCATCCAACAGCAATGTATTGAGCTCCTACTTCAGGGGTCAGTCTCCATTATAGGCACTGGGGAGACAGCAGCAAACAAGACAAACAGGTCTTGCCCTCAGGGAGCTTTTGTTTTACTGGCGAGACAGGTGGTAACCACACAACGCACGGTGCAATTTCAGATAGCGACGTGTTTAGAAGAAAAACAGTGATGTACATAAAGGGCTTAGCACCATGTCTAGCATACATAGATGTTAAATTAATGGTAGTTGTCATTAACAGTTATTAATATTATCAGTCTCTCTAAAGCCTTTCGAGACTAATTATGATCATCGAGCATTTATTGAGCATTTAATATGAAGTCAACTATTATGCTGAGCCCTTTAATGGTGAATATGAAGTGGATATGATTAATTTCCTTATTTTAGATGTGGACACTGAGGCACAATCCCTCATTGTTTTCAAGGAAATGTCCAAACTCCTCATTTGGGTACTCAAGTCCTTTCCAGTCTTATGTCTTGCTGACTTTGTTGTCTCCTGCCTTTTTGCCTTCATTCCTCAAAGCTCAGTCCACGCTCACCTCCACTGGGAAGTTTTCCTTGACCGCAATCCTCCCCATTCCCTGGCGCCTCCCCCCCCCACCAGGCAGGGTTATGAGCTTTGCCCCGGTGTCCCCACCGTTTTCCATCATGGTTCTCATCATCCGGGACTGCAGCTGTCCACTTTGTGTCTGCTGCCTCTGAGAGAATGCGAGTTCTACGAGGGGAAGAGGAGGTCTTGGCTTTTCTCTTTAACCCCAGCATCCAGTCCAGTGGTGGGCACATAGTAAGTGCTCAATATACGAATCCCTGTTTTAATCGTTTCTCTCTGGGGGAAAGGCTCCTTCTCTGAGAGGTTGTGTAGCTCAGAGAGGAGTTGCCTTGGGACCCAGTGTGGGCTAGAAACCCCAGGAAAGTGTGACTCAGCTAGTTACTCACTTCCCTTTGCCCCCGCTGGATGGTACAAACAAGATACAAGGCTGGTAGGAAAATGTTTTGCAAACAAGGGCCAAACAGAGCTGGTTTGTAGCGTTGATAAAAGCATATTTATTTAGGTCTGAATTTAATGTCCTGGCTTGACATGTTTGCCACAGGAAAAAAACCCCAGATTTTTCAGAATCTGAATCTGGAAGCCAGAAATAGATTAGAGGATGAAAGAAAAAGGGCTTCTTGACCTTTTTAAATAACAACTTCCCTACAACAATCAAGTATGCCCAGAGCATAGCTTTTGTAACTTAATTGTCTAGTTTAAATTCCCTTTATGCTGCTTACCGGTGTGAGACCCTGAGCACAGTTTTAACTACTCTGTGGTCCTCAGTGTTACCATCTATAAAATGAGGAGATAAAAGTTCTTGGTTCATATGCTCGTTTTGAGGATTAAGTTAGAAAATACTGTATGTGAAGTGCCTGGTAGTACTTGTTTCTTTGTACTTACTCTAATGTGGCTATTAGAAACTTCCAAATTGCAGGGCGCCTGGGTGGCACAGCGGTTAAGCGTCTGCCTTCGGCTCAGGGCGTGATCCCGGCGTTGTGGGATTGAGCCCCACATCGGGCTCCTCTGCTATGAGCCTGCTTCTTCCTCTCCCACTCCCCCTGCTTGTGTTCCCTCTCTCGCTGGCTCTCTGTCAAATAAATAAATAAAATCTTTAAAAAAAAAAAAAAGAAAGAAACTTCCAAATTGCAAGAGTGGCTTCTGCTCCAATTACACTGGACAGTGTTGTTCAAGACTGGTTGCTTTGAGCATACAGACTGTACTTTCGTAATCTCCGTACAGTCTACAGTCAGGACATGTGTGCTGAATATGTTCTTGATGAAATGTTTGGCTTCACTGTGATCTTACTTGCAGTTTGTTTAACTCAGAATCATCATTTGATTCATTTTTTGCCTTGATTGTGGTTCAGATGGGGGGTACTCTTTTCCCATGCCTCAGCCTCGGGAGGGTGGATTGGAAACCGCAGAGGCAAAAAGTTCGCACCACCACTCTCCACCCCATCAGGCTGGCCCAGAAACCCAGATGGTGGCCCCCAGAGGGACACCTCCAGGACAGATTTGCATCCAGGAGGTGAATGGTCTGGCTTCAGGAAAGAGAATCTATTCCAGAGGAAGTTAGAGAGTACATTCTGTTCCAGAGGGGAGTGTTGCCCCAGGCACTTCCAGAAAAAACTGGAGAAGCAGCAGATGGGGAATGAATATTGGGCATGATATGACGGTTCTCATTCGATTAAAATAGCAAATGGGAAAGTAATAGGAACAGGGTGTTTAGTGGTGGGCTTCAGATGAAGACCAGGCTGAGTGAGCAGAAGATCAAAGCAACATTATTATCTCATGTGGGAAAGACATGGCCATGAATTTTTTTCCACTTAAGAAAGTTTTTTCCCTTCTTAGTCTTTTGTAGGAGTTGATATTGACTTATATTTGACAAGTCTAGTAACCATTTATAGTTGCTATTAAAAGAAACTTTTAAAATAACTATGAAAAGTCAGGTGCCATTTTCCCTTCTGGGTTTCTTAGTTTTTAAGTCCTGAATGTTCTGTCAGCCCTCTGGGTCTGCCCAATTGCCTGCCAAGCAGGTCAGGAATCCCTGGGTGACTGGGATGGAAGGAGGTAGGAGGAGCCAGTCAACTCAAGGGCAAATATATACCCTGTCCCTGAGGCAATGAGGGGTGGGTCCTGGAAACAGTGTGCAGTGACTCAAGGGGCCTCGTCTTTCTCAGGAATCCTTTGGTTCCAAGGATCGGAAACCCAATTAGATTTGTTGAGGGAAAAGGACTTATTGGACAGACTTTGTGAAATCTCATAGAACCCCAGGGCATTAGGGGGCAGGATTGTTGTCAGGCCGCCGTTTTGCTAGAGATGGTTCTCTCATCTTTTCCATGATTCTTTCTGCTGAGTAATTTCCTCTCCTAGGAGTACTGCAGTCTGTTTAACTCAGTAATTTCCCCTCCTGCATTTTCCTCTCTCTTGATTTCAGCGTGGCTTTGGCCTGCCATAGAGCCCACACCAGGCCTGACTCAGGCGTTGTGGGCTCAGACCCCACCAATCCCTGATGATCATATCTGCTTGTGGTAGGAATTGAATGAAGGAAAATCTTGATTTTTTTTTTTTTTTTTTTTTTTTTTGGTGGTGGAGGTGGTGGTGGGGATTGGATGTTTTACCACCTCTCACCAACTTAACAATTGTGTAAGACCTAAGTTCCTAGTTTTTAATAGTTTTTAATATAAATCTTTTATATGGAAATAAATTTTTGTTGGGAAAGCCCCAGCTGAGAGCTATGCCCTATGGTGTGTGACCTCTAAAAATAGACTTATCTTGGTAGTGGTTACTGTTTATTACTTCCCAATATACATTTTTCTCCTTAACAGGACCCTAATTTTGTTTATATAGTCTTCCATTGACAGCTTTAAGAGTAGACCTAGATCAGGGATCAGCAAACTTTTCCAGAAAAAGGCCAAAGAGTAAACACTTTAAGCTTTTGGTGGTGACGGGGGTTGAATATGGGCTCTGTCACAGCTAGTTGTGTGACAACTGTCTGTTGTAGTGTAAAACCAACCATAGACAATATGTAAATGAATGAGTATGGCTGTGTTCCAATAAAACTTTATTTATAAAATCAGTCAGTGAGCCAAACTGTGGCTTGCAGGTTGTAGTTTGCCAGCCCTGATCCAGGTTACTCTAGGGCAGGATTTCTCAGTCTCAGCGCTATCGACATTTTGGACCAGGTAATTCTTTGTTGTCAGGGACTGTTTTGTGCATTATAGTGTGTTTAGCAGCACTCCTAGCTTCTACCCACTAGACACCAGTAGCCTCTCACCCCCAGTGTGACAGCTAAAAAATGTTTTGGAGCATTGCCAAATGTCCCTGGGGCATTTCCCTGGTGACTGTTATTGGTTTGGGGTAGTCATATGAACTTGAGCTAGTCCAAGTGGACTAATGGTAAAGGGCTTATAGTCCACAGTTTGGAGAGGTTCTGTGTCGCTCCCATGAGACTTACACAAGAAAGCATCAGCACCAAGTGCTACCCACAACTGTCTTATAACCACGGCAGGCATCAGACTCTGCATGGAATCTGCCCTGTGGATGGCAGAGCTTAGGGACAAGAATTTAAGACCTCTTTGAGCAGCTGAATCAACCAGACCTGAAACCCTCCTTACATATGGACTTCCTGATGGATGAGATGACACATTTCCTTATTGTTTTAGATGGAGTTTGTCAGGCATATTCAAGGAGGTAATTTGCCAATGTGCACAGAAAGATTTCAATATGTTAACCTAGTATCCCTGTGTTTGTGTGTGATGGCTGGATATCAGTCATGCAGTCCACAGGACGGCAGGGGCTGTGATTAGCGTCAACTTAGTATCGCTGTGTTTCCTTTTGGCTCCACACAGGCCTTGGAGCATTGTCTTAATACCCGGCCCCCTGCAAATGTGGCTTCTTTCTGGCTGTACCGTGGTGGGAGTTCTCTGTGAACTTGTTCAGCACTGTGGGTCTTTTAGAGGAGCTTAGGCTGCCTGATAGGTTATAGAGAATTTTTTAGCGGTATCTTCTGCAAAGGAGATTTGATCAGAAAACAGTGGCAGTGTTTGGCCTGATACATGGGCGTCAGGTCCCGAATTGCAAACACAGTGGCTACGAAGATAACAGGAAACCAATTTCTCTCAATTCAAATCACAGTTCTTCTTGGGATCATGCTCTAATTGCTTTCAAGTCTCCCTTGTCTTCTCACCCCAACCCCCTCCCAGCCTTCCCCTCCAATTCTTGGCTGCTAGTGAGGTGGTAAAAATGCACGTAGAACGACATACGTAAAAAGAAGACTTCTAAGAAGGTTTTCACGGCAAGCTATTGAGTGATGTTGAAAAGGCTACTGGACTTAGGCTGAGAGGCCCTGGCTTCAGAATTTGGCTCTGAGCTTGCAGGTCATTTCACTTTGCTGAGCCTCAGTTTACTCATCTGTGGGAATGGGTAGAGTCGTATGTACCCATCCACTGAATGAGATAATGTTCGTGGAAGAGTTTAATGAGGCAGGAGATCAGTGGAGAGCTGCTTGAACAGAACAGGGGTGTGATCAGTGGATACTTCAGGCCTACATTCTTCTCCCTTTCTGTTTGGTGGTATCTATCATTCGATTGCGGTTGAGGTTTCCTGAGTCTGGGCTGAGATTAATGGGATGTACAGAAGTGGGGTGTTTGTGGGATATTGGTGAAGACATGGCTGTAGGCAGTGGTCTCAGGGCCAGCTGGCAGGGGCACCTCTAGGCATCTTCCCAGGCCTCACAGACAACTATTGGCAGTCCCAGGGTCCTCAGGGCCCACAAGAAGGAGAAAATACCACCAGCTGGTCCTCTAAATGGGAAGCAAAGGGATGGGAGTTGGCTTTATAATCTGCCAGTCCTGAGTTTGAACCCTCCTCTGCCATTGATTTGCTGTGTAAGCCTTGGGAAAATTAGTTAACCTCTCTATGCTCCATCACTAAAATGGTGATAATGATAGGCCTTTCATCATGGTATTTGAGAGAATTACGTAAAGTATATGCCTGGTCCATAAGGAGTGTGCAAAAATTGCCAGCTTTGGTTTTTACTTTTATTATTTGAAAGCTTGCTTCTTTTAGATTTCCTAAAATGCCCCAAGGGCTTATTATGGAATGTGATTGTTAGGGTGAAGGGGGGAAAGAGTGGTAAAGATGTCGACTTGAGGACAAACTATCTGGATAAAACTGTAAAAGCTGCCAGGCTCTGGCCACGTTTGCTACATTTCATCACCTGCTCCTGAAAGCCAGCTCGGATCCTTCCACCTCCTTCAGCCTTTACACTCAGCCCATTGCTAAGTTCTGCTGTTGGTTTTCCCCCAAACGTATCCTGAACGAGTCCTGTTTCTCCATCTCCCTTGCTCCCAGCCCTGCTGGAGCCACCGTGATCTCTTGTCTAAACCCTGGCAGCGGCTTCCCTGCTGGTCTCGGCTTCTGTCTTCCCGCCACCCACTCTCCCCACAACAGCTGGAGGGGAGGTTTGAAAATGTAAATCAGAGCACATCTCCAGCTCCTTGAAACCCTCCAGTGACTTCCCACTGCACCTAGAATAACAGCCAACATTTCCCATGGTCTGGTGGAAAATGCTCTCGAACCACCCCCTTGCGGTGGCTCAATTTTTCTCATTTTTCAGGTCTTCATTTAAAAGTTGTCTCTGACCTGTTTAAGTTGGGTGCTTCTCGTCCTCTTTGTCTCTACAGTATTTACAGCTGGTAATGACAGACCTATCTGTGTGTTTTTTCAAGCAGTACCTGCCCTTCCTACTGTACTATAGGGAACGCAGGGGTGGTGTCTATCTTGTTTACCACTCTGTCCTTGTACCTGACACGTAGTAGGTACTTCATAATATCTGGTCTGGTGAATGAATGCCATCAGGCCAGTGATGCTGTTTCTTTCTTCACGTCACGCCTTCCGAGGTGGGGAGAAGCTCTGTATACAGGTGCTGTGGAGTGCTTAATAATTGGCATCTCTCTCCATATGGTAAGAGGCAAAAGAGCTTAGTGGTTAAATATGTGCACTCTGATAGCCAGACTCTCTGGGTTCAAATCCCAGCTCTGCCCCTTGTTACCTGTGTACCCTCTAGCAAGTTACTTAGCCTCTCTTTGACTTGGTTTCTCCCTTTGTCAAATAGGGATTTATCAGTATCTGCCTATGAGGGCGAATTAAGGTGATGTTTGTGAAACCACTGGCAAGTGTCTGCCCCATTGTATGTGCTGAGCCATGGTGGCTGTGATTATCCAATTTGCATGTGTTGACACTTCCCTTTCTGTGTGAGTTTTACCCCTTCTCTTTCTAATTTTTTGAAGTCAAACACTATTTATTTGACTCCACTTTGAGCGTCTATTTCCTGTTCTAATCTGGGCACCAGAAATGATCCCACAGATACAGTTCCTGTTCTCATAGGGCTTACATATCAGCAGGGAATACAAGCTTTGAACAAATAATTATAGGTGAGATGAGTGAAATGAAAAAGAAATAGTGTGCAGGGAGAATAAATTCCAGGGGAATGAAAACTCGTGTGTGTGTGTGGGGGGGCTGGGGTCAAAGAAGTTCTACCCAAGAATGTAGATCTACGCTGAAGATAGAGCTAAAGATCTACCCAGGAGATAGAAGATGCTATAGGGGTGGGGTGGGGCAAGGGGAGAGTATGCCAAGCAGAGGGAACAGCTTGTGCAAAGGTCCTGAGGCTGCAGAGAATAGGGCACATTCATTACTAATATGTGCAAATAAGTACATAGTTGGAAAACCTGCTTATGGAAAACAATTGTTTTTTCAGTGATCTCCCCAAAGAAGACCCAGAGATAAAGATTTGAATATAAGAACTTTATCTGGGGGGTGATTCTGAATGGGGAGGTGAGACGGGGAAAGGAAGGAACTGGGAAAGGATGCAAAATCAAACAAAGTTACTACTATGGGCAGGTGGGGAACTGTGGGGGCCAGTGTCAAACATGCATCTCAGTTGTCCCACCCAATGGATGATGGAGCTGGGGTATTTATACACCACTTTCCATTAGTCATTGTTGGAGGGCTGCTCTCAGTGGGGGTTGGGGGGCATTAATTCCCTGGCACTTCCGTCCTGCCATGTGTATGAGCAAAAGTGGATTCCAGTCACCAGAGAAAGCTGTCAAGCAAATGAGAGCAGGTGCTGGCTCTATTGGAAGCTGGGCCAGTATGGTAAAAGGTGAGGGGATCTGGCAGGGAACCAGTGCATCTGCTATACACCCCAATCCCCTTTAATGCTTGAAGCTTTTGGGGTCAGCATGTGAAGCCCCTTATGAGCTATGGAGAAAGATTTTGGACTCTCCTTTGGGGAGCCACTGTTGGCTTTTAAGCTAAAGTGAGGCTTAATCAGACCTACAACTTAGATGACTGTGGTCCTTGGGTGGAGAATGAACTGTTGTGGTGAAGGAGCAGAGAGAGAATTTGGGAGGCATTCGTGGCTCTCTGGGCAAGAGATGATGGTGGCTTAGAGCAGGTGGGGTGGGGCTAGAGAGGGTTAGGAGCCGGAATAGACCAGATTGAGTGAGAGTCTGCATCCGAGGAAGGTGGCAGCCCTTTTCCATAATATCTTCCTTATGCTAAATTAGATGCAGGTGTCTCTGAGACTTGGCAAGTGGGGCTGTAATTTTCCCATGCCCCCCACCCTCCACCCCCTTACCTGATAAAGCTCCGTCATCTGCTGCAGTCCCGCTGCCCACTTTTCACAGCACTTTCCAGACTGCTGGGGCCAGCATAAAATAAAAAGCCCCTATTTCCCACCTTGCCAGCTTCCCTTCTGCCTTGCCCACCCTGCTGTGCCTAGCAAGGCTTGGCTCCAGTGCCAGCTTCTGAACCAGCATTATTGTCAAGGAATGTGGAAGCAGCCAGGCCAGGGAGCAAGGGGCGGGGATGAGCATCCCATTTGCCATCTGTGGCTCAAGTGAGAGCTATGTTGATGAGGTCCAGGACCATCCCTGTGTGATCTGGAGAAATGCATTTCAGCTGAGCTGGCAAGGGGACGTCATCTCTGGGCTCATGTGGGTGTCCTGTGGGGTCACTATGTTCTCCGAGTGTGGGGCTGGAATGAGGGGTCTAGAGGTCTGCTTTGTCCCCAACCCAAGTTCCTCTGCCGGTCCTGCTGGGCACGAAATGCTGCCATGCTGTTCTTGCAGCTCTAGAATGGTGCCAGCCCTGGCCAGACATATCCTCGTTAAAAATCACTCGATTACCATTCGACCGTAAACACTTTATATTAAGATTTCCCTAATTTAAAGGGACCTTAAGGGTCATTCATTTAACAAATCTTGATTTCTGGAAAATTTCTCTTTTCTTCTGAGTAAAGCCCACCCCCACCCCAATTCCACACTCCAATCACAAGGGCGCCAAGAGAGCTATTGTTACTGCAATGAGCCTCGCCTTTGGCCTTAGATGCATAGACCCCAGACCCACGCTGGGCCCCTTAGAATGGTCCCCTGGGGGTCTGGCCTGAGAATAGAGAGGGAAAGGCAGTCCCTTGTACCTGAAACTGTAATGTATGAAAAATGGTGAATGGCTGGTTTTTGCCCAAGAAGACTGGGAGAGATCTGTTTCAGGAGGAGGGGAAGAGAGAGAAAGAGAGAGAGAGAGAAAGAGAAAGCAATCTGTCTCGGGAGGAGAGAGAATGAGGGAAAGAGAGAAAGAAGACACCTAGATCGCTAATTCTTCCTGGTCTGGCTATTTCCTATTCTTTTAGTTCCATGAAACCCCCCAATATTCTTATAATAAATTTGCCCTTTTCGCTTATGCTTGGTTAAGGTGAGTGTCTTTTATGTGGACGAGAGGGGGAAAATATCTCTGCCTACAGACTGGCAACGTTTTAGAACCCTTTAAAGGGTTAAAGAGAAAGTTCATCTCAACTCCTGATCCCGGAAATGTTTAGAGCCACCCTGGAAAGAGACCCTGTGCCCATGAGCAGCTCCTCCCCACTCATCCCTGCAGCATGCCCACCCCAGGCCCTGGTAGCTGCACATCTCCTCTCTGTATCTGTAGATTTGCCTACCCTGGCATTTCTTATAAATGAAATTGTACACTGTGTGGCTTTTTGTGTCTGCCTTCTTTCCCTTAGCATCACGTGTTCAAGGTTCATCTGTGTTAGAGCACCTGTTAGTGCTTTGTTCCATTTATGGCTGAATCCTATTTCACTGAATAGGGAGACTGCATTTTGTTTATCCATTCATCAGATGATGGACGTCTGAGTTGTTTCTTCTTTTTGGTTATTGTGACTAGTGTTGCTATGAACACTTAAAATAGCAGGTCAGAGCATGTCACTCCTATGCTGACTCCCTCATGTCTTCCAGGCTCAGAATAAACTCACAAGCTTTCACCATGGCCTAGGGAGCCCTACCTGACCTGGCTCCTGCCTCCCTCTCTGACTCCTCTCTTCTCTTTGCTGTTCCTTGAACACACCAAGATGGGAGTGTTCTCTCCCTAGGTATTCCCAGGACTCTCTCCTTTACTTTGCTGACGTCTCTAATCAGGTATATCACTTCCTCACAGAGGCCTGCTCGTCCATCACTCCTGACCTTGCTATATTCTTCTTCATAGGGTTTTCTATTAGTGATGTTGTATTACTTTTGTGCTTGCCTTTTTTTCCCCCCCTAGAATGTAAATTCTATGATAGGTGGGACTTTTTCACTGCTGTATCCTCCGTACCTGGCACATACTAGGAACTCAACCAATATTTGTCAAATGAGAGAATGAATGAATGAATGAATGAATGAATGAATGAATGAAAAGACAGGACCTTGCAGATGACATATGAGAAACTGAGGCCCAGGGAGGGGCAGGGCCTGGCTGAGTTTACATGGCCAACTTGCTGTCCCAATTCCAGTCCTATATTTGCTCTTCCAGACTCCCCTTCCCTCAGATATTTGGATGCTGGTAGTTTATGCTAATTCCAGTCACCCCTACTTGGGACTACTTTCTGCTATACCAGTTAGCAAATTGGAATCTCAAATTGTTCAGATTGGGTACTCTCACAATTTCTTTACCTCTCCAGCTTCCCCTCCCATCATTTCCCAACATACAGCCTACCTTTCCTCCCTTCTGAGGTATTTGCAGGTTCTTGAACACTGGATGTTCCCTCATGCTTCTGTACCTTTGCCCATGCTGTTCCGTCTGTCTGGACACTCTCCTCACAACCACCTTCTATAGGTGGCCAACTCAGACTCATTTTCATGACTCAGATGGCCTTCTATACCTTTAGGAAAACTTTCCTACCGTGCTTTTCCAGCCAGACAGAACAGGAAGCCTCTCCACTGCATACCGAACACCCTGTTATAACCACATCACTCTACTGAGATTGACCAGGTCTTCTCTCGATTGTAGACCCTGAGTCTACAATGACGGGGTCATGCCTTTCAAACTGAGACTTTGGAGCACGTGGGTGGCTCAGTCAATTAAGCATCTGCCTTCAGCTCAGGTCATGATCCTGGGGACCTGGGATTGAGCCCCGCGTCTGGGTTTCCTGCTTGGCAGGGAGCCTGCTTCTTCCTCTCCTTCTGCCTGCCGCTCCCCCTGCTTGTGCTCTCTCTCTCTCTCTCTGTGTCAAATAAATAAATAAAATCTTCAAACAACAACAACAACAACTGTATCCCCAACTTCCTGCATAGGGCCTGACACAGCGAAGGCACTCAACAGCTGCGGGCTTATGTGAGTTTCTTTGTTTTTTGATCAAAGGAAGAGAAGTGGATGCAGCAGAGACCCATAGCCCTCCAACCTTCCAGTGTGCTCCAGCCAGTTGTTGACTGCAACAATCCATGTCTGTTCCAGAATGGCCAGGATTCAAACTGCCTGTGAGAGGTAGGCCAGAGGGTAAACATTAACACCTTGTGCTTCAAGAGCAGCCCTCAACCAATGACTCTTGGGAGTTGATGTATAAATACCCCAGCTATCTCTTGCCTTGGGCGTATTATTTCATCTGAGACCTGAATGATGAGTAGGAGGGAAAAGATGTGTTTTGCACCTGTCCTCAGGGTCTCCTCATGGAGAAACAATGGGATTAGGCTCCTGTTGCCCTCTGTGGTAGCCCGCTGTTTCCTCGCTTCTATACTGGTGTTTCCTCCACTTCGTAAATGTACCGCTTTCACTCGATTTCTTGTCTAGTCTAGTAGAATGGTCAGAATGCCGACACCCCAGCCAAAGGCCCCAGCATGGGTGTGTTCCTTTTTTCCTCAAGACCATGATGACACCAGCCTGAATGTATCAGCCAACCAAATGAGCTCATAAATGTCAATTAGTTACATTGATGAGCAATGTTTATGGGTTCCTGCAGATCAATTCATAAATATTATAAATTGCAACAATTTCTGAATAATGCCCTGTGACTAATGGCTCTGGTTGTAGTGGATTTTATCACTTTGTTGAGTACCTAATCGTCCTCAGCATCACTGAATATTTTTGTGACCTGCAACAACACGACAATGACTCAGAGTCCAGCAGCTCCAAGGTCAAAGAGATTGCCTTTCTAGCTTCTGTTCTAGGTGACAGTGACCTTGGTATTTAAATTTTTAGTGGTCTAATCTTTTGTGCATGTGAGTGTGCATGTGTGTGTGTGTTTGGTGGTGGAAAGCTGTCCTTTTCCACTGACTTAGGAAATATCATGTATTCTGGCTTTTACCTATTGTTTCAGAGGCTCATTCATTCATTCAACAGATATTTATTTATGGAGCTCTTTCTGTGTGCCCAACACTGTGTGAATGCTGGGAATATAGTGGTGTGTTGGTCAGGATAGGCAAGGTTGTGCTGTTACAAGTTAGCTTTGAAATCCCAGGAGCTTAAAATGACAAAGGTGTTTTTCCTCCTTCATGCTACACATCCACTGTAGATCAATGGAAGACAGTCCTCCATATAGTCATTTAGGGATCCAGGCTAATGGAATCTTGCCAATCACTGCATAGGGGAATTGACAACTGGAGAGTTACTGTGCCAGCTTTTCTATGTGTTAGCCCGGAAGTGACATCTATCACTTCTGTACTTAGCTTATGGGCCAAAATTAGTCATGTGGCCCTAGTTAAGGCAAAGGAGGCTGGGAAATGTGGAGGGAGCACATGGAATATTTGGTGTGCTTAACTCTCCCTAGAGAGCTTGTGTTGTAGCTTGGGTTGTAGGAGAAGGTTGGGGTCAAACAAATTATTACATAAATAATTGTTTAACAGTAAGTGGGGTGAAGGCTACAAAGGAGAATTTGAGATGCTATGAGAGTATAAAATAGGAGACCTGATGCCTTCTAAATGGTCTGGGATGGCTTCCCAAGGAAGGGGTGTTTCAGCTGAGATCTGAAAGGTGGATAGGTGCTGGTCAGAGGGAGTGAGGCACCCAGCTGTCTCACAAAGAGAGATGACTTCAGGCTCTACCCTCAAAGACCTTACAGTGTATTTTGGGAGATAAGAAATATATAGAAATAATGATAATACCAGTTAGCTGCCAATGGCAGCCTACATGGTTGGACATATGCTGTGTTAAGTGCTTTCTGTGCATTATTTCTTTTAATCTGCCCTTGCAATAGGTTTAGAAACACACTGCCCAGCATGTGTCTGCATAGGACTTGGAATTGTGTGTGCACCTGAAGTTCATGCTCTTTACCACTGTGTGCCACTCCCACCAGGGTGATTGCCTGGCAACTGACCAGTTTAGCTCAGTGCTCAGTGACTGATGGGGTATAAGTCACCGAATCTCCCCAGACCTCAGTGCATCATGAAGATGAGAGCATTTGGCTAGATCAGAGCTTTTCAAACATATTTTAATGTAGTGGAATATTTTTAAAAATGCAAGCCAATATATAAAACAGGTAGAAGAGGTTAGTAACCTGGGGAGGATCCCTAAACCTTACCCTTACATCTTCCCATCTTCTTTATCAGTCCCTGGGGCCCCACTGAGGGTCCTGGCATGTGGTAAGTGCTCAGTGAACTACTGAACCATCTAAAGTTACTTCCAGCCCTCAAGTCTGCTGAGTGTTCCCAGTATTACAATTAGCTGTAGCTATTTGATTATAACAACAGACTCCCTTCTTGTCCATTGTGGTAGGTAGAATAATGACCTTCTACCAACCTCCCCACCACCACCCAAGGATATCCACATCCTAATCCCAGAAACCTGTAAATGTTACCTTAGATGGCAAAAGAGACTTTGCAGATAAGGTAGAGTTAAGGATCTTGCGAATGGAGGATTGTACTGGATCATCTGGGTGGACCCAATATAACCTCAGTGGTCCTTGTAAGAGGGGACAGGTAAATCAGAGAAGGTGATGTGGAGTTGGAAGTAAAGGTCAGAGAGAGAGAGAGAGAGGTTTGAAGATGCTACACTGCTGTTTTTGAAGATGGAAAAAGGGGCCACAAACCAAGGAATGTGGGCAGTTTGCTCCAGAAGGAACAAAGCTTTGCTGACTCCTTGGATTAAGTCCTGTAAGACTAATTTTGTACTTCTGACCTCCACAACTGTCAGATAACACATTTGAGTTGTTTTAAGCCCCTAAGTGTATGATAATTTGTTACAGCAGCAACAGGAGACTCATACATTCCTCTGAGACAAGAATCTAACCCACACTGCAAGTTGCTTCTGTCTGTGGTTAAGGGCCAGACCATTAATTGTAACTACCACGTGCCAGCCACTCTGCTTTGTGCTTTATGTCTCTTATGTAATTCTCCAAGCAGCCCTGTGAGTAGAGACTGTCATGTCCCTTTAGTAAAGATGAGAAAACTGGGGCTCTAAAGATGAGAAAAGTTCAGGGTCACACAGGTGAGCATCTTTCCGACCATCACCTTGAACTCTATCAGGTAAATTGATTATCTTTGTTTAATTAAGGTTTTTTTGTTCTTTCGTTCGGAACATATTCCTCTGTTTCTTCATTTTGTTTGACTCTCTGTGTTGTGTCTATGCATTAGATAAAACAGCCACCTCTCCCAGTCTTGAAGGAGTGGCCTTGTATAGGATATGAACCTTCTCGTTCAGCCCTGTCCTAGCTCTCGGTTATTTCTCAAACCTGTGTGACTGTCCAAGTAGCCTGTTTTATTTTTATGGCTCCCAGTAGTCGAGGGTATGCCAAGACATGTCAGTGTCCCAAAGGGCAGGATCTCAGTCTGCACCTGGACTCAGGCTGATTAGAAGTCAGACCATCAGGCAGCAGCTCTTAAGGTATGCAAATGTATACAGTCCTGGTAAGCCCCGCGAGCCACTAGAACCAGGCAATGTAGAGGTGTCCCTTAGCAATACATGCAAAAATTGGGGCACCACACAAGGGCGTAAAATGCCTTTCCAGGAGATACCAGCTAGTGGAGCGAGGCAGAGAGACACAGATTTTGTCCATCAGCCTGTGTTCCCTGAGAGCTCCTCCACAGGCCCCTTGCTGTGTGCCAGACCAGTATCCTGCCCCTCAGGCTGAAGCTCCTGCACAAGCAAATATCCCTCTTTCTCAGAAAGACCAGGGGTGTGTTTGTTTGCTTTCTGTGCAGTGCTCTGGGGGAGGTAGCCTGCCGAGGAATGTCTCTGACTGTTACAGTATTGTGGGACCTAGGCTGGCAAACTCCTCTGGCCTCTAGAGCCAGGTGATAAAGAGGTGTCCCTTGGGCAGGCACAAGTACCAGGGCACTGGATGCACGTAAAAGCTCTGTCTGGAAGCTGTTGGTGCTCTGGAGCATGGCAGGGCAGAGCTGAAGGTGGTACCCACCAGCCAGCAGGTCTGTGCAAAATCAGACACCTCCCCTTCAGGCTGCCACTTGGAGATGAGCAAATGAGCCTCATTCACAAAAAGTCTGGGCACCTCTCCATCAGCTTCCTGTGCACTGGGCCTGGGGTGGTGGGTCCACCAGCCCGTTCTCAGATCCCTGTAGTCTTGTGGATCTAAGGGATGTCAGCTTTGAAAGCTAGGTGTTTTGGGGGCTTGTCCCTCAACTGCAGGTCAAAGTTGGGGTGCCTGACATGTGCTTCAAACCCTTTGCTTCTCAGGGAGCAGCTCTGGGTTTTGAGTCCCCTCCTGATTAGGGATTGTTGTGCCGGCGATGGGGTTTGTGGCGACATTGGGTCCCAGCCTCTCCGCCTGGATGAAGATCTTCTCTTGTTTGAAGATGAGTAGGTTTTTCCTACAAGTGGACCCACCTGTCCTGTGTTCTTCAACACACCTCTAGGCACTGCCTTCCAAGGTCTTATTCCAGAATTCATCCTGTGTCCTGGCTCCTCTTCATAGATTATTTGTCTACAATCTTGCTCAGATATGTATATATCCTTTAAAAAAGAAGGATCCTTTCTGTGAAATTTGCTCTCCTCTTTGGCTACTTTATTCCCATGTTACTTGTCTTCTTAAAAAATATTTGTAGCCTCCATTTCACTGCCCACTCAACTCCCCCCCACCCCGCCCCGGTAAATTTGCATCCACACCTCACCCTACCCACATTATTCTGTTGCTTCCAAACTTTCAAAGGCCACTGAAGATCTTGCAAATGCAACTCTCCATTCTCCTCCTTGCTTCTCAATTTCCTTCACTCCTGCAGCACGTTCTGTCTATTCCTTTGCAAAAATCTTTCCCTGCTTTTCATGACACTGTTCTGCTGTCTTTATAACCTTTATTCATTTTTCTCCTTCAAAACTCACTTCTTCTAGGCCCCTGCGTGGCTCAGTTGGTTAAGTGTCTGCTGTCAGCTCAGGTCATGATCCTGGAGTCCCTCAAGGGGCTCCCCGCTGAGTGGGGAGTCTGCTTCTCCCTCTGACCCTCCCCCCTCTCCTGCTTTCTCTCTCACTCTCTCTCAAATAAATAAATAAAATCTTTAAAAAAAAACCCTCATTTCTTCCTCTCTGCCAAGAACAAGTGCTCTTCATGGTTTCATGCTTATCGCCCTTCTTGCTGGCTACACCTTTGCTTCTGAAGCCTGGCTGTACCTTAGACTCACCCAGGGAGTTTCAAAAAAATACTGATGCCCCTAGTTTTAGGGCAGGGAAACTATTCTGTGTGAGACTACAATGGTGGATATGTGGCTTTCCTTTTTTACTGAAGTATAATTGACATACCATATTATATTAGTTTCAGGTATACAACATAGTGATTTGATAT
Organism: Ailuropoda melanoleuca; assembly: GCF_002007445.2. Taxonomy (NCBI): domain Eukaryota; kingdom Metazoa; phylum Chordata; class Mammalia; order Carnivora; family Ursidae; genus Ailuropoda; species Ailuropoda melanoleuca. The sequence continues at coordinate 14,237,221 of NC_048229.1, forward strand.
TTATATGCAGTACGAAATGATCACCATGGTAAGTATAGTTGCCATCTGTCACCTTACAAAGTTTTTACAATATTGCTGTGTTCCCTACGCTGCACATTACATCCCCATGTCTTATTTACTTTATAACTGAAAGATTGTACCTCTAATTTCTTTCATCTGTTTGTCCATCCCTCCACCCCGCTCCCCTTCGGCAGCCATCAGTTTGTTCTCTGTATCTCTGAATCTGTTTCTGTTTTGTTTTGTTTGTTCCTTTGTTTTGCTTTGTAGATTCCACAATGAGTGAAGTCATGCAGTAATTGTCTTTCTCCCTCTGACTATTTCACTTAGCATCATACCAGCTATATCCATCCATAGTACTCATTTTATGACTCAGTAATATTCCATTGTGTGTATATATGTATAGACATACCACATCTTCTTTATCCATTCATCTATCGATGGACACTCAAGTTGCTGCCGTATCTTGCCTCTTTTTTTTTTAAGATTTTATTTATTTATTTGACAGAGATAGAGACAGCCAGCGAGAGAGGGAACACAAGCAGGGGGAGTGGGAGAGGAAGAAGGAGGCTCATAGCAGAGGAGCCTGATGTGGGGCTCGATCCCATAACGCCGGGATCACACCCTGAGCCGAAGGCAGATGTTTAACCGCTGTGCCACCCAGGCGCCCCCGTATCTTGCCTCTTGTAAATAACGCTGTGATGAGCACAGGGGTGCATATGTCTTTTCAAATTGGTGTTTTCTTTTTCTTCATATAAATCCAGAAGTGGAATTGCTGGATCGTATGGTGATTCTATTCTATTCTTAAAGGAACCTCCATACTGCTTTCCATAGTGGCTATGCCAATTCACATTCCTGCGGACAGTGCACAAGGGTTCCCTTTTCTCCACATCCTCGCCAACAGTTGTTATTTCTTATCTTTTGATAATAGCCACCCTGACAGGTGTGAGGTGATATCTCATTGTGGTTTTTATTTGCACTTCCCTGATGGTGAGTGATGATGGACATGTTTTCATGTGCCTCTTGGTCATCTTTATGTTGTTTTTGAAAAAATATCTATTCAGGTCCTTTGCCCGTTTTTAATTGGATTTTTTTTTTATATTGAGTTGTATGAGTTCTTTATATATTTTGGATGTTAACCCCTTACTGGATATATCATTTACAAATATCTTCTCTGATTTCAGAAGGTTGCCTTTTCATTTTGTTGATGGTTTCCTTTGCTGCGCGAAAGTGTTTTAGTTCAATGTAGTCCCATTTTTTTCTTATTAATTAAATAAATAATTATTTTTAAAAAGTAGGCGCCATGTTCAATGTGGGGCTTGAACTCACGACCCCAAGATTAAGAGTTGCGTGCTTTATGGAGTAAGCCAGCCAGTTGCCTGGCTGTGCTCCCATTTAAAAATTTTTACTTTTGTTGTTCTTACCTGGAGAGATAGATTTAAAAAAATATTGCTAAGACTGATGTCAAAGAGGTTACTGCCTATGTTTTCTCCTAGGAGTTTTATAGTTTCAGGTCTCACATCTAGGTCTTTAATCCATTTTGAGTTTATTTCTGTGTATGGTATAAGAAAGTGGTCAGTTTCATTCTTTTGCACGTAGCTGACCAGTTTTCCCAATACCATTTGTTGAAGAGACTGTCTTTTCCCGATTGTACATTCTTGTCTCCCTAGTCATAGGCTAATTGACAATATAAGCATGGGTTTATTTCTGGGCTCTCTATTATGTTCCACTGATCTGTATGTCTGCTATTATACCAGGACCATATGGTTTTTTGTTTGTGTGTTTGTTTTGGACCATACTGTTTTGATTACCATAGCTTTGGGGTATAGTTGGAAATCTGGGAGTGTGATGCCTTCAGCTTTGTTCTTTCTCAGGATTGCTTTGGCTGTTTGGGGCCTCTTGTGGTTCCATACAAATTTTAGGATTATTTATTTTAGTTCTGTGAAAAATGCTATTGGTATTTTGATAGGGATTGCATTGAATCTGAGGTACATGTCTTTATACATTTGTCAAAACCATAGAATGTGCAATACCAAGAGTGAACCCTAATGGAAACTATGTACTTTGGGTGATAATGATATGTCAGTGTTGGTTTGCTGACTGTCACAAATGTACCACTCTGATGGGGGCTGTTGATGGTAGCAGTGGCTCTGTGTGTGTGTGGAGGGGGCATATGTGGAAACTCTCTGTACTTTTTGCGTACTTTTGCTTGTGAACCTGAAACTGTTCTTTTTAAAAAAATCTATTATTTAAAAAATGCTGATGCACAGGCCCTACGACCAGAAGTTTTGACTTACTTGACACAGTCGATGCTAAGATGCAAGGTTGAGAAATGCCAGGCAGGACTCTCTTCCTGAGGACTTTTCTCTCTGTGTAGCTCCACTGATCACTTGAAGGAAATCCCCAAATTTAAGTTTCCAACCCCTACTCTTTTCCCTGATTCCTAGGTCTCTAACCTTCAATTGTATGGATGTGTGAGATCCTGTCAAACTCAATGTTCTTTTTCATTTTCCAGATTCCTCTTGTGTCGTTCCATTTTTTGATCGGCACACCCATCATTGGCCTGGCTGTTCAGGTTCTATAAACCTCAGAACCCCAGCAACAGGGACTCTGTGAGTTCCAGTCTCCAACTACTCCCCAGGCAGAACCCCCTCACCCTCCCTCCCTGCTTCTGTGTGAACCTTTCTAGCCACGGAAGCTCAATCCTTGGCTAGGATCATGTCCTTTTCAAAAACACCTTTATTTTTTATTACACAGCTGATACATGTGGATTGTAGGGAAAAAAATATTGGAAAGCATAAAGGCAAAAATAAAAACCACCCATAATACTATCACCCACCAACTACTATTAATGTTTAAGTATATAAAAATAAAGAAAAAAGGTTACATTGTGAAGTTTGCCATTTTTCACTTACCATGACATCATAAATATTCCCCTATCATAAGTACCCTTTCAAGCCATTTAAAAGAATTTTTATATTATTTTGTCTGCAAAAGTATTACATGTTCATTGTCCAAAAGTCAACCAGGGGGATATCTGTGGAATAGGAAATAAAGGTGTCTCCACTTCCTCCTGCTGGATTATCCAAACAGCAGTCTAAAGGGGTGGGGGTGGGAGGGTCCTCCCATTTTTCTTGTTGTTGAGACAGATAATTTGATATTTCAAAGAAAGCATTTGCTGGCATTCTTTATGCTTATTTTCTGGATTTTTAAAAACTGAATTATATAATTTTCCCAGAGCTCAGGGCTTTTAGAAATTTTAAGCTGGCTCTTTAGGGCTACTGCTCCCACCTCCCTGGGGCTAACTACATGTAATAACTCTGAAGATAGATTTTTAAAGGCCAAGGCAACCTTTCTTTTTTAAGGGCTGTCCTGAAGATTGGAAAGCTCTTCTTTGTGTTGTGTTGAAAGTGCTTCTTGTTCCTTTTACTCTTGGCCCCAGGGTTTCTTTATGGAGCTAGTGAAAACAAAACAAAAGAAACAAAAAGACAAAACAAAAACTAACAAAAACCCAAACAGTCAACTCCCACTCTCTCTTTTTTTTTTATTGTTATTATTCGTATTTTTATTTTACAAATAGATATACTGGAACTCAGAAAGACATAACTTGTCCAGCAGCACAAGGTTTTCATACTCTAAACCCAGCCCCATTTCATCATCTTACTATTTCTTTTTTTTTCACTTTTGTTTACTTATTTATTTATATTTATTTGTTTTACTTTTGTTTATAGTAACACCTCTATCAGTGCATAATTGAAAGAGCTCAGTAACCTGTTAAAGTACTTTTAAGTTTAAATGTTATATTCTTTTCTAATTATTTTTTATTATATTATGTTAGCCACCATACAGTACATCCCCGGTTTCCGATGTAAAGTTCGATGATTCATTAATTGCATACAACACCCAGTGCACCATGCAACACGTGCCCTCCTTACTACCCATCACCCGTCTATCCCATTCCCCCACCCTCCCCTCTGAGGCCCTCAGTTTGTTTCTCATAGTCCATAGTCTCTCATGTTTCATTCCCCCTTCTGATTACCCCCCCTTTCTTTATCCCTTTCTTCCCCTACCACTCTCTTTCTGACTTGCATCCTTGCCACCCTGTCCACTGAGAACTGATTCTTGTCTGCCTTTGGAAACAGGATGAGGTTAAGAACACGGGTCCAGAGTCAAAGCTCATGGGCTCCTGCAACGGGGTTCTTAATTCTCCATGAGTCTCCATGTGCTCACCTGCAAAATGGGGATACTACCGCAACCTACCTTATTGGGTTGCTGTGGGGATTCAGTGAGTAATATGTGTAAAGCCTTTACACCAGGCCTAGCATGTACTGCTATCAGGACTGGATTCTCCAAAGGGAAGGACAAGGTGGTAAGATAGTCAGACTCTGAGCCTGGAAAACCCGTTGCCTGCAGGGACCCTGTTTTTGTTTGCATCTTCAACTTAGAATTCATTTTGGTGATTAACATTGTGTGTCTCCCTATGGCTGCAGGGCCCAGAACTTGCAATTTTGAGATTGGTGGGAAGAACACAGGGGACAGTCAGGGGGCCAGGGAGAGGGAAGACACATGGCCACGGGGTAGAATGCTGTGAGAAAAGCAAGTGATCCAGACCTGACGGTTGCTGGCCCCAGTGCTTTGTAGCTGGGTGAACTTGGACAAGCCCTTTAAACCTCAGTTTTCTCATCTGCAAAATGGGTTCATTAATGTGTGATGAGGAATAATAATACACCTTACCTCACTGATTCAGTTCTTATTTGGTGCCCACCCACCTTCACTCCTTTAAAACTCATAACAACCCCATGAGGCAAGAATTTTAAAAAAAAATTTATTTGAATTCAATTTAGTTAACACATAGTGTATTGTTAGTTTCAGGGGTAGAATTTAGTGATTCATCAGTTGCATATAACACCCAGTGCTCATTACTTCAAGTGCCCTCTATAATGCCCATCACTCACTTACCCCATGCCCCCACCCCTACCTCCTCCAGCCACCTTCAGTTATTTTCCTGTAGTCGAGTCTCTTATGGTTTGCCTCCTTCTCTTTTAATCTCATTTTATTTTTCCATGTTCATCTGTTTTGTTTCTTAAATTCCACATGTGAATGAAATCATGTGGTATTTGTCTTTCTCTGAGTATTTCACTTAGCATAATACCCTCTAGTTCCATCCACATCGTTGCAAGTGGCAAAATTTCATTCTTTCTGATGGCTGCATAGTATCCCATGTATGTATATACCACATCTTCCTTATTCATTCCTCTGTCAATGGACATCTAGGTTCTTTCCATATTTTGGTTCTTGTGGACATGGATGCTATAAGCATAGGGGTGCAGGTGCCCCTTCGAATCACTATGTTTGTATCCTTTGGATAACTACTTGGAAGTGCAGTTGCTGGGTTATATGGTAGCTCTATTTTTAACGTACCAGCTTGCATTCCCACCAACAGTGTAAGAAGGTTCTTCTTTCCCCATGAGGCAAGAATTTAACATCCTTATTCTACCGATGAAGACACTGAGGCAGAGTTGCTTTCTCAACCTGACACACTTAGAAAGTGGCAGGGCTGGGATTGGAATCCAGACAGGCTCCAGAGTCTGGGCTCCTCAATGATCTCGTTGTGCTGATAAAGCAAATGGTCCTAAACCCACCCCTTACTGAGCTTCTTGCTTGCTGCCACTTTCTCTCTTTTAACACTCATAAGGTCCTTGGTTAAATAACTGGCCCCCTGAAGTGACCCTGTAGGCATGCAGGGACTCTTCCCATAGGTGGAAGAGCAGGGGTCCCCATCCCTGCCTGCACACTGGATTCAGGCAGGAGACTTGGGAAAAATGATGATGCCCAGATCCACACCAGGGGCTTCTCATTTCTTTAGTCTGGGCTGGGGGACCTGCATGGGGAATTTTTGAAGTACCCTGGGTGATTCCAGTCTGCAAGTAGGGTTGAGAACCATGGAGTAGAGGGGTTTTGTCTTTCTCCAGGCATGGTTCTGAACCTCAGCTGCGCATTTGAACCATCTGGGAGCTTCTAGATGCAAGTAGGGTTGAGAACCATGGAGTAGAGGGGTTTTGTCTTTCTCCAGGCATGGTTCTGAACCTCAGCTGCGCATTTGAACCATCTGGGAGCTTCTAGATTCTTTTTTTTTTTTTTTAAAGATTTTATTTATTTATTCAACAGAGATAGAGACAGCCAGCGAGAGAGGGAACACAAGCAGGGGGAGTGGGAGAGGAAGAAGCAGGCTCATAGCGGAGGAGCCTGATATGGGGCTCGATCCCATAACGCCGGGATCACGCCCTGAGCCGAAGGCAGACGCTTAACCGCCGTGCCACCCAGGCGCCCCAAGGGAGCTTCTAGATTCTGAGCTCATTGGTTTGAGCGTCATGCATTGAGCTCATTAATGCTTATCAAATCTTACTAGGTGCCAGCCACTGCACTCACTCACTGAAGTCTTGAGTGATCAGCTTGTCCTGGTTTGCTGGCGATTTTCCAATCCAAGAGCTCCCACGGGTCAGATGTGAGCAAACCAGGAGGCTTGGTCACCTTATTTAATCCTTCTCTAAACCCACATTTCTTACTGACCTCATTCACTTATTTCGCAGCAAATCTCTGAGGAAGGTTCTACTGTTAAACCCATGTTGCAGATGAAGAAACTGAGGCACAGAGAGAATTGGTCACACAGTTAGCAGACCTTGGCTACAGAATACCATCATGACCAGCATTTCATTGTCTCTCAGGACAAGCTGTAAAGTTTGGTTCCACTTTGCAGACAGGGAAAGTGAGTTTCATGGAGGGTAAAGACACTCCACAGTCCGTGGCCACCGTGTTAGATGGGAGGTCGGATCCTCCGTTGCACGGCTTCTGTTAGGCTGCGTGTGAGGATGAAGAACACCCCCTTGAAGGGCCTTAGGTTCATCGGCTCTGACACTCTTTGCATCTGTCAGCAGATCTTGGGCCTCCCAGCCTCCCCTCCTGCGTGTGAAGAGCGTGGACTCCTTTCCCCCACGGGCTGCGGGGGCTATGAGCGGAAAAGGCCAAGATGATTGCTGGCAGTTGGGTGCTGTTCATTTAGAACATCTGCCCTCAGGTCCCCAAGGCCAGCTGCATCAAAGGATACACACCTGTGCCAGGCCCCGCCAGACACCGAAAACAGCCTCTTTCCTCTGGGGAGAGATCTGGGAAGGGCTGATCAGGCTGCCGAAATGTCACATGAGGTGCAGAGTGATGGGGGACAAGCAGGCAGAGAGGCAGGCTTGTACAAGGGATTGTTTTAGCAGAAGCTGGAGTTCTGGGGATAAGTGCGGAGAGAAGTGTGACATATGAGTGGCCCGGTTTCTCTACTGAAGGAAGCCTGATTTCTTCTCCCTCCAGAACAGGGAGCAGTTGAGTGGTTCGGGGAGTGGGTTCAGGGTGCTTCCTGCCCTGCAGCAGCTTGGCAGCCTCTTTTGCAGGAAGATTTGCATATTTGAAGCCTCGATGCAGGGATTCTCCTAGTACATGAGCTGATTCTAAGAGGTACAGACACACTTAAACATGTTCGTTGTTATGTAATTATATTAATATAATTAGAAGAATATAACAAGGCACTAAAATAGAAGTTCAAGAGGGCAGAGACTTTGTCTGTTTTGTTCATGGCTGTAGACTCAGGATCTGGGACAGCTTCTGGCCTGTAGTTGGTGCCCAATGAATGAATGAATGACTCTCCCAGCACATGTATGGTTTTATCAGAACATGGAACTGAAACTTAGGCTTATAGGATGGATAGGATTTAGTTAGGAAGAAATAGGTGAGATTGGGGGGAGGGGACGATCCAGGTGGGGCTAAGAGGATGAAAAAGGCCCACAGCAGGATAAGCTCACACCTATTAAAGCTTACTCTACACCAGGCACTCTGTGAAGCACCTTCACTTATGAACTAATTAAACCCTCATAACAATCCTCAGAATATCTCCACTTTGCAGACAGGGAAACTGAGGCCCAGAGCCTTGAAATATCTTGCACAAGGACAGGCTGCAGCCCTGGCCTGTCTTGGCTGTTTACAAGAGTCCTGCAAGGCCACAGGCTCTCAGGCCCATCTGGAGGTCTGCAGCCAGTGGAGCGTGTGTCCCAGGCTGCAGGAGGCCCGCTGCTGCCTCAGCCCGGGTGGCAAGGGCCTGGCGTCCTTTCTGCTCTCGGCCCGAGGGAACCCGTTCATCCCACACCAGACCTGCTCTCTTTTTAACCCAGCTGCTGTTTTCACAGATTTCCATTTTTAGCTCCCCGGACTGGAACGCAGTGTTCAATGCACTGTAAACCTCAATGTCAGTTTGATTATAAGAGAGGCGTGTGTGGGCTCCGGCTCTCTCATTTCCGTGTGTAATAATAACCCTCCGGATCTCTCGCCCCTTTTCTTCCAAGTCCCTCAAAGCGTTTCATAGGTAGTGTCCCATTTAAGCTGCCAGTTCCCCAGGGAGGCAGCTGGAGGCTGTTACGTGAAACAGTGTTGGTAATATTCAGTTCTTTTCATCTGGAAAGGGTTCTAGTCATCGCTGTCTTAAATTCCCAGTGGAATAAGGAAAATGCTAAGGGGAGGGGTGGTTGGTGTTTAATGAATGCCTCCTATATGCAACCCTGGGAGGTGCATCTGGGAATTGCCCATTTTTATGGATGAGAGAAATGGCTCAGAGGGGCCAAGTGACTTGCTCAAGGTCACACAGCTAATAATTGGCAGATTATGGATTTAACCCCAGATTTACCTCCAAGGCCTTTGGTTTTTCCATCGCATCATTAAGTGAGATGTGGAAATAAAGGCATAGTCAGATCTTAATTGTCTTGGCTCCCACACCAAGCCAGCAACCCCTCCCCCCCACCTTAGAGCTCCAAGTGAGGAAGCTATAGGTTGGAAGGATTATTTCTCATCAGTCATGACCATCTCTCACCTTCTTAAAAATATTGAAAGTAGGAAGGTACATTGTTTCTCCTTCAATTCTCATTCATTCACTCACTCATTCATTCATGCATGCATGCAGCAAGCATTTACTGTTCCCTTTTCTTTGAGTATGGGTAGGATGAGATACAGTCCCACCGAGTCTCTTTTCCCTGGGGTCTGATTTCTGCTAAAGGTGTGATCTGGAACAAGTGACTTCATCTCCCTGAGCCTCAGTGTCCTCACCTGAAGAATGGGGATATAATGGTTTTTATTTCATAGGGATTGTATGGGGAGCCAACAGCATTTGAGAGTCAAGGAGTGGCTCAGCCTCCAAGGTAGACACGCAGGCCCTGAGGGGAGTGTTTGGGGAGATGTTTTTGGGACAGAAAAACGTGCGTAGTTCAATGTTATGGGCGTGGTTTTATGAACATGGTGACCTCCACTGTTAGGCAGCCCAAACTACTACATCCGTGTGCCACACACTGGCTGTTTTGGGGGAGGTTGGAAAGCCAAGTTTATTCAAACCAAAAAAGCACTGATTGAACACTTACTTGGTAGAGGGGCTGTGGGGAATCGGATTCAAGTCCCAGCTCTGCCACATGACGGTTGTGTGACTTTGGGACAGCTGATGCACCTCTCTGGACTTCAGTCTTTGCTTCTGTAAATGGGAAATGATAATGTATACAGCGTTCTTGTGAGGATGAGAAATGATTTGTAGAAAGCATTTAGCATAGTGCCTGGCACCTGTTGGTACCCAGTAAATAGATGTTATTACTAATGCTGATGGGTGCTCATTGAGATTCTGCAGCATCAAAAAACTTAAAATCCATGTATTAGGTCTTTAGCTATAGCTGGATCCAGGTGCTCTTATGATGTCATGCCCCGGTCCCATCCCAGACACTCTCAGCTCTCCTTTCATTCATGTTGGCCTTGCTTCCAGGAAGTTCCTCTCCTCCTGGTGGCAAGTTGATCCCTGGTAGCTCAAGATTTATATGCTACCCACAAATCCAATGGAACAGGATCTTCTTTTTCCCTATAGCTATAGCAAAGCCCATGGCCTTGAATCCTATTGGATCAGCTTGGGTTATGTCCCATCCTGAACCAATCATTGAGGTTATGGTGGGCAAAGTAAGCTGATTGTCCAGGTCTGAGGCATGTCCTTCAGTCATGCTGGGGGATTGGGGTCATCAGCTTTAGACAAACCACAGGGAGTAAGAGTGGGAGAGGGCAGTTCTTCTAAGGGAATGAGTGCTGAAGAGGTGTGTTAGGCTGGGTTCTCCCAGAAGCGGACCAGAGACAAGGATTTGTGTGCAAGTAATTGATTAGGAGATGCATATGGGAGAAACTGGTAAGGGAGCGGGGGCAGCAGGCTAAGGAAAGGGGAGGGAGTCTAATAAGGGTGTGACTTCAGGTGAAGTGCCAGCCTTAGATCCTGTGAGGAGCTCTGGAGTGTAATTTATGCCTCAAGGATATGTTCTACGTCTGGGCGCTTGGGTGGTTCAGTCGGTGAAGCATCTGCCTTCGGCTCAGGTCATGATCCCGGAGTCCTGGGATTGAGCCCCGAGTTGGGCTCCCTGCTCAGTGAGGAGCCTGCTCCTCCCTCTGCCCCTCACTCTGCTCGTGCTCACTCTCTCTCTCTCAAATAAATAAATGAAATCTTAAAAAAAAAAAAAAGAAAAGAATATGTCCTACCTCAAGACACAGGAACTGGCCATATGCACCCATGAACCAGTCATTGGTATTGGGGTTTCCCTGGGTGTGTGAGTTCACAGGGACTCCAGTACGTCAAGGACAGAGCTCTAGAGAAGGTCACGGGTGTGAGGCTTTGGCAGCAATGCACACAGAAGCTCAGGGGTGTTAAAGGGATGCAGAGGGCCTGGTGTCCACAATGGTGGGGACAGCCCACAGCTGTCTGCAATGGAAGGAGATGAAGGAAGAGTGAAGGAGGGGAGGCAAGGGAAGGAATGGGCGCCAATGAGAAGATGAGGCAGATGAGAGGGTCTCTCATCCTGGTCTGCGTCAAGGAGGAGAAACCAAGAAGCCAGCACCCTGGCTCCGCTGTCTTTCTGGCACACTGTTGCTGACAGTAGCCATCCTCGCAAGGTCCCTCACAGTCCTCAGCAACATGCTGTGAACTCGCTGTGCAGAAATGAGCGACGATGTGATTCAGCAAAGAATGCAAGCAGCAGAGAAGCCAGAGGGGTTGTCTCAGTCCCCCGCTAGATGGATGAGGTTGGCATGAGGTCACCGGGCCCAGGGAGCCTGGGGTACCCACCCATGCCAAGGCTAAACCTCCAGCAGCTGGAGGTCTGGGGGTTCAGAAGTCCCTCGGGCTCATTTAGTCTTTCACTGTCTCCTTCCTACCCACCTCTCACCCCTCCAAAGGCGTCTCTGTCTATCGGGAGCAGCTACCCCCCTCACTGCACCAGCTTTCAGCTGTCACCTTCTTCCCCAAGCCATCTGGCACTGGAGCTTTCTGCAGAGGGAGCCGAGAGGCAGTGAGGGAGAAGTAAGTGGATGTGCCAGGCCAAGTCAGCAGCTCCATCCTCAGGGTCATGGTTGCTGCTCTGCTAATTATTTTGATGGTGATGAGGTGGTTCAGGCTGGAGATGACAAAGAGACTCATTTATTGAGCACTTGCTATGTGCCAGGTTCAGTGCTAAGTGCCCCACNACCTTCTTCCCCAAGCCATCTGGCACTGGAGCTTTCTGCAGAGGGAGCCGAGAGGCAGTGAGGGAGAAGTAAGTGGATGTGCCAGGCCAAGTCAGCAGCTCCATCCTCAGGGTCATGGTTGCTGCTCTGCTAATTATTTTGATGGTGATGAGGTGGTTCAGGCTGGAGATGACAAAGAGACTCATATTGAGCACTTGCTATGTGCGAGGTTCAGTGCTAAGTGCCCCATAGCACGATCTCATGTCATCACATCCAATAGCCATAGCAACTGGCATACTAGGACTCTCCTAGTTGTGAGTAATAGAAACCCAGGCCAGGGGCGCCTGGGTGGCACAGCGGTTGGGCGTCTGCCTTCAGCTCAGGGCGTGATCTCGGCGTTGTGGGATCGAGCCCCACATCAGGCTCTTCGGCTATGAGCCTGCTTCTTCCTCTCCCACTCCCCCTGCTTGTGTTCCNAGCACGATCTCATGTCATCACATCCAATAGCCATAGCAACTGGCATACTAGGACTCTCCTAGTTGTGAGTAATAGAAACCCAGGCCAATCTGGCTCGAGGGGAGAAGAGACTTTTTGGCTCACAAAAGGGCAAAGTTGAGGGGAATTAGGCACAGCTGGATCTAGGAGTTTAAATAATGTCATCAGTCTCTTTCCACCATTCCACTGCGCCCTCTTCATGCTGGCTTCTCCCTCTTCCATGCTGGCTTTGCCCCCAGGCAGCTTCTCTGTTCTCTGCCATTTCAGTGATGACAAGTTAGCCACTAGCGGTGATGGGGTGCCAGTCACCAGCTCAGCAAACCCATTGGGAAGAGTGGGTCTCCTTTCCAGTGGTTCATACATACCATAATGGAGTCTCATCGGACAAAGTTGGGTCTTATGTTAATTTCTGAACCAATCACTGTGGCTGGGGGTGGAATACTCTGATGGACCTATTCCCATTCCCTCAGTGTGACAGTGTGCATCTCAGAATGATGACCTCAGCCGTAAAATGAGGATAGTAGTGTCTGTCTGTGGTTTGTAGAAGTCCTCAGCACAGCCCCGGGCCCACAGTAGACTCTCAGTAGGTGGTGGCTGTCAGGGCAGGGGCGTGTTATTACATCGACTCTGCATAAGGAAGTGGATACTGCATAAGGAAGTAAGTCAGGAACCAGGCAAAGAAAATTCAAACCAGAGCAGAGAGGGGAGGCTTGAGGAAATGGCTCAGCTGATGCAGTGCCAGGACCTCATGAAAAGCAATGCATCAGAAATGCTTTGGTTACTCGAGTGAAAAAATCAAATTAAACTTTGCATCCGGGAGTAGGGCTGCTGTAGCCAGGAAACAATGTCAGCTTCCCTGAAAAGGGCTGTGGCTCTATTAGCCCGAGGAGAGCCAGGAGCTGCCAGAGAGCCAGTGTGTTACCTTCTCCTGGGGCTGGTCTCTCTCCAGGATGAGGTGTTTCAACATCTCAGGTGGTTCCCTGAGAGCAGCTGTCCCTGCTCCCTCTCTGGGTGAAGCCCCCCTTCTTCCAGAAGAGGGCCTTGTTTATACCAGGCTTCCTTCCCTCCCCAGAGAAAGCCAGGAGGGATGGAGAAGGAGGGAGTGGCAGGAAAGCAGCAAAGGAGGGCTGAGATTTTTTTTTTAAGATTTTATTTATTTGAGAGAGAGAGAGAACACAAATGGAGGGGGATGCAGAGGGAGAGGGAGAAGCAAACTCCCTGCTGAGCAGGGAGCCCAACACGGGAGTCGATCCCAGGACCCTGAGATCATGACCTGAGCCGAAAGCAGATGCTTCACTGACTGAACCACCCAGGCGCTCCGGGCTGTGATTTTTTTTAGAAAATGAAAATAAAAATTTGGGGCTGCAGGATGCTCTGGTCAAACGGAATCTTACTATGAACTCTAACAGGGAGGGTGAATCTATCAAGGAGACCCGTAGTGTAAACACTCTGGATAGCATTTTTGCAATATTTAGTAAAGCTCAATAAACACGGGCACATTCTGTGACCGAGCAATTCCACTTGTTGGTATATCCCTAGAGAACCAGTTCCCCAACTTCCGGTGGGCAGATGGAACACCGGGGACCTTATTAAAATGCAGATTCTGATTCAGTAGGTCCTGTAGGGGCCTGAGGTTCTGTATTTCTCGCTAGCTCCTGGGTGATGCTTGGACCACAGTTTGACTAGCAAGGCCCGAGGGAACTGTTTCCTAAACTTTCTTTGGGCTCTGACTGCCAGTAAGATATAAATTCTAGATGACAACCCACAAGGCACTTATCTATAATTGAAACAAAAGTTTTATGAAGCAATACTTACCCTTGCTATACGATGCACTCTTAGTCTTTTCTCTTCCCTTTTGTCAAAAACAAAAACAGAAAAACACCGCATTGACCGCAAAGCCACTGCAATGATTTCATTATTCACCAGCCGGTCTCACGCCACACTTTGAGAAAAAGACCCCTGGAGAAATTCTTATACACGCAGACCAGGAAACAGGAAGGCTCGCTGATGCATTGTCTGTAATAACAACCACAAAAAATTGGAAAAAAAAAAGCCCCAAAAGAAAACAAAAGAAAAAAACAACAACATCAACCCCGAAAGTTCTATCCGCAGGAGACTGTATCAGGACATTTGTGATAATATGCACAGAGTGGAACCATGAAAATAAGTAAATTTGAACCACATGCATCAGCACGTATATCAAAACCAATAGTCCTGTAAAAATCCAAGCTGAGGCAGGACCCATGTTCTTGGATACCATTTTTATGCAGTTTAGAAACAGGCGAAAGAACTGTATTTGTTATTTAGGAAGTCATACATATGTAGTAAAGGTATAAAAGCTCATAAGGGAATGATTAACACCAAATTTAGGAGAGTGATAGCCTCTTGGGGAAGAGAGTGGGCAGGCATGGGGGTGCCTTTGGGGCTTCATTATGTAAAGCTTCATTTCCCAAGATGGTTGATGAGTCCATGGTGCTCATTATATTAGTCTCTCCTTTTTTTTTTTTTTACAGGCTTAAGGCATTCCGTAATAATTAAAATTTTTTAAAAGAAAGAAAAAGAAAAGGAGGGGTGCTTGAGTTTAAATTCGTAGGGGGTTGTATTAGTTTCCTGGGGCTTCCAATAACAAATTATTTAAAACTAGGTGGCTTAAAACCACAGGAATTTATTCTTGCAAGGTTCCGAAGACCAAAAGTGTGAAATCAAGGTGTCCGTAGAGTTTGTTCTCTCTGGAGGCTCTAAGGGAGAATATGTTCGTGCCTCTCTCCTAGCTCTTGATAACCACTGGCAACCCTTGGCATGCCTTTGGGGTGGGGCTTCCTTATTGCACTGTCTGCCTCTGCCTTCACATGGCCTTCTGTCTGTGCCTCATATTTCCTTCTCCTTTCTGTCTCTCTTTTTTTAAAAGGTTTATTTATTTATTTTAGACAGAGAGTGAGTGTGAGGGAGCAGATGTACTTGCATGTGTGTGGGGGAGAGGGGCAGAGGGAGAGGAAGATAATCTTAAGTAGACTCCCTGCTGAGCATGGGACCTGGATGTGGGGCTTGATCCCAGGATCCTGAGATCATGACCTGAGCTGAAACCAAGAGTGCTGGACGCTTAACCGACTGAGCCACCCAGGCACTCCCCTTCTCCTTTCTCTTATAAGAATACCAGTCATTGGATTTAGGGCTCACTGTAAATGCAGGATGATCTCATCTGGAGATCCTTAACTCAATTACTTCTGCAAAGACCCTACTTCCAAATAAATTCACTGGTATCAGGGCATATCTTTTTTGGAGCCAAATTCAACCCATTATAAGAATGTAGAGCCTTGCCCATTCAACCCTTTCCTCTTGAATTTTATTATGATGATAGTGCTTATTGCAGGGCTTTTCTATCTCAGCACTGTTAACATTTGGGTTAGAAAAGGCCTGGGGGGCTTTTCTGTGCTTTGATGTTTAATAGCATCCTTGGTCTCTATCCATTAGGTGCCAATTGTTGCTCCAGACATTGCTTAATATTTCCTGGGGATAGGGTTGCAAGATAAAACATAAGGCCCCAGTTAAATATGAATTTCAGATAAACAATAAAGTTTAGTATAAGTATATCCCAAATACTGCATGGGACATACTTATATTAAAAGATTATTATTGTTGGGGTGCCTGGGTGGCTCAGTTGGTTGAGTGTCCGTCCAACTCTTGATTTTGGTTTAGGTCATGATCTCAGGATCCTGAAATTGAGTCCCTCATCAGGCTCTGTGTTTAGCTTAATATTATTCTCTCTCCCTCTCTCTGCCCCTCCCCCCTCTAAAAATTATTATTGCTTATACTGGGCAATCCTGCTCTACCCCCATTCCCCACCAAATCAGGCAACACTAACTAGGGAAAAAAATTACCCCTGGTTTAGAAAAACTAATTGAAGACTGGCATTACAAATTCACAGTCATCGAGTGCTTCTCTATGCCCACCACTGTGCTAAACGTTATTCATGAATTGCATTTACTCCTCGAAGTAACCCAGCCAATAAGTAGAGGGGTTCGGTTTTGAACCCAGGTCCACGTTTTCATGGACACTGTGAGTTGGGTAGGAGGGTGGCTGCTTGGCAGACTGTGAACGCCTCATGTGCTTAGGGGAAACTGGGGCTGATGTCTAGACCATCCCGGTGACAGAACTGGGTTAGTGACAACAAGACCTGCAGAATAGGCTGGCCAGAGAAGATGGCAGGCTACAGGAGGATGGGCTCTTACGGACGATCCTGGGATGTGGGGTCATTTGCCAAGAAGAGAAGCAGCGGAGCAGCTGGCTGGGGCAGGACAGTCACAATAGCTAGCAGACCTGGGCTTGAATGTCTGTTTCACCACCAGGTGTGGCCTTGAGTAGGTGCTGTAGAGACATTTTTTCTGCACTTGGTGTGTGCTGGGTACTGCTCCTAGTGCCAACCCTACACGATCTCATTGAACCCTCAAATGACTCTCGTAGGGCAGGTCTTCTCACAGATGAGGATGTTGAGGCTTAAGGCAGATGAAGCAACGTGCCCCATATCATGAGCTAGTGAGGGACAGAGCTGGGACTCCCACCAGGGACAGCTGAACTCCGGCGGTTTTCCATTAATATCTCCTCAAGGCTGAGCTTCCTCCTCTCCCCAATGGAAGTCCCATTCCCAGCTGCTTATTGTCGATTTTAGGATAAAATGAGTTGTGGGCCTAAAGCACTTAGCGTAGGGCCTGGCATACGGGAACCAGCAGCGATCGTTACTAAGGCAGGGGAGTGAGGCCTGAAGCAGGGATCCCTCCTGCTCTCCTCACAGGCTCTGTGTATTTAGCAGGGATTGTGTCTCACTCATGTATGTTCACTTCATTTTAAAATCAACCTACAGTGAGCACTTACTACGTGCCAGGCACTGTTCTAGGCCCTAAACATGCAGCTAAGACTAAGACAAAATCTTTGCCCTCAGAGTCCAGCATTTCCCCACCAAGCCCAGAGCCCATAGTAGGCCCTCAAGAAATGGCTACTGAATGAATGACTACATGAATGAATGAATGACTACATGAATGAATGAATGAATGAATGAATGAATGAATGAATGAATGAAGAGAGCAAGGGAATCCTGACTTCTTAATGCTGTCATCAATTCAGCCACAACTGCCATGGCTTATCCTGGGGTAATGGATTAGCACTGTCTTCTAATAAAGGTGGTTTCATCCATCTGAAGGATCGGGATAATAATATATTCCTTGCAAAGCTGTTGGGTGGCTTAATTAGCTAATATTTATAAAGTGCCTCCAAAGCCACAGATAAAAGCAAGGTAAAAACACCTTGTGCGATTGCTATTAATAATTTACTGTCCCCCTGCACCGGGCCTTTCAGATGTGTTTCTTGAAACAAGAAGAGGTAGGGCCTAGTTTTGGGGTAATTAAACCCTAGATAAAGATGCTACTCTTTCATTAGGCCAAAACAAGCCCTTTTACCTCCTCGCGGAGTCTCACCATTTTCGTCATACTCAGGTGAGCTGCCTTGTTTGGGGAACATCTGTTGTTGAGACAGTAACTTTCTCTCTTTGTAGCTATCATTTCATGTGGGTGTGTCCAACTGAGTCTCCCCAGGGCCTCACCTGGGCCCTATAAAATAGTTAAAGGGCCACAAGAGCACTTGCATAACTAATTGATGATTTGCATACAATTTGAATAACCTCTTGGGTCTGTGAAGTTATTATCTGCTTTGATTTCCAAAAGCTTTGTCATTTCTGTTCATATAATCATAAAAATGGAGAAGATTTCAGACCCTACAAGGGACTTGTTTCCCCTGAGTCCTTTGGGGGTGGAAGGGAGGGACATCTGTTGAGGATCTACTATGTGCTTACAAATTCATTTAATCTTTGGAATCACCTAAGGAACTAAAAAAACTGATGCCTGGTTTCTACCCTGAGAGATTATGATATAATTGGGAGTAACCTTTGGGGGACAGCCTTGCTGTCAGTAGCTTTGAATCCTCCCCAGGTGATTCTAAGATGCTGCAAAGACAGAACTACTTGTTTAATCTTTATTTAAAAAACAACAACAACCCACGAACCACCCCCTCCCCCAGTCCCACCACCACCATGTTAAAGATATGGGAACTGAAGCTTGGGGCATTAGGGGAAGGACACTCATCATATTACTAATGTTCATAGCTGACCATTTTGGTACTTAGTATGTACCAGACTCTGTGCTGAGCACATTGATGTGTGTGTGTGTGTCTTTTTAAATTCTTGCAATGACTCTTTGAAGCAGGGATTAATAATAGCCCTCTTTTACAGATGAACCAACTGAGTCTCAAAAAGTATGTCATCTTCCCAAGGCCCCCAAACTAGCAAGAGATCATCCACGGAGGAGACGTGAGTGTGCTTGGATTAGGATTAGACTCTGTCAGGACCTGAATTTCCATTCCAACCTCTGGTTTATGCAGGATCCAATTTGTATGTTCCTTGAGGATCCTGTCTTTGTCTTCTTCTGTGTTCCTCGGGGCTTAGCACAGTGCTGGGTTCTTAAAGGCACCTGGAGAATATTGAGAGTCCTCATGCGGCAGCAGTTAGGGCCAAGGAGTGGGCTTTCCAGGCATTAAGGAGCAAGACACTTTGACCTGGTAGACCAGTTCTTCCTCCCTTCCTCCTCCTCTCCGGTATTTTTTGAGGTCTGTGCTGAAGACACAAGACAGACAAGTTCTGTTATGCAGCATCCATCATTTGTCAGCCAATATTGGAGCTTTGAATTAAGCAGCAGAAGGTGGGCTGTGCTTTTTTCTCCCTGTAAAATGATGTGAGAAAACAGTTTCAGCACAACAAAGGGAAGAATGGTGACTGGTTTTTTTTTTTTAATTTATTTTGGAGGATTTTTTTTTCCCCCTCATCTGGAAAGTGGTAAGAGGAAAGAAATTTTATCACGTTCATCCAGCCCGGCGTGCTCCTGAACAGTGAGTCATTTGGTGCCATGCTATTCAAATATACATTCATTCATTCATTCAGTGCTTTTTGAGCTCCTGCCATTTGCCTGGCACTGTTCTAGCTGATGGAGATATGTTATAAAATTAGGTAGAGTCCCTTTATCCACGGTGACCTGAATGATGAGAAAAAGTAAGTCCTGTGTAGATCTTGAGGAATAGTGTGGTGAGCAGAGGGAACAGTAAGCGTGGAACCCTGAGATGTGAATGACTTTGTGGATTTAAGGAACAGTAGGACAGAGTGTGGCTCAGAGTGGACAAAGTCTGGGAGAAGGCATGTGGTGGGCAGGCGGCCAGATCACACAGTGCCCTGTAGCCATGATAAGGCATTTGACTATTACTCTGCATGAGATAAGAAGCCATTGGGTGGTTTTGCGCAGGGAAGTGACACAATCCAACTTACATTTCCTAAGGATCACTCTGGATGCTGTTGTGGAAACAGACTGTAGGGAGGAGTGGAAGCCTGGAGTAGAGTTAGGAGGTGTGGAAACAGTCCAGGTGAGAGATGATAGTGGTTTGAACCAGGGGGTAGCAATGGAGGTGGTTATAATTGGTTGCATTTGGCATTTATTTTAAAAGTTGAGCCTACGGGACTTGCTGATTAACTCACTGTGTTGGGTGAAGAAAAGAAAGAGGAATCAAGGTTGACCCTGCCTTTTTGACCTGAATGAATTAAGGTCCTATCCTCTGAGATGGAAAAAACTGAAGGAGAAGTCCATAGTTAACTAAATTTGAAAAACATCGGGGTGCCTGGGTGGCACAGCGATTAAGCGTCTGCCTTCGGCTCAGGGCGTGATCCCGGCGTTATGGGATCGAGCCCCACATCAGGCTCTTCCTCTGTGAGCCTGCTTCTTCCTCTCCCACTCCCCCTGCTTGTGTTCCCTCTCTCGCTGGCTGTCTCTATCTCTGTCGAATAAAGAAATTAAAAAATCTTTAAAAAAAATTTGAAAAACATCAACCATTATATTTTCTTTTTAGAAAATTCACAGTAGCGTATTAAAGGTTCTGAGATGGCCTGCAATAAAGACATCTGCTTAACTTTGGTTAACCTAGAATTTCCCAGCTTACTTGATCATGTAATTTTGTCTGTTGTCACCTCACACAACATGTGGTAAGATTCTTCAGACTTTCCCTGAATAACACCAGAGTGTAGAATCTTCTCTGTGTGTGTGTGTCTGCCCAGGTTGCAGAAGTGATTTGCACCTGTGCAGCGTTCTAGATTCTGATGGATGTGCTATGTGCTTCTGTTCTGTTCACCTTCAAATACTTCACCACCATCCTCGTCCATTTAACTAGCGTTCGTGCTTCCAGTCCAACTGAACCACGTCTCCACACCAAATCAGAGAGTGCCACTCCCCTGCCTAAAACTTTAAATGACTTCCCATTGCCTTTAGGATGGATACCAAATGCTTTACTATGGCTTTGCCACATGCTTCGCAATATGACCTTCCATCTATCTGCCTGGCCACCTTTTCACCCTGGCTAAGCTGAACTTTTTAAAGCATCCTTGCTCTCTCTCACCCCTGTGCTTTTATATATGTTCTTCCACCTACCTGGAATACTCTCCAAGTTCCTTTTACCCAGCTTTTGGGTATTATCTTGGATAGCACCCCTCTAGGAGCTATCTCCTGCCTTCTCATGCTTGAGTTCAGCATCTCTTCTCTGTGCTCATGGTCGTCCTAGGTTGCCCTACTGAGCTTTATTGAGGCATAATTGACAAATAGAAATTTTATATATTTAAGATGTACAACTTGATGTTTTGGTACACATATATGTTGTGAAATAATCACTACAATCAAGCTTATGTCTAGGCACTAGATATTTTGGATATGACACCAAAGCAAAGGCACAAAATAAAAGCCAAAACAGGCAAGTGGGATTGCATCAAGCTAGAAAGCACCCGGATGGCAAAGGAAACAGCAGCGTGAAAAGGTAACCTATGGAATGGTAGAAAATATTTGCAAACCATATATCTGATAAGGAGTTCATATTCCAACATATATGAGGAACTCCTACAACTCAGTAGCAAAAAACCAAGTAAATTGATTTAATAATGGACAAAGGACCTGAATAGATATCTCTCAAAAGAAGACCTACATATGGCCAACAGGTACATGAAAAAGTGCTCACCATCACCAACCATTAGTGCAACGCACATCAAAACCACAATGAGATATCATCTCATACATGTTAGGATATCTATGATTAAAAAGACTAAAGATGACAAGTGTTGGGGAGCATGTGGAGAAAAGGGAACCTTTTTTTGTACAATGTTGGTATAGAATATACATTGGTGCAGCCACTATGGAAAACAGTATGGAGGTTCCTCAAAAAATAAAGAACAGAACTACCTTACGATCCAGCAGTCCCACTTCTGGGTATGACTCTAGCTCTTCATAGCATTTATCACATGATATTTTTATTTGCTTTCTTTCCCACCACTAAGGGTTGAGTTTCATGAAGCTTGGCCAGTTATCTTATTTCCCATTATAATCCTAGTGCCTAGCACAATGCCCAACACAGAGTACTAAATGCACAGGAAATCTTTATTGGGGTGAATGAGTAGCTGAGTGAGGCTGGAGGTCATGGACAATGCCTAAGACGTTGATTTACTTCTGCAAACCTTTGCTGGGAATTCAAAGATTCCCAGGAACCTAGGAACTAAAAACCAGGAGCATAGTTCTTGTGTGGGATCGACTCACAAAGTTCAGGAAAGACAGTGCTGGAATGGAGATTTTATGGGAATATGGAAGAGGGAGCAATTAAGTTGGCCCAGAGCTGGAGATTGAAGAAACTATAGGAGAAAAAGTAATAGTTAACCTGGACCTTCAGGGGCGACTAAGAATTTGCCAGCCAGGAATGTAAGGATGGGGGAGTGGGGGGAGGATGCTTGGGGCAGAATAAGAATGTGAAGATGAGGCTGGGGGTGGCCCATTTGGGACCAGTGAGTTGTATGCCTGCGGGGTTGAGATGGGGTCGCTATCAGGATGCTTTGGCCTTCGAGTGGAAGAAAGCCCTACCAGAAGTGGTTTAAATATCAGGAAAAAATTATGTTGCGTCTTGAGATGTCAGGAGGGAGGTGGCTCCAGGGCAGCTAATTTTGCAGCTCAGTGTCACCAAGGAGTTGTTTTTCCCATATTCCCACATTGTCATTCCAGTGAATGAATTTGAGGCTGTGTTCTCCTCTGTTGATTGAAATCTCTGTTTTTAATCATAGATATCCTAACAGTGAGGGAATGATTTCCCAGATGCCCCATCCCAGGTCCCATTGGCCAGGCCTGTGTCACATGTCTAAGCCTGAGCAAGTTCCTGGAGAGGGATGTGTGCCCACCACAACTGCTGTAGGTCAAGCAAGATTTACATGTGCGCCCGGGACCAAGGAGGGGCATGTGGCCGCTCAATAGAGGAGCAAAATCAGGCTTCTTTTTAAGAAGAAATGGGAGGGCAATGGGTCAGGCAGCCAGTTTTGGCCACTGTGGAGACCTGCAGCACCTGTGCTCTGTCCAAGGTCTCTGCTACCATTGGCTCCAGCCCAGTGTTGCCACAAGGGTGGGGGCCTAGTGTTGCCAGACCTTGCAATTAAAAATAAAATCCAGAACTGGAGATTTTTTAAAAAATTATTTATTTGTTTTGGCAGGGTGGAGGGCGTGGGAGGCAGAGGGAGAGGGAGAGAATCCTCAAGTAGACTCCCTGTCAAGCCTGGAGCCTGATGCAGGGCTCCATCCCAGGACTCTGAGATCATGACCTGAACTGAAATCAAGAGTTGGACGCTTAACTGACTGAGGCATCCAGGTGTTCCAAGAACTCGAGATTTTTATGTGAAATCTTGTGATCTCTAACTTTTGGCAACTCATATAAATTAAAAAACAACCTTAGTTCAAATAAAATTTTTGTGGGTCTATCAGACATATACAGATTCTAAAGGGAAAGAGCCCCTTCACCACCATGCTAATTTTCTCCCGTTCTCCAGAAATGAACGCTGTTAGCACTGTATGTATCATTCTGGATCTTTCATTTTTCATTTTTTTTTTTAAGTAATGTCAACACCCACCGTGGGGCTCAAACTCACAACCTTGAGACCAAGAGTCACTTGGTCTCCCAACAGAGCCAGCTAGGCGCCCCTGGATCTTTCATTTTTCTATGAACTTATGTGTACTAAGTACACTTATACAGTTTTCTTTGTTTTTTGTTTTTGTTTTTGTTTTGTTTTTGGTGTATGCACGTGTTGTGTTTAACCTCGGGGGATTTTATTATGCATATTGCTTTACGGCAAGCTCTTTTCAGTGAACAAGAGGTCTCAGAGATCCTTCCACATCAGCGCATAGATCTGTGAATGATATATGAGAGAAAGAAAGATTCGTGTCAGGCATGACTGTTTAGAAAATGCTATTCCATACCCTAGCCATGCAAGTAACATTCCTTGGCACTCCAGTGCGAAAATCCCTTCAAGAGAATTCTTTTGTTTTCAGACAGGGTGGTGGCTTTGTCCATCAACTTGGGTGATAAGAATTTACAAGCCCCACAATCCTTTTCTTGTTCTTGCAAAACTGGGTGAGCCTCCAGGGAGATTCTTGGGAGGTTTGGAGGCCATAGGGGAGGTCGTATGTGTTATTGCGGATCTGCTTAATCATCCTGGGGGCATGATGAGCGGCCGGCAGCTGGGCCTGCAGCTGCTTTACCTTCAGCGTCTCCCACTCCTGTGTGTTCAGGTGTAAGTGCTCAGGTGTGCAGGTGTGTGTGTTCAGCGCTATGACTAAGGGCCCAGCTTCCTCAGGATACTCACACCAATAATACCACAGGTACCAGGAACCTTCATGGGTTTCAGTCGGCCTTCATGGTGTTCCGGCATGTTCTTAGATCCCTCTTCTCTTTCTGCCTGCCTTCCTGAGGACTTCAAGCTCCAGCATGAGGTATGAAGACCATAGCTTTACAGCAGCTGCCTAATCAGCCCTCACTGTTGCATGAAGCTAATTCCTGCAACAAATCCCTTTGTCTTGCATATATTTACATATAATAACTACACGTGCAAAGTATATATTATTATGTATATTTAAAGTATATGTTGTATATATGCATATTTTGTAAATGTGTGAAAATTGATCCAGCTATCATCTCATAGTGGTTTTGCTTCTCTGGTTGAACCCTAGTTGACACAGAAGGATCTCCATCAGAATAACAACAGCAACTATAACAAGAAACACTTATGGGGTGTTTTTTAAATGTCAGCACTGTGCAAAGTACACTATGTATATTGTCTTACTTAATCCTCACAATAACTCTGCAAGCAAGGGCTGTCATTCCCATTTTACATGCAAAGAGAATGGGTCTAGCAAAGTCACTGCCGTCCTAGAGCTCCAGAGTGGCAGAGCCTGATGCTAATCTGGGTTTGTCTGACTCCAAAGCCTGGGCTTGAAACCATTGCACCATACTGCTTCCCTTTAAAACAAATTCTAGCCAGACTTCACGTTAGAAATATAGTTTATGGGCATTCTGAGGCGTGAACATTGGGGTACCCCTCCAACTGCAGAGGAAGAGGAGAGTGTGCTTGCTTTGAAAACAGGATGTGCCTCGAAGGTCGTGATGTCTTTGACAGTCTGGTTTAGAGGCAGGTGTGGTGTTCTCGCCCACTTATAAAACAGGCCCCCTGCTTTGTCTCCTTCTGGAAGCCACTCATGTTCTTTGAACTAAGTATGGTATGTGTACCTCTGGTTATGCACAGGCTGACTTTAGATATCACTGAACACTATATAACAGTTGAATCACATATTCTCCTTTCAAATGATTTGTCTACTGATTATAGAGGCGAGAAAGTATTAGCACAGTGCTAACATGTTTCTAACACCTCTCTAACATTGGCTGGTCTACCTTTGAACAAGAAAAAACAGGGCATAGCCTGAGAGTCTCCAGTAGGCAACTGTACCTACAGAGAATTTAGTAACATTGGGTACATTGTTTATTTTTTTGCAGTTACCTTCTAAGAATGACAAGGAATAGTGGTTTTTAAATGTCATATGCTAGAATTTGTAAGTTAGAATTTTACTAAAAAGATGTGAGTCAGTTTAAAGAAATACTGTAATAGTGCCTGTGGTTTTGGTGAAAATTGTTAAGGTGGTAAAAAGACTGAAGTCTGTGAAGCAGTGGTTAGATCAACATGGGGGAACCAACCAAGTGACACTACTTTCATTGTTCTCATCCTGTTGATATGTCTTGGCCCATTCGAAACCCATCAGAGTAGCTGCTTAATAAGTACTTGTTGAATGAATAAATGAGCCCTTCAGGAAGTCTTCTCAGCCCCTTCCAGCTAGAATCCTCCCATCTGGAAACTCACAGCACTTATTGGGCTAGCACTCATTCCATAAACATTTTTTGGACACCTACTGTGTGCCTGGTACCAAAAATGCCACAGCCGAACAAGATACCAAATATTGGGCAATTTAACGAGTATATCCTGTGATGATGCTTATATAAGTTGTTATAAAATTTGCATGGTAATACATACTTTTCATGTGCAGGCTCTGTTTTCCGTATTAACTCTAACCGTAAAGCCAGGATCCAAATGACATATTGAGAATGTTAGGGAAAATAGAATGAAAAAGGAAAAGCAAAACAAAAATGAAATGGTGGTACAGCTAGACCCATACTGGCCAAGACAGTGGCCACTAGTCACGTGTGGCAGTTAAACATATGACATGTAGCTAGTGTCAGTGGAGATGTGCCTTGACTGTAGATTGCACACTGGGTTTCAAAGGCAGTATGAATAAAAGAATATAAGAGATCTCGTTTATACTTCTCTATGTTGTAACGTGTTGTAATTATATTTGGGTTGTATCGGGGTAAATGAAATATATTATTAAAATGAATCCCAACAATTTCTTTTTACTTCTTTAACATGGCCAGTAGAAAATTTAAAATTAGGGATGTGGCTCACATTCTCTTTCTATTGGACAGTGACAGTAGCTAGACTGTAAGACCCAAAAGGCTAGACACCTTGTCTTCTTGTTTCACTACTGTGTTTCCAGCATCTAGCACAATACCTGGACATAGCAAGTGTTCAGTAAGCCTTTATTAAACCACATTGGACTGTGGAGTAATGCAATGGTGCGATATTGTGATTTATAATAACAAACAGATATTTGGTCTCAGTCCCAGTTCCCAGCCCTGAGCTCCTAAAAACCCTTGCAATTTCCTAAGTGATGAGAGCCATTAAGGTGTCTTTTGTTATGTTAATAGGTGACTTTTGGACCCTACCTCTCCGGGTGGGGGCTGGTTGCCGGGAGAACCAACCCGCTGATTTAGAGGGTCAGAACTTTCAGTACCAACCCTCCTTCCTACTCCCACTTCTGAGCTTGGGAGAGGAGGGGGGCAGGAGGTTGAATCAATTGCCAATGGCAGTGATTTAATCAATCATGCCTATGTAATTAAGCCTACTTAAAGACTCAGAGGACAGGGCTCAGAGAGCTTCTGGGTTCGGTGAACACGTGGATGTTTGTGGAGAATGGTGCCCTTTTAGAGGGCGTGGAAGCTCCAAGGCCTCTTCCCATACCTTGCCCTATGCATTCTATCCTTTTATAATAAGCCGGTGATCCAGTAACTAAAATGTTTCTCCGAGTTCTGTGAGCTGCTCTGGCAAATTAGTTGAACTTTTGATTTATAGCCAGTGGGTGGGAAGTACCGGTAACAATCTGGGCTAGCGACTGGTGTCAGAAGTGGTTGGGGGCAGTGAACCTTTAACCTGTGAAACCAATTATTATCTTCAGATAGATAGTGTCAGAATTGAGTTGAATTATTGGATGTGTTGTTGGTTGTGGGTGGGTGGAATTGGAGTCCTTTTTAGAAGACAGAGAGGCTTCTTCAACAATTGGTTCAGTATACAACTAGCATTGCTATTTTTCGCACTTAACTGATTTTTTTCTGCAAATCTTTAAGAACTCGACTTTTTTAAAAAAGTGTCTCAGATAATGATTTAATTTAGATTTAACAAGCCAGTCATTACAGGTCAATTAAGTGCCACTTTATGATTTAAAACCTATTTATTCAGATTAACAACCATTAAATGGTTTTATCACACCTCTTTTGGCTAATACTACTTAAAACTATTTTCAGTCATTTAAAACATCATTTCACATCCATGGACACTTAAAATAAATCTTTTAAAGTCAAGATGATATCTTAAAAAAAAATCTCTGTGGTCATTTGTAACCTGGTTTATTATAGAAGAATGCACAGATATAATTTACTAAGAAGCAAAATAACCAAACTATAGGTAAAGGTTCTACAGACCATATAAGGTGACCAGCAGGTAGACAGAGTTGACTGAGCAGTGAGCTTATATTTAAGTATTAGTATTTTTTAAATAACAGCTTTATAGAGCACCCTTTGAAAAAAAGATTATTTATTTACTTATTAGAGAGAGAAGGGGAGGTGTAGGAGGGACAGAGGGAGAGGGAGAGGCAGAGAATCCCAAGCAGACTCTGTGCTAAGTGCAGAGCCTGATGTGGGGCTCGATCTCACTACCCATGAGATCGTGACCTGAGCCGAAATCATGAGCCGGGTTCCTAACTGACTCAGCCACCCAAGCACCCCTAATTGAGCACCTTTTTAAAGTATACAATTCAGTAGTTTTTAGTATGTTACCGAGTTATGAAACCATTACCATTTTAAATTCCGGAACATTTCTTTCATTCTAAAAAGGAAATCCCATACCTATTAGCAGAAAATCTTAATTCCAGTCTGTCTCCATGCCCTGGCAACCACTAGTTGACTTTCTGTCTCTATGGATTTGCCTGTTCTGGACATTTCATATAGGTGGAACTATACAATATGTGACAGTTTGTGTCTGGCTTCTTCACCTGGCATAATGCATAATGTTGTAACATGGGTCACTATTTCTTTTTTTTTCTTTTTTTCTTTTTTTGTTTTTTTTAGAGCGAGCACACGTGTGGGGAGGAGGGGCAGAGGAAGACGGAGAGAGAGAATCTAAAGCAGGTTCCATGATCAGCACAGAGCCTGACATGGGGCTCGATCTCAGGACCCCAAGATCATAATGTGAGCCAAAATCAAGAGTTGGAAGCTTAACTGACTGAGCCACCCAAGCACCCCCTTTTTATTTCTGAATAATCTTCCATTGTGTGGATATACCACCTTTGTTTATCTACTCATAAGCTAATGAACATTTGGGTTATGGAAAAGTAATACTTTTTAAAAATTACACACTTTATAACAAAAATTTCACATGATGTATATGTGTATTAATAATGATCACTTGAGCACTTATTACATACCAGGTGTTCTAAGTGCTTGTATGTTTTAGCATATTTAATGTCCACAACAACCCTAGGAGGGGAGGATGGTCACCATGACTTCCATTATTCTTATGAGGAAATTGGGAAATGGGAAGATTAAGTTACCTATCACAGGATAAACAGCTAGTATGTTATTCAAACCCAGGAATTCTGGCTTGCAAAACCCTGCACTTTACTTTTCATTAACAAAATTATTG
This sequence comes from Ailuropoda melanoleuca, assembly GCF_002007445.2. Classification (NCBI taxonomy): domain Eukaryota; kingdom Metazoa; phylum Chordata; class Mammalia; order Carnivora; family Ursidae; genus Ailuropoda; species Ailuropoda melanoleuca. The sequence continues at coordinate 14,265,716 of NC_048229.1, forward strand.
TACAAAGAACTGTCTTGGGGGAGGGGTGTACAATTCTGTGAATGTTAAAACATATACATTTGTGTTACTACCACCACCACAGTCAGATAAGGAACTCTCCCATAATCCCAAAATACTCTTGTGTGTCCCATCCTGACCCATTCTAACTGTTGGAGGAGGAGACGGCTAGTTGACCTGAGAACTAGATCCCGGCAGTTGGAGGCTTCTTACCCTTCCTCTGTCTTTGGAATGTAGGTCCCGCCCACCATTCCCACAGTGGGAGCCATTTTCAAGCACACAGCCTTGAAGAGTAAGCTGGTGCTGAGACTACATGGACCAAATCTGTCACTGACTCTCATAGTGAAGACCTCTATATAAACGTTTAAGGTTTTGACGGGTAGTGTAGGTATCTCCTTGGCTTGCGGCCACCCAAAACAAGCCTCTTAAGTAAGTTACCTCATTTGTTAAACCAGCCACCTACCAATCTGGAGTGGCCTGCCTCTTTCTTCAGCCTCTCCTTGCCCCACGTGTCCAGGGACCAGTTTGCAAACCAAAACTAACCCCATGGTGACCATTGATCTCTTCTCCAACCTATGGTTTTTTTGTTTTTTTCGGGAGACTGTCATGTAAATGGAATCATATAGTAGGTAACTAGTGAGACTGGCTTATTTCACATAACATAATGCCTTTTAGATTGATGCAAGTTGTTACAGGTGATAACAGTTCATTCCTTTTTGTTGCTGAGTAGGGTTCAGTTGTATGTCTGTGCCAGTTTGTTTATCCAGCCACTGAAAAAATAATTTTAACTGAGGTGTGACATTCAAACAGAAAGTGCACAAATATATGGATACCGACAGGTGAATTCACGAATGCACCCATATAATCACCGCCCAGGTTAAGAACTAGAATCTTGCCAGTGCCCTAGATATGCCTTTGTGCCCTCTTCCAGGTAACCTTACTTCTGTTTTTACTTCTATCTCCATAGGCTACTTTGGCCTGTTTTTGAACTTTATACATAGGGATTCATATAAAATTTGCTTTTTTAAAAAAGATTTTATTTCTTTATTTCTTTATTTGGGAAAGAGAGACAGAGCACGAGCAAGGGGGAGGGGCAGAGGGAGAAGCAGGATCCCCACTGAGCAGGGAGCCCAATTCAGGGTTCGATCCCAGGACCCTGAGATCATGACCTGAGCCGAAATCCAGAGTTGGATGCTTAACCGACTGAACCACCCAGGCTCCCCAAATCTAATTTATGAATCATTTAAATTGGAAAGTGCTTTATAGGCCCTGTGGAAAAAAATCTTTGCCTATTCTAGGTCTGTCTTTCAGAAAAGCTTTTTTGTTGTACCTCTACATTTAAGTCTACCATCCACCTGGAATTTATTTCTGTATATAGTATGAAGCAATATTCATTTTTTTTCCCATGTGGATTTCCACTGACTGAGCCCCAGTTTTCAAAAATAATGTCTTTCCCTATTGCACTCCAATAGTGTCTGTCATAAATCAAGTAACAGTACATTGTAGGTCTGTTTCTGGACTCTTTATTCTCTTCCACTGATCCATTTGTCTCACTTTGCAACATTACCCCCCCTTCTTAATTGCTGTAGCTTTTTCATAATTCATTTTTTGAAGTTTTTATTTATTTAAGTAATCTCTACACCCAACGTGGGGCTTGAACTCACAAGCCGGAGATCAAGAGTCACATTTTCTTCCGACTCAGCCAGCCAGGCGCCCCTATCATAATTCCTAATGTCTGGAAGTGCGAATCTTCCAATCTTGATATCATCAAGATTGTCATGGATATTCTCAGCCCTTGTTATTTCCATAAATTATAGAATTAGCATATCAATTCCAGCAAAAAAAGAAACCTGTTGGGATTTTGATTGGGGTTTTGTTAAATTTGTAGCTTAATTTAGGGAGAATAACTTTACAATATTGAGTCTTCCAATCCATGAACGTTATTTATTCCTGCATTTATTTAGGTCTTGTATCAGTCAGGGTTCAGTGAAGAGACAGAAACCAGACCAGTAATTTGAACAGGGAAAATTTCACATGAAAATATGTTAGCTAGTACAACTAGTAAAAAGGTGGATAGCTATTTCAAAGGATAGAACGTGATTCTAAGCGGTACAGAGGAGCAACTGGAGAAGGCAGTGAATAAGTGAAGATACTTGGAAACTTAGGGCTCTCTCCTCACTGCCAAGGCTGGGATTCATACCTCTTTGGTGGTGTGGCTGCCATAGAAACGTCTGGTCTACTGGTGATGGTGAACAGGAGGGGTGGGCTACAACTGACCTGCAGAAATGGTCTTACTGGGTGGAGGGAAGGAGGAAGAGGAGGAGGGCATGGGATGAACAGCTGGTCTGCAGGACTTCTGATGTGGTGGGTAGAAGTGGTGATAATGGGCATCCTTAACTCATTCCAGCCTGAGAGAGGAAATGTTCAATATGTCACCATTACGTATGACGGCTCTTGTTATTTTGTAGCTACTCTTTATCAAAACTGTCTTAGTGTGCTAAGATTAACCATGAATGAGTAGTTGACTCTTTTCAAATGCTTTTCCACATCTATTGAGATGAANATCCTTTTTTTTTTTTTTTTTTTTGGTCCTTTATTTGATTAATATGGAGAATTTTTGTGATTTCTTTTCAGACACAAAACAAACTTTGTACTCTTGGAGTGAACCAGAGTTGGTCATGATATAGCATCCTTTTTATGGAAGTACTACATTTGATTTCATAATATCTTGTTTGGGAGTTTTGTATCTGGGTCTATGAAAGAGTGGACTGTAATTTTCTTTTCTTGTAATTTACTTGTCAAGTTTTGGTATCTGGGTGTTTGTATCAAGGTCATGCTGACCTCAAAAAATGAATCAAGAAATGTTTCATCTTTTTATATTTCCTAGTAGAGATTTTGTGAGGTCAATATTACGTCTTTTTTAAATGCTTGGAAGAATTCACCAGTGAAGGTATCTGGGCCTGGAGATTTCTTTGTGGGAATGTTAATTACAGATTTGGTTTCTTTAATAGATATAGAAGTATTCAGATGTTTTATTTCTCCTTGTGTCAATTTTGGTAAGGTGTGTTCGTCTTATCTAAATTGTCAAATACTGGGGCACCTGGGTAGCTCAGTCGGGTAAGTGGCTGACTCGTGGTTTCTGCTCAGATCATGATCTCAGGTACTGGGATGGGCCCTGCTTCAAGCTCCATACTCAGTGGGGAGCTGCTGGTGGATTCTCTCTCTCCCTCTCCCTCTGCCCTTCCCACCCACTTGTGCTCTCTCTCTCTCAAAATAGAATATAAAGGTCTTAAAAAAATTGTCAAATTTTTTTGATATAATGTTGTTTATATTAGTCTATCATTACTATTAAAGATAATATATTTTTTCCATGCCTGTAGGATCTTGCTTTGACACTTACCAATTTTTATTAGCCTTTTTGGAGAGCCAGTTTTGAGTTTTGTTGATTTTCTGTATTGTAAGTTTTCTTTTAATTTAATTGATTTTTGTTTTTATCTTATTTTCTTCCTTCTAGGTTCTTTGAGTTTGATTTGTTGTTCTTCTTTTTTTTNATTAGCCTTTTTGGAGAGCCAGTTTTGAGTTTTGTTGATTTTCTGTATTGTAAGTTTTCTTTTAATTTAATTAATTTTTGTTTTTATCTTATTTTCTTCCTTCTAGGTTCTTTGAGTTTGATTTGTTGTTCTTTTTTTTTTTTTAAGATTTTATTAATTTATTTGACAGAGAGACAGCCAGTGAGAGAGGGAACACAAGCAGGGGGAGTGGGAGAGGAAGAAGCAGGCTCCCAGCAGAGGAGCCTGATGCGGGGCTGGATCCCAGGGACTTGGGATCACGCCCTGAGCCAAAGGCAGACGCTTAACGACTGAGCAACCCAGGTGCCCCTGATTTGTTGTTATTTTATTAACTTCTTGAGATGGATATATATATTATTGATTTCCATCTTCATTTCTTTTCTGGTATATCCATTTAAAGCTCTAAGTTTTTGTTTAACAAGAGTGTTAGCTACTTACCATGCTTTCTCCTGTCTTATTTGTATTATCATTCAGCTAAAAATATTCCTAATTTCCTTTGTGATTTTTTCTTTTTTTGTGAAATTTTTTAAAAAGATTTGTTTATTTATTTTTTAAAGAGAAAGAGAACAAGCAAGCATGAGCAGGGGGAAGGGACGGAGGGAGAGGGAGAGTCTCAAGCAGACTCCCTGCTGAGCATGGAGCTCAACTTGGGGCTTCATCTCACAACCCTGAGATCGTGACCTGAGCCAAAATCAAGAGTCAGATGCTTCACTGACTGAGTCACCCAGGCACCCCTGTGACTTTTTTTCCCCTAATTTCCAAGCAGGTTTTAAGAGATTTTTAAGTTACCATGATTGATTCCTGCCATAATTGTGCTGTAGTAAGAGTATATATTCTGGATAATATTCATCTTTGCAATTCGTTTACTTTGTTTTATGACCCAGTGTTCCAATCATTTTGGGTCAGTGTTCCACGTGCACTTGAAAGGATGTGTATTCTGTTATCATTGGGTGCATTGGATGTTTTCTACTGACTTATCCCCTGTTTCATTAATCTTTTTTTTTAAAAGCTATGTCCAATCTCTTGCTAAAGAATCCAATGTCGGACAAGTCAAATTCATTAATCATGTTGCTTAGATCGTTATACTCCTACGGTTTTTTTTTCCTTTTGTCTCCTTGTTTTATTAGCTCCTGAGAGAGGTTGTTAAAATATTCCACTAGTCTTACGGATTTGTCTACTTTTCTTTTTAGATTTTTGATTCGTATGTTTTGAAAGTATGATATTATGTGCCTATGAATATAAAATTGTTGTCTCTTCCTGGTGGATTAACCTTTTTATTGAAATTTTCCTCTTTATGTCTAGTTACGTGTCTTGCCTTCAAGTTTACTTGGTTTGATATTAGTATAACTGCAGTGCCTTTCTTTTGGTTAGTGTTTTATTTTTTTTCCTTCCTTTTACTTTCAACCTTTTTGTGTCCTTACGTTTAGGGTGTATCTCATATGAGCATGTAACTGTTTTGTGCTGATATCGTCTGATAAGCTGGGTCTGCTCATTAGAGTATTTGGTCTATTTACATGTAATGTAATTACTAATACGTTTGGTTTTATACCCACAATATTACTATTCTTTCTGTTTGTTCTGCTTCCCCCCTTTCTTCCTTTCCTGACTTAATTTGGACCAGTCAAAAAAACTTTTAAATTAAACCAGTTTTTCTTTTATTAACTTGTTACTTTTGCCTTCTTTTAGTAGTTACCCTGGAAATTAAGACATTCCTCCTTTGTTTATTGGAGTCTAATATAAATGAGTATTTTCACCACTTTCCAGACAATTCTAGGGCCTATTACAGTCTAATTTATCTTCCTTGTGCCTTTTGTGTTTTTAATTGTATTCACTTAAATGTACATGTATTTAAAACCCCATAGGAAATTATTGCTAATGTTTTCAATATTCATTTAGATTTACTCATACATTTATTTATTTATTTATTTTCTGTTGCTCTTCAATCTTTCCTACATTTCTGTCTGGGATTGTTTTCCTTTTGTCTATAGAACTCCCTTTAGTTATTTCTTTTAGTCAGACCTGCTGGTGACAAATTCTCTCAGTTTTAATTGGTTTGAAAATATCTTTATTTTACTTTTGTCCTTGAAGGTTATTTTCATTATGTGTAGAATTCTAACTTGGACATCAACTCCTTTCATTGCCTTTTTGCTTCGGTCACATCTGTTGAGAGGTCAGCTCTCATATAGTTGCTTTGATCCTAAACTGCATGCCTCATACAGCACAAATGTGGGGAAATAGGTACAGTTTTGAATCACTTCTCATTATCTCCTTTCCTTGGGAGGACTATTTTGGACCTTCAACTCCTAGCTGTTTTGACATCCCCAAATACTAATTTTTGTCTCCTGCCCGCATGAAGCATCTTAACCACTCAGATGACTTCTCTGTCTTTTATTTTTTATTTTCATTTTTTTGAGATAGAGAGAGCAAGTGTGCATGAGCTGTGGGTGGTGGGGGGCAGAGGGAGAGGGAGAGAGAATCTTAAGCAGACTCCATGCCAGCACGGTGCCCAGTGCAGGGCTGGGTCTCACAACCTTGAGATCATGACCTGAGCTGAAGTCCCGAGTCAGACACTTAGCCAAGTGAGCCACCCAGGCACCCGCTTCTCTTCCTCTTAGCAGCTACCCTCTGCTCTGCCTCTGAGCTTCTCACCCCATGATGCTTAAGAGTCATCAGTGTCCCAAGGGAAAAAGTGATGGGCACAACGTCAGGCTCATCTCACCGAACTTCCCTTCTTTCCAGGATTTTTGTATTGTAAGTCCTGGAGGTACCCCCGGGGACTTCAAATACAATTTTTGTGTGTTGGTGCCCCATCGGCTTTTCTAGTTACACGGGGTGGGAACATTGGCCACCGCAGTGGCTCCATCACAGCTGCACTTGGAAGTTCCATAATTGGTTTCTTCTTCTGAACGCTCTCTGACACACTTTGCATTTTATTTATGCTTCTGGTCCCTTGCAGTTTCTGTTTTCTGCATGTTGCCTCCTAGGGCTGCTGGTCCTGCAACATGGACTGTATGGTCATTGTCACTGGTGGCACCGGTGGTTGTGCGTCATGGTGGCCCTGAAGTTCACCCCAGAAGGCCCAGCATGGTCTGGGCCCTGGCTTATCTCTCTCAGTGCCACTTCCACCCAGAATGGGCGAGGAAGTCAGATCTTCTTCAGGGAGAGGCCTTTCTTAACGCCTCAGCCAGGTGGTCTTAGCGAACTCTCGTTAATGCCCTACATCCTTTCTTTCTAGCGCTCTTCACAAATGTAATTTTCCACTGATTTGTGGAATTGGCTGAGTAGTTTATCTTTTCCCCTCCAGAATGTGGTCTGGGCCATGAAGACAGTGACCTTGTCTGTCTCATTTACACAATATCACCAGTGTCCACCACTTTGCCCAGTACATGTTTACTGAATTAATTTCAGGCTTGTGATGATAGGAGATGAGAATGAGGTGGGGAGAACTAACATTCATTACAGTTTTGCTGTTTATCATCTTATTCAGTTTTTTTAAAGATTTTATTTATTTATTTGTCAGAGAGAGAGAGAGAGTGTGCACACAAGCAGGGGAGTGGGAGAGGGAGAAGAACTTCCTGCTGAGCAGGAAGCCCAATGCAGGACTCAATTCCAGGACCCTGGAATCATGACCTGATCTGAAGGCAGATGCTTAACCAACTGAGCCACCTGGACTCCCTCATCTTATTTAGTTTCGACCTCACCTCCTGGAGGCAGGCAGTATTGCTGTTTTGCATAGAGTAAACCATGGCTCAGAGAAATCCGGTTATTTTTCTAAAGTCACGCCTTCACTAAGTGCCTGATACAGAATTCAGTCCCAGGCCTCACTGGTTCAAAAGGAACCCCAGCTCTGGGTTGTTAAATACTTCTCAGCCTTCCATGCTTTTTGTATTTCTCTATTGGCTTTTCATTCTTTGTCTGATACTCCTAGAATGCTAGGTTACGTCAAGGGCTTTTTCTGAAAATACAGGAAAAGCTAAAGAAGAGAAGCTGAAAATTTCTTTCTGTTACTTCAGAAACAGAATGGCATGCCTTCTATACTTCCATGGGAAGATTATGTGGGTCAATCTAGACTGGCCTGTAAACTTATGTCCCTCAAATGGCCTAGTTGAGGGGGAAACATTAATTTGTTTAATTTCAGTTACAAACAGGTACCTAGAGTCATAGCAATAACTATTATTTATTGAGCACCTACTGTGTGCCATACACGAAAATGGGCACAACCCATACCTTCTCTTCAGTTACCAAAATGCCCCTGGAAAGTATTCATTATTATTTTCATTGTACAGATTTGGAAACTGAGACTCAGCGAAGTAAAGAAACTTGCCTTAGGAAGTTTTCAATCCAGAATTTGAACTCCTTTATGGACTTCTGTAGAGACTGCTTATCATTACATACACTGATCAATGCATGGAGCCTGGAAAACAGAAGGAGCTTAATAAATGTTGTTTGCTTTTTCCAGATTAGTGATGCTGTGGTGAGTTTTCCAGGAAAAGATCACAAAGTACTGAAATGAAGCTTCTTTTTGTCTCCATGGTATCTCCAAATTGACCCCTTGGAAAGCCCCAAAGGTTCTGAGTCATGACAGTTGCCAAGTGTCAGGTAAGGAACATATTAGTCTCAACTGCAGGCTGTACTCTGCTATTTGCTCCAAATATTTTCTGGTTGCAAATGTTATTGATCTGACAGTTTATTTCCCGAGACACATTAGTTCAAACTGATGTGATATGAAAGTCTCATCCTAAGGAAATTGGCCTTGTGAATGGCTGTCCCCTGGGAAGAGCATGCTGCACTTATGACTTTACTAATATGATGAAGAAGCTGCAAATACAATTAGTGGGCCTGGTTGGTGATTTTCCAATAATGATGTTTGGGGTATATTATTGGTTTAGCTGTAATTGAGCTTAAGATGATCTGAAAATCTCTAAACTGTGTGAAAGTCATTCACAGCTTTGGCTCAGTGTAATGTTCATGAACAAGAGTGGGTATTGTGGGGAACTGATGACACTTGGATGTGCTGAGCCTGGGGGATGTGTCCCTGGACAGCTGTGCCTTGTCTTTCAAATTCTGTTTCCTTTCACCCTATCACTATTAAGGTGATGATTTCTTCATAATCTTCTGCCTGCTCCCAAGCCTCATCACCATCCTTATCATTTGGAACTCACTACCTGTTATCTAGCTCTCTTCTCATGCAAGTATCATTTGCCTGGTGCACATTACAGTCATCTTTATTAGGATAGTTATTGCTAGCTACCATGGTAGACAAGACCTGAAATCTCAGTGGTTGAGCATCACAAAAGTGTATTTCTTGGTCATGCAGGTTGGCAAAGGGTCTCTTCCATCTGGTGACTCAGGAATCTGGGTTCCTTCTATTCATCATCTCAAAATAAGTTTGTTGGGAGACCATTCTGCATGGATTTCTTGGGTTCTTGTATGGTCTTTGTTTAGAGATGATTGAATGGCAATGTGAAGGTAGAGAACCTCTCTCTCCCTGGAGATATTCCAAGGTGATGAAGTTCCATTCTCTTCCTGGAGGAGATTGGCTCACATTCGGAGGCAGTACACCTGGAGGTGGCCCCCATGTCCCAGAGACATGTACTTCCTCTCCAGAGTAAGGAGTCAGCTCTCTCCAGGGGGAGGACAGGCAGGTTACCAGCAACTTGATAGAAACTCAGAGTCTCCCAAGTCCAGGGTTCTTCTCCAGTGGTGCAATAATCCACATAATAATCTACATAGAGCAAGGTCACACTCTGTTCACCCCATGCTGTTTATCCAGTGTCATAAATACACATTATGTATTTCACAAGGGGTTGTGATGGATGCCAAGCAGAGCAGTTCCATGTTGCAACAGAAAATTATAATGCAGTCGATGGGTAAAGAAATGGCCAGTTACAGGTCCACCAGTGGTGAAGGGACACACCTGAAAGTTTCTTCTTTGAGTTATTAGACAGTGTTAAAATTAATACGTGGCCACTATATGATTATCAGTGTGTGAGTGCAAATATAATTCTATGGCGAATCCATTATTTAAAGGATGTCTATATTGAACAATAAAATGCAAAAGATTCCTTAGTAAGCCCGTTCAAGTCTACAGATATTTTTTGAGTGCCCATTTCATGCTGGGCACGAGGGCTACATTGCATCTGAACAAAATAATATTGCTGCCTTCAAGAAGTCTATTGTTTAGTGAAGAACTCCTTGTCTTCACTATTGTGCAGAGTCAACCCATATTACATTAGGTTAGGTTAAAGGAATGTTATTAAATCTACCCTGATTCCTGCATTATAGGGTTATGGTTACCCACCTAATTTGTTCTATAAATATTCCTTCCACTTTCCAGCTCTGTTCCTCGATCCTCTCCCTTTCTATTCCCTGGGATCTACAAGCTCCTTAATAATTAAATAAGGGATTTCCCTGTCAAAACTTCTTTGGTTGCAAGTGACAGAAACTCCCACCTGGCTCCCACTGGCTCCCAATGGGCTCAAACGGATTTTAATGGATTCTATGAGTGAACTGTCAAAGGAAGCTTCAGGCTCAGCAGGATCCAGGGGCTCAGATGATGACTTCAGGACTCAGTCTTTCTCTTTCCATTTCTCTTTTATATTTTCTTCTATATTGACCTTTTCCACATGGTGACAGCAACAGCTCTATTCCACGTTATCTTTGCATCACACATCTTGCAGATGAAGAAATTCCCTGTACTTATGTTTAAAACAATGGATTGAATCAATCACTCTGACTAGGGGGAGGGGAATATTTTGGCCGGATCTAGGTCAGGTTGTTATGGGCCAAATTGTGACTCCCCCAAATTCATATGTAGAAATCCTAAACCTGAAGACCTCATAATGTGAGTGTATTTGGAGATAGGGTCTTTACGGAGATAGTTAAGTTTAAATGAGGTCTTATGTGTTGGGTGATTGGAGTCCTCATAAGAAGAGGAGATTAGGACACAGACGCACACAGAGGGAAGACCATGTGAGGACACAGGGAGAGGAAGGATATCTGCAAGTCAGGGAGAATGACCTCAGGAGAAATGAGCCGTGCCAATGCCTTGACCTTAGACTTCTAGCCTCCAGAACTGTGAGAAAATGTTTGTTGTTTAAGCCACCCAGTCTGTGTAGCATTAGCAAAGTAATACACAGGTTCAGCCTTGGAATCAAGGTGTATTTATTCAGTACCCCTTGAACCACCCTAGAGAGGAGGAGTGGTTACTCAAAGGACACCCAAGGAACTGTTACTGCAGGAAAGAATAATGGACACTTGGTAGGAAGAAAAAGAGAATGTCTAGCACTGGGTCAGATTCATAACAATTTTTGGACATTTGTGATGCCTTAGAAACACCTTATCAAAACACTTAACAACCCCATAAGGTGGGTACTATTATTTTCCTCGTTTTACAGATGAGAAAACTGAGGCCCACACAGGTTAAGTGATTTACCCAAAAACACACAATTAGCAAGTCGCAGAATCAGAATTGATATCCACACCTGCCTGGTGGCAGAACCTCAGCTTTTTATCACTGTGCCCTTTGGAGAGCCAGTGACAGCTAGATTCTCCTGCTTTTCTAGTCCAAGACTGAAAAGCTCTGACTTGAGGCAGGGGAAGGAAGTATGTTAATATGTTAATTAAGGAAAATTCACAGTCTGCAGAATTCACGAGTCCATTTTCTGAACTATTTCTGATGTGGGCGAGCCTTTGACCCATTCAAGTTAATTAACATTGCAGAACATGAAGTAATTGCTGTTGTTCCTCAAAACTGGGGACAGGAAAATATCCAGTGGCCTTTACCTACCCCAGCCCTGACTCCTGAGGCTGCTAAGGATGGGAACGCCAGAGCCTCAGCAAGAAGACACAATGGAGAAATTCCTCAGTTAATCTGCTCCTTCCACTCCTGTGTGTTTACAGTGTGTTCTGTTCCGCGATTAGCTAGGCAAGCGCCGTCTCTGTCTGAATCGGGGGCGTGAAGTCTACAGCTAAGTAAGAGATCTGTCCTGAATCTTATAAATAGGATTTCTAGTTTGAAATGCAGGCTGATATTTGAATGTTTTATTAGGAAACAAATTCAGAGGATGTCAGACCGATACATGGTCATCGTATTTTTTTTCCAAGTGGTTCTGATATTTCTGTGGAAACCATCTGGTAGACCCTACTTGTAAATCCTGCTGGTCTTTGTTAGGTCTCAGTGGTTGCAAGAAAGGGCGGTCCATGCGAGCCAGTTCACAAACAGAATTCGGTGGTCTTTTGTTACCCAGTATTTATCATCTGTTTATTTATCATCCATGGTGTGATGAAGTTGTGTAGAAAAGCAAAAATTTGTCATTAAAATGTTTTTCATTAATTATACAACTTCAGTTATTAAAGCTTTTACTGATTCCATCATGTGCCCTAACTTGAATCCTTTCCTGCCATGTCAACTTCCTTGGGGTTCTGTCTCTCTGAAGGACACCCTGAATTGTGAATGCCCATCACATGTCCTCAAATGGCTTGCTGGTCTTACAACCAACAAATCCTGTCGAAGAGAATCAGTTTTTCACCGACTGTCTGACCCTAGTGCATACACAGTATAATGCAGAGGCAATTGGTCGATTGAAAATCTTGCCCAAGATGCAGGATTCCAGGAAGCGGATGAAAGTGGTGTTGAAACCTGCTTAAAGAACAGAAAAATCATAGACAAAGAGAATCAGGTGGCTTTAGAACAATATTCAGCTGGACATCACAGGGTCAGCCACACCAGCTGTTGTGGTCACTGCTCTGGTCGATTGGTGCCTGTATCACACTGGTAATTCAATATTTTGAACATCGTATCAACGTAAAAAGAGTTAATGGTTGAAGAAAAAAAATGACAAGGAAGTGACATGGTGAGCACTTCAAAAGAGAAAGATTTAAATATCAAAAGATTCTAGCGGGGGGCCTTAGGAAGAATTAGTGAAGCCCTTGAATATTTTTTAAATGACCTCTTTGCTATCATGCTGTGAAAACCAAACCTGAAGTGAAGGATTTTGTCGCAAAAATTACACCAAAAAAAAAAAAAATTCACTACTTAATTCATTTTTTGTTCTTCATAAGAATTCATGCATAGTTGAACGGTAACCTGAATTTTGTTATGATGATAAGCTCAGTTTCATTTTTCAAGATAAAGTTCCAAATCAAACCCCTTTTCTCCCCCATGATTTGCTATGAAAATTTGGGCTCAGTATTAAGTGAGTCATTCTAAATGTCTTCTACTGGGATTGATTTTCCTCTCAGGGAGGTGGGGAGTGAGGGAGTCCCTCCTGCCTTTTCTCATGGAGCTGCATAGTCTTTTCTTCTACTGCTTGCCATGACGGCTCCATTTCCTTGCTTGTCGTCACATCTGTGTTTCCTGCTCACTTATGGTGTACCTGGTGAGTTAGCCATGTTTTATAAACCATGCGTCTTCCCTCCCCAGACCTAGGTTGTTAGACCAATGGTAGCTCATGACCAGGGGCAGCTATGCCATAACCTGGCTAAGGGCCTCAGGAGTCTCTAAGGAATACGGTCAGATTTAGTAGGATACCATGATGACCTGATAGTAAATTGACACAACATAGAGAGTCCCCTAGGTCGTGATGGGCCAAATGCAAGCTTCAGGAACAAGACTGAGTAATCCAGCAGGACCAAGGTGATAGCTCAGGCTCCAGAGTCCTTACCCAGTGCTCTTCTAACATGTCATCTGTGGTGGGCAGCTATTCATCCTTCTCCTGGTGACAGCACCTCAGGTTTTCTCAATCCATACAATTTGGGCAGAACTGATCCTATCAGAGCTAGAGCCGTCATGTGATCCAGGCCCAGCCAGTCAGCTTGTTATGTGCCGTTGGCCATAAGGATTGGTTAAGGGATTGGGCATATTGCTCAACTTGGGCCAGTAACAGTCAGGAGAAGGACCTCTGTTTCAAGAGTTAGGGAAAGTGAACCCAGGAGATGTGCACCTGTAGCTGCTTGCAGCATCTTGTTGAGAAATGAAGCAATGTGCTGGAGATAAGGACCAAGAGGCGGGAGAAAATAGGAGTTGCTGGGTCCTGCCATGCCTGAATGTGGCAAGACTCCCTCAGATTCCAGCCAGCATTGCTCCTGTTTGCTAAGCTACTTCAAATCGAGCTTTAGGTCACTTGTTACCAAAAAAGCCATAACTGACACAACATGCTTATTTGATTAGGATAACAATAATCCCTCTTAACCATTTCGAGGTGCTTTTCCAGCTCTCATCTCATCAGATTCTTTCAACAACCCTGTGATACACAGGGGAAGGGTCTTGATGAAGGTTGCTGCCAGGTATAGGGAGTAACAGGGTGTTTTCTCAAACACTTGGAAAGCATAGGGAGTGAAGTTTGCCTTCTGAGAGTTACACCATGAAGTCAATACATTATAGATCAAAGCAGAGCAATGCAAAGTCACCTTAAAGAGACAGGATGGCGAGGCCTGCAAGACTTGTCTGTCATGTGATTGAACGTATTAACATATTTAAAGAAAAGCTGTATCCATCAGGATCTGCCACAGAAGCCTGGAGGACAGAGAGTTGCAAATGTCAACCTTGACTGCAGCCACTACAACTCGCTTGGGTGGAGAGGGAGTCTTGATATTTGACTATGTCTTGTTCCAGCGGCAAGGCTCGGTGTAGAGAACTGCTATCCACTATGAGCTGTGGAAAAGCGGATTGATAACTGTGCCCATTTAGAGGTGGCTGAGACTTTCTTGCCATCCTCCCATTAAGAGGCAGGGTCTCGTTCCCTTCCACCTGAATCCAGGTTCACCCTGTGACTTATCTCAGGAAAAAGAGCATGAAGTAGAAGTGGGACTGTGTCATTCCCAAGGCTGAACTGCGAAAGATCTGCAACCTCTACTCTTGCACACCTGGAAGGTTCCTTTTTGGAACCCAGCTGCCAAGCCCTATGGAGAAAGGCTGAGCTGTCAGTCAACTGCCAGTCATGCGAGTGAGCTCCTTTGAGCATCCCTCCCCCTTGAGCCTCCAGATGTCCCAGTCAACCCCAAATGGGGCAGAATAACCACCCCGCTGAGCCCGGTCAACTCACCGAATCATGAGAGCTGATAAATGGTGGTTGTGTTAAGCCACTAAGTTTTGGGACGATTTGGAATAGTGCAAGAGATAACTGAAACAGTAATGGCTTAAGCAATAAAGGCATTTAATGTACTTCTCAAATGGAAATTCTGGATGTAGGAAGCTTCAGTTCTGGAGCAGTAGGTCAACAATGTTATCAGTGAGCTCATGCTCCAGTCTTCCTTTCTATTCCATAATCCTTAGCAAGTTGGCTTTTCATCTTCCTCATGGTTGCAAGATGGCTGCTGCAGCTCCAAGTATCACATCCACATTTAAAGCAAAAAGAAGGGGAAAGAGTTAGTACCTGTGAGTTCTTCTCTTGCCTCTGCACCTTTCACCAAGAAGCCAGGTATCTTCCCAGAAGCCCCTCAGATGACTTACAATTATGTCTCATTGGCCAGAGATGACTACCCTTAGTTCCAAGGAGAGTGAATGTATGCTCATATAATCTCTATAGTGTGAAGCAGCCATGAGAAAGGAGGTTGACAGTGGCTTTTTGGGAGCAACAAAAAATCTCTACCACAAGATGGATGCAGATATTATTGCCAGTTGACTTGTGATAGTTATGATTCTATCTGAAAAAAAATGCTTGTTCCCAGCCATTTCAGTTTATTGCCACTAAACTTTAAATGAATGCATCCATCTCTCCTTGTCTCAATTTAATACATCAAGAAACTATATTATTATTCATTTCCTAGGCTGGTGTTCTAACTGGGAGAGAAAGTACTGGTATAGATTTTCTGAACCAATCTCTGCAATAGTAACCTCTCTTTGCAAATAAATAAATTGTCATCTGGATTATACATCAGTCTCAAAGTATGGCTAATGTGAGTCTAACCTTGAGGGATGGTACCTCTCTCAGTGTGTTGAGAGAGCCAGGTTTCCATTGTTTGTAAGGATCTGGGTACAAACACTTAACCTTCATGCTAACATATGAATCTTTTTGGGAGACAGCTTGCTGGTTCTTTCTTCTGGTGAAGACACAACAGATGACTGAGCAAAGACATCTGGAATTACTACAGAGGTGAGATTGAATATGGCCAAGTGGCAATTTGTTCTGCTCCCTGTAGGAATACAGAAACCCTGGTGACTTCAGGCTGATGGAGCTGTTGAGCTCACCACCCAGGTTTTATGAGTCTATCATGAGTTAAAACAATCTGTCTCATTAACCTCAAAAGGTCAGTGTAATGGTTAAGAGTATCATCAGCTCAGATGTGTCCACTGGCTCTACTGCATATGGACTGGGTGACCTTGAGCAGATGTCTTCCCCATTTGAGCCTCAGTTTCTTCATCCGTAAAATGGAGACAATATTCAGGCCTCTACCTTGCAAGGCTGCCATAAGAATTGACAGGTGTGATGTATGCAGAGTGCTTGGCACAGTGTCTGGCTGGACGTGGTACTCACTGAGTAATATCTCTACAGACCTTCTGTCCGAACTGGAGGTTAGAAAACCTGGTTACCCACACCTACGCTGTCTGCATCCTTACAGGCCCTGCCTATATACCCAGTAATGGTTCAGGGAGTGACAGTGGTGCCCAAACCACCACCATTGCATTGAGCGGGACAAAGAGAAGAAATGCAAGACGTGCTCCCTAGGCTCAGAGAAGTTCTAACATGGTTGGAGAGGTAATATATAAAAACATGAAATAGTTAAGGAACCAGGAGCAACATGTCAAGATGAGGGGGTAGCCCTGAGTGCAGTAAGGGCTGAGTCTGTCTCACTCATCCTGTCCTAGTGAAGTGGGAATAGTGGTGGACTTGGAGTCAGACAGCTCTCCCTGGACACTGCCCACCCCTGGCTGGGTTAGAGACCACCCACTGCCCCAGGATACCAGCCATGCTCACCCCTGAAATGTAATTGTTCACTTGTCAGTCTCTCCTATTAAATTGGGAGTGATGGAGGGAATTCATTTATTTATTAATTAATTGAGCAGATATTTACTGGGTATCTGCTATGTGCTAAGTACTGTTCCAGGAAAGGAGAACAAGACAGCCACTGCCTATATCCTTGAAAATCTCATGGAAAGTTGCACAAAAGACAACAAACAAGTAAATATATAGTTTTACACAATGTTGGGTGGTGGTAAGCACTGGGAAAAAATATAAAGCAGGATAAGGGGTGTTGTAGATATGGAGGTGTGCCACCCACGTCCCTCATCAAGGAAGGACTTGCTGTCCGGCTGTGGGGAGGGTGGTCAGCAGATGGCCCCCACCTGTTCCTCCTCAGGATTTGCTTGAGTTGAGAGAGCCACCTTGCCCAAGCTCACACATTTCCCAGGGCAACCTGCATCCAGTGCCTATGTGAGGGCGGATGCCAAAGCCCAGCCATGTCAGCCTGACAGCAGACAGCTGGTGGGCAACGCTTGCTCTCAGAGCTTTTCACTAGGGTGGATGAATCTATGTTGAACTGATGTCAGAGTGTATCTTCCATCTTTTGTCCACTTTTGCTTTCCCCTCTACATGCCACACCTTCATCTCTGTGCTAGCTTTAGGAAAATCCCACATGCGACAAGGTGATGGAACGTCGTGGCACGGAGGGGCTTGCGGATTTGGATAAGGTGGTTGCGGAAGTCCTGTCTGAGAAGGTGACATTTGAGCAGAGGCCAGGAGGTGAAGGGTCAGCTATGGAAAGATCTGGAGGAACAGTGTTCTAGGCAGAAGGAATAGCAAGTACAGAACCCCTGAGATAAGAATGTACCTGGCATGTTTGAGCATCATCGTCGAGGCAGGCTTGTGGGCTGAAGCCCAGGGATCAGGACGGCTATTGGAAATGCAGACGGAAAGGCAGTCAGCAGGCCCATGCGCACGGGCAGCTCTACTGAGAATCCCTACTGCCAGCACATAGTAGCCACTGAACGTCTATCGAACCCAACTGGCTTGCCTTTCTAGCTCCTCTCCTCTCTCCACATGTGACCTTGGACATGTAGTTACTTGACCTTTCAGTGCCTCAGTGTCCCTGCCTGTAATCAGTGGCAAAGGTGAGACCCTCGAGCTCTGGTTTAGAGCTTTTGTTACCATACCATTTTCTCTTCTTGCAATCTCTTCTTCCTGCTTCTCTCTTCCTCCAGGGATTTGGAGCACACCTGGTCCCACCTCCAGCTTCTCAGCAGATGGTTCCCACTAGAAGGGCGGTTGTTCTTGGCAGCTCATCCCCAGATCCCAGAACCCCTGAGCTGAGAAGCAGCCACACTGGTGTGGTGGGTGGGGGAGGTGGCAGAGTCGAGAGAAAGAGAGAGAGAGAGAGTTAGATTTTGCTCCTCTGATAATAAATAAACCCGATTAAGGCATCCCCACACCCATGGGGCAGGGTGCTCCTTGGGTGGGCCTTATTGCTTTGATAAAAACCGCAATATCTGAAAATTGTCTCCAGTACCCGAGAACTCCCATTTTATGAATTGCACATGCCTGGGATAAATTGCTTTTGCTGCTTCGTTATATATAATTCAGGTCCTTATGGATGCTGGTGGGATGCATAGCGCTCTCCTGTAATGATTTATTCATTTGGGGGAAGCAGAGTGTACCCACTGGGTTCTGCCCAGCCTGTCTGACAACTCGAAGGGTTGGCGCTGCAGGCACATGTTGGATTCGGCTTGAGAGAGAGGAGCTGGTGTGGGCTGTTTAGCTTTCCTGGAAAGCAGACATGGCTGGGTAAGGACCACTTGTCAGTGTGAAACTTCTCTAAGGCAGTCGCTGGCTGAGCTAGGGGCTTGGCAGGGGTAATTTCAGGCGTCCTCACCGCCTTGAGGATGTAGGGGGCTTTACAGATGAGGAAATGAGGTCAGAGACGTTATGCGACTTGCCCAACGTCACCTGACCAAGCAGCAAAGGGCTTTTCCTAGCAGATGGGTCAGCCTTCATTTCGCGCATGTGCACCTGAGTCAGGTGCTTAACACACAGGGAGTCACATCCTCTGCATGCCCACCTGTGAGATACAAGTGATTTACTTCCCCATTTTACAGACGGGGAGCAGACTGACTAGGTTTACCCTCTAGAAATCGAATGTCTGGGATTTTAACGTAGGTCAGCATTCATTCATTCATTCATTCACCCCTCTGTGACTTGCTGTCAGCTGGGGAGATTGTTAAGTTCTGACCTTGCGGGGTCGTTGTAAGGATTAAATGAAGGATGAGCAAAATGAATTATCACACATAAAGCACATAGAACAAGGTCTGGCCCACAGACAAATGTGCAGTCAATTTTAGCTGCAATGGTAACTATTTTATCATCACTTATTCTTTCATTCCACAAATATTTTTAAGTAGCCTACTGTGTGCAGGAACTCTCCTAGGTACCCTGCACACATGAGCTTGTTTTCAATCTCAGCACTACCTTACCCTCATCTCACAGATGGAGGAACACCTTAGGGAGATGAACAAATTGGTGGTGGTCCCCAGGTAAGAGGTGAGTGAGTTTTATTTTCCAAAGCATTCATTCATTCGTGCATTGTACTTGGGCTAGGCACTTCATATATTTCTGTTGACTTACGAGCATGAATGAATACAGGGATGGATAAGCTTGGTTCCTGGCCTCAAGACACTTACAGTCTTTTGTGTGGGATACAGGCAAGCAGGCAGGAAATGATTTTATTTCATGAAATCTAAGATGCACATTTTTTCCCATGTTAACCTGTCTGAGATTTGGATGGATCTTATAATCAACGGTCTAAAATCACCATTGACCAGCAGCAGTGAGGGTGAGGTGAGCCTTGCCTGGAGTGGGGCTGTATCTTTTAGGAATTCTTATATCTCTAATGTTCTTAATGGCACAGAGGATGATGTCTTGTACGAAAACCTGGACACTAGCACCATGATTTAAAAAATGATTTAGAGGGCCTGAACTTTGTAGTGAAGACATTTTTTTGGAATGTCTTAGCCAATATATTTTGCTTCTGTTTTTTTTAAGTATGTGTCAGCATGATATGTGATAAAACACTGATGTCTAAATAAGTCTAAAAGCACTTTTTAAATATTAGAAATAAACATTCTCGGTGATAAGAAAGCACTGTGACTCCTAGGCATATACTCAAGAGAAATGAAAACCAGGTCTGCATAGCAACATGAACACAAATGCTTATAGCAGCATTATTCTCAGTCGCCAAAAGGTGGAAACAACCCAAATGTCCCTCACTGATGAATGGATAAATCAAATGTGCTCTCTCCCTATGATGGAATATTATTTCACCCATAAAAAGGAATAAAGTACTGATATATACTACAATGTGGGTGACCCTCGAAAATGTTATGCTAAGTGAAAGAAGCCAGACACATAAGCTCTCACATTATACGATTTCTCCCATATCAAAAAAAAAAAAAATCCAGAATAGGGAAATCTGTGGAGACAGAAAGGCGAGTGGTTGCTTATGACCGGGGAGGGGTGAACGGGTAGGGGCAACGGGGTACTAGCTAATGGGTACAGGGTTTCCTTTAGAGGTGATAAAAAGCATCTAAAATGGACTGTGGATGGTCGCACAAGTCTGTGACTGTATGAAAATGCATTGAATTGTACACTTTCAGTGGGCAACTTGTATGGTGTGTGAATTCTATCTTAGTAAAGCTGTTAATTCTAAAAAGGGAAAAGCATTGTGCCAGAGTCTTTCTGAGGGTCGCACACAATATGGCGGTGGCTTAGATTTGAAGAAATTTGGTAAAACATAGCGTGGTCAGTATTGTGTCCGGGGTAAAGATTCAGCTGTGGAAATGCACCTGGGCCCAGTCGGGGGAGCAGAGAAGGCCTCCTGGAGGTGGTGACGGTGGCAAGGCCAGTGCCGAGCCTGTGGAGATAACTAGGGGAGTGAAGTGGGAGTGATCCGGGCAGAGGAAACAGCACATGCAAAGGCTGGGAGTGAGACTGTCCTTTACTTCAGGGACGTGACCTCTTCCCAGAGTAGATGGCTGCCCCGGGGCCTGGGAGAGTCCTAAAGATGAGGAAGTTGTGGTCTGTGCTTTCCAGGAGCCTGTGTCCGGGCAGTGAGGCTGGAGCACGCACACCCACTCTCCCAGGTCACCCTCAATCAATGGCACAGCCACGTGCTCGGGGAAGAGTAGAGACAAGGTGGCTGGAGAGTCACACCTGGCTGAGATTTTAGAAGCAGGAGGAGTTGTCAGAGGCAGACCATTTCCACATTGCTGGTGGGATAGTAAATGACACAGCCTTTCCAGAGGGCAGTTCATTTGGTAAGTGCATACCTTTCCACCCAGCTATCTCACTATTAAGCATTTATCCTGAGGAAATGGTCACGCTCACCCCCAGTTAGCTAGCTAGTCACAAGGATGTTCTCAAATCCAGCTTTATAAAAAATAGCAAAACACAGACTCCATCTGGATTGTCGATGAGGGGCCCCTCTGCTCACCTCGATCCCGAGGCGAGCAGACGTGCTGGTAAAGGACAGGCCTGGATGTCAGATGCACCTGCATGGAAGCCAGGGCTGTGTCCTGACCTTGGGCAGGGCTTCAGTTTCCTTGTGTGTAAAATGGGGATGATGATAATAGAACTCACCTCTTAGGTGAGGATGAAAGGCTCAAAAACGTGAGAAGTACTTAGAACGGTGCTCAGTGAATGAATTCTGGCATTATCGATCATTATGTTATTATGGAGCTAATAAAACAGATGTACTTGAAGTCTATTAAATGACACTGGAAGATAGTTAAGATCAGTTATTAAGTGAAAAAAGGCAGTTGAGAAGGGACTCCGTGTGTGTGTGTGTGCACTCATGCATGTGTGTATAATACATATATGTGTATGTATGTATTTTTTTTCTTGTTGCTTTTTAAGTTTCCTAAAATTTTAAAAGAGACGTCGAAGACACATATCCAACTGCATGAAAGCAAAGTACCTCCCAGCCCATCATCCACCGGCACGTGGGAACCCTTTCTGGAGGCTTCCCCAGGCAGCAGGGCTCCAACCTACAGTCCTTTCGCTGTGACACGGAAGGAGCGCAGTGCAGGCTGCCGGGTCTAAAAATAGGCAGAAGGAGTCGAGTCTGCCGCTGCTGCTCCAGCTCTAACAGTGCTGAGGTAGCTCTGTGGTCGACAGAGATCAAATGTTGCTTAAAACCAGTCACGGCTTTTCTCCTCCCCAGCAGCTCCAGACTTCCCAGTTCAGCTGGCAGGGGTGGGGGAGCTGGAGCTCACCATTTTGGACCTCTTGCCAGACATTTCCAGTACTCTTGGGGAATCCTGTCCCTTGCGGCTGTGGGTGCCACGGAGTCACTGCTCATTTGGCTGACAGCCTCCGCTCTGGGAGAGAGGGCTGCTCATAAGTCATGCAACAGAGCTGTCAGGGGCCCCAGGAGGCCAGTTTCATGTCCAGAACACCTGTTGAGTTCATTCTCTGCTGCTACCCTGAGCCACTCTATCAGTTTCTTCTCTGTGTGTGTGTGTGTGTGTGCGCGCACGCATGCAAGAGATTTATGTATTTATTAGGGCTAAATTTTGGGCATTACCGAAATATTTTGTGTGGATTTGTGGCTTGGAGAATAAAATGGAACTGGGAGTCAGGAGACTTGGATTCTGCTCTATATTAGTTGATGAACATTTTTTTTTCTTTTTAAATATCTTTTTTTTAAAAATCTTATTTGTCCATTAGAGAGAGAGAAAGAGAGAGTGTGGGGTAGGGGGAGGGGCAGAGGGAGAGGGAGAGAGAGTCCCAAGCAGACTCCGCACTGAGCCTGATGCAGGGCTCAATCCCACAACCCTGAGATCACAACCTGAGCCAAAACCAAGAGTCGGACACTTAACCAGCTGCACCACCCAGGTGTTCCTAAATGTCTTTTAAAATTGAGGTCTAACACATAATTGAGAGCGTAGATCATAAGAGCACAGCTTGATGGATTTTACATTCCAACACATTTATATAACCACCACATAGATCAGGATAGACAGCATTTCGCCCACCCCAGCTGGCTCTCTCATGCTCCCTCCCAGTCAGTATCATCCCAGGGGTGGCCACTCCCCAGCCCCCTTCACTACAGGTTAATCCTGCCCGTATTGACTTCCTACAAATGAAATCAAACAGAATGTACGATTCTGTCTGGCTTCCCAACATCATGTTTGGGAGATCCATGCATGTTCTTGTAGGTAGCACTAGGTCTTCCTTGTTCGCCACTCTGTATTACTCCACCATATAAATGTCCTGCATTTGTTCATATGTTCTTCTGTGGATGGGCCTGCGGCTTGTTTCCAGCTTGTGGCTGTTATGGATAATGCCGGTATGGGCATTCCTATGCACATCTTTTGGTGGACGTGAGCCCTGATGTCTACCATCATTTCTTGAATTAACAACTACAGGAGTCGCATTACTGATAACCCGGCTTCTGCTCTTCCCCCTGTTTAATCTACGCTCTATAGAGCAGTCAGAGTGATCGTGAATAAGATTGTGTGACTCAACTCCAAAGGCTTCCAGTGCACTTAGAACAAACCCCAGACTCTTTATTCTGGCCTGTAAAAACACTACACGATCTGGCTCCCATCTGCCATTCTTGATTTTCTGGAACCACTTCCTCTCCCTGGGCTTCAGTCACCCTGGCCGCCTCTCTGTCCCTTGAATGCGCCAAACCCATTCCCTGCATGGGCCTTGGCACTAGCTGTTCCGTCTTTCTGGAATTTCCTCCCGGAAGCCATCTCCTAAGATTGATCCATTCTTCTCACTCATGTCTCCTTTTCCGAGGCTTCCCTGACTGTCACAAAGAGCCCCCATATCCGTTTGTTGTTCTTGGTAGTGTTTTCCACCCTTGAATCTGCTTGTCTTCCCGTCTCCATGAGGGCAGGGAACCTGTCCAAGTTCTTGACTAGCCCAGCACCTAGCAAGTCATACATGCTCGTTTGATAGCAGTGAACATTTGTGCCGTGAATGAATGAAGGTACCAGCCATAGACACCCAGATCCTTTTTTAAAGGGAGGTGGTATAGTTTAGTGTGGACAGCCTTGGAGCTTGGTGATCAGACTTCCGAGTTTGAGGCAAGGCTTCACCTCCTACAAGCTGTGTGATCCTAATCATCCCCAACTCCCCATGCCTCAGTTTCCCCATCAGACCGTGGGGATCATAGGTTGTCGCTGGGACCTGGGACTTAACTGCTGTCATTTACAGAATGGCTGTTTTATCATTTTCGGGGTAGCCATGGTATCCCTGTTTTATAGACATGGAGTGAAAACTTTTATTGAGTGTAGAAAATAAGGTCCAGAGACTGCTCAGATCACACAGGTACCAAGTGGTAGCCCTGGGACTTGAGTCCAGGTCTGGCTCTACTCCACACCCCCTGCAGACTCCTCTGGAAAGCACGCATTATGGGAATGATATTGCTCTGGTCAGGTTGGGTGGCACCCAGACCGTTTATGTAATAACAGAATCCCACCACCATGTCCATAGCTCTTGCGGGTGTATAACACAGGTCTGCTTGGTTAGTTCACTTGGTTCTCACAGAAAGGACCTGGGAAACAGGGCCCAGAGGGATTCCTTTACTTTGCAGGTGAGTGACTTGGGGCTCTAGCCCTCACCCTGAGTCACTTTCTATCCCCCAGGCCTGCTGCTATCACTGTTGCCAATAACGTTGATGACGTGGGATACTCTGGTGGGGCTAGCCAGTAGATAGGTATTTCCACATCTATTACCTGCTCGTCCCCCAGACTTGGGGCTTTTGCATTCTTTAAATCTGCTCACTTAAAAACCAAAGCTGAAAACATAAAACGTTGACCTAACCCTAAGCAACAGTATCAGTGAACTCATGGTTAGATATTCAGTCAACGAACATTTATTGAGCACCTGCTATATACTAGGCACTATTTTGGACACTGGGAGTACACCAAAAGAGAAAACCCCTGATCTCATAGTGACAGGAGACACACAATTAATGGATTAATAAATTTATACAATGTCAGGTGGTGATATGTGATTTGAAGTAAAATAAAGCAGAGGGAGGTGATAGAGATCAACAAAGGAATACATATATATGTATACACGTAAATATGATGCACGTAAAATCAATACATATCTATTAGAATAAAAGTGTCCTGATTCATGTACCATCTAGATGTGTCTAATACCATCAGGTCTGTGCAAAATACATACTGCCTTTCAGAAAACCTTCAGACAGCCCCAGGAGGAAGGTGGATCAGCGGGGACTGCCTCTTTTTTACTGAAGCAGATGCCGAAGCTCTGAGAGGTGCAGTGACCTGCCCAGGCTCCCACAGCCAGAACGTGGTGGACTAAGTCCTCTGGTTCCATTTCTTTCCTCCATCATTTTCCCAGTTGGATACAGATCGTACCCTGAGAAAGACTTTGAACCTGCATCACATCTCGTTTCTCTGAGGGCCTGCACCACTCATCCACACCTGACCAGGTGCTCAGCCCCACCAGGCGTGGGCCAGGGATGCCTCTAGCATCCTTGGAGAGCAGGATCGCCCTGTTGCCTTTGCTTCCCTGCGCAGGCTGAGTCACTGCCAGAGATAAACTGGCCGATACTTCCGGTGGGGAGATAGCATCTCTCTAGCCATTTCTCCAAAATAAGCTTCTAGTCATTGAAGGTGGTGCAGAGCTTATCTCCTTCTGCAGATGTGCCTCCCTGCTTCCCAGCCTCCCTCACTGTTGTGTTCCCCACAGGCCAAGATTCCACCCACCTGCTCAAGAATTAAAACAGGGCCTCCGCACTCTCTGAATAGGCATTTGTAATGTGCTGTGTCTTCAGGGATGTGGTCTTACTTGATGTCAGAAGGTAGTCTTCTGATGGGAGGTGTCCAGGGATGATCTTTATGCTCAGGTTTCAGTTGGGAAATGTGAAGCTCAGAAAGGTGAAGTGACTCGCCCAAAGTTATTCAGAATAGCTGGAGAATGGGCTTGAATTAAGGTAGGCAGGCTAAGCAGGGATCAAGAGTCCCGAGAGAGACTCAGGTATGAATTTTGACTACTTTGCTAACCTTATTGCTCTTGAAACAGTGACTTCGTTTTTTTGTGCCTCTTGCATCACTCTTGACATGAGAATAACAGAAGTTGCTACAACACAGGGTTATTGGGAGGTTTAAAAGAGCATATTCATACTGAAAGCATACTCAGTACAGACTTCGGCATGTAGTAGCTATTCAGTAAATAGGGTCGTTACGTTTGCTGTTCCCTGGAGAAAAAATTCCAGTTTCCCTCTTAGCCTAGGAAAAGCCTGAGGTAAATTCGGCAGGCAGGGTTACCAAGACAGGACATGCGGCACGTTCGTTTCTTGGTGCTCAAAGAGTGGTCTGTGTACCAGCAGCAACATTACTGGGAGCTTCTTAGAAATGCAGTCCCAGGTCCTCCCCAGACCTGCTGAACCAGAACCTGCATTTTAACAAGACTCCCGGAGGGTCCGTGGGCACCTTACGTGCGCGTCTAGGTCCACAGCAGGTCAACCTGCCCTGTGCGTCAGCGTCACCTGTACGTTGGGCCCCTCCCCCACAGATTTTGATCCAGTGGTTTGGGCTAGAGTCTGGGTATCATTTTTTGGCTGGGGAGGGGGTTAGGGGTGAACTTTCTTTTCTTTATTTTATTTTGGAGAGGGACCATGTTATTTTCTTTTTCTTTCGCTAAATTTTACAAGAGTTATGTACTGAGCATATATTACTTATATGGTCAGAGAAACATGTTATTTTGAAAATAAGTAGTCATTCTGCCACTTTCTGTCAAATGGTACAAAAATGTACATATATTTGCCATATGGCAAGATATTAATTGTTGTATCATCTCAGTGGGAGGAATATGAGTCTTTTCTCTTATTGAAGTATAATTAACGTACAGTGTTGTATTAGTTTCAGGTGTACAATATAATGATTCAACAATTCTATACATTACTCAGTGTTCGCCACGGTAAATGTAGGTACCATCTGTCACGAAACAATGTTATTACAGTCTTACTGACTATATTCCCTATGCTGCACTTTTCATCTCCGTGACTTATTTATTGTGTACCTGGAAGTTTGTACCTCTTAATCCCTTTGGGCATCATTATTTTCTTTTCTTTTATATTTTTAGAGATTTTGGTTATTTATATTTGAGAGGAGAGAGAGAGAGCAAGAGCAAGAGTAAGAGAGAGAGAGCATGAGCAGGGAGAGAAACAGGGAGAGGGAGAGAGAATTTGAAGCAGACTCCATGCTGAGCATGGAGCTCAGTGAGGGGCTCAATCCCATGACCTCAAGATTATGACCTGA
Organism: Ailuropoda melanoleuca; assembly: GCF_002007445.2. Taxonomy (NCBI): domain Eukaryota; kingdom Metazoa; phylum Chordata; class Mammalia; order Carnivora; family Ursidae; genus Ailuropoda; species Ailuropoda melanoleuca. The sequence goes on from NC_048229.1 coordinate 14,292,518, forward strand.
GCTGAAACCAGGAGTCAGATGCTTAACTGACTGCGCCACCCAGGCATCCCATGGGATCATTATTTAAAAAAACCTCTCAGTTGACTCTGACGCATAGCAAGAGTTGGGACTCCCGAGTGTGGTGGGAGCTGGCTTGCTTTGGGTTTGGACAGAATCAAGTTTGGAACTAAGGCCTTTCCACTTTCTAGCTGTGTGACCTTAGGCAAGTTGCTTAACTTCCCTGATTCACAGTTTCTTCATTGTAACATGAGAGGAAGAATCATCTCTCCTTCCTCTCTGGGGTTTTATGAGGATGAAATTAAACTGATTATGTACAATAGCCTGGCAACAAGGTATGATGAAATGTGAATGTACTTACTCTCTTCTGGGATCCCCACTGTGCCAGCCCCAGACATGGTATACTGTTATTGCTATCAATATTAATATGATTAGTAGTAGTGGTATTGTCTTCAAATATGAAGGGCTAGGAGCTCACTGGGGCATAGCAGGAAATATCTGTGGGTGGGTTGAGAAAGCAGCCCCAGCAAGGTCAGGGAGATAACAGTCCTTGCTACCATTTAAAGTGCTAACCATGCACTGGTCACTGTCTAAGCATTTTATAAAAGAATTTTTAAAAATTAAAGTTATACACATACTTAATCAGTGTCTCAGTGGGAGAGAGGAGGTGATTTTGCCCCAAGCAAACATTTGGAAGTGTCTGGAGACCTTTTTGGTTATCACAACCAGTGTGGGTAGATGGGGTGGTAAGTTTGCTACTGGTACCTGGTAGGTTGGGGCCAGGGATGCTGATAAAACATCCCACAGTGCACACAACACCTCCCAACGCAAAGCATTATCTGGTCCCAAATATCAGTGGTGTTGCGGTTAATAAAACCTGGTTTAGATTCAAAGAGTTTTGCAAAGCATGTTGTACAAAATAGCAGTCCCTCTGCCCCTCTCTTCCCTCTCCCTCCCCAGAAGCCACCACCTTTGCCCTTTGGTGGGTCATTTTGTTTACCTACAGATCTCTAAATAGCCTGCTGATATTGTACCTTTTTGCTGACTCCATGCCAGACTCTATCCCTTGGCTTCTCTCCACAGAAAGTGAGGACTTAGCTTTCTTTCCTTTCTGCACAACCACCTGCATCCGCCTACACCCTGCCCCTCCCCCAGAGCCTTTGTAATTCCTGTTGGATTAATATTCAGTGTTTGTATTACCCTAACCGTAAATGGGGTGCGCTGCTGACTCTGCAGCCAACTCAGATTGCTTTCCCGTTTTGCAACACCTTCCCTTCTCTCTCAGGTTAATAATCGCCTCGTTTTCCCCTTGGCTTTGTTATCAGTGTGCTTGCCCCAAACTCAACCCCCAACTCTTTGCCAGTTGTCTAAATCTCCTTTCAAGATATTCAGACCCATCAGGGAGATCTTTCACCTTTGCCTCTCAGAGGGAGTCTCTCCCAGATCAGGCTGAGTATTTCTGCAGGAATTGCTTTGTGGAAGACTCACCACAGCCCTGTGAAGTAGGTACTATCATCATTTGACATCTGAGGAAAGTGGCTCCCAGAGAGGTCATTTGGGTGCCTAAGATCACACAGCAGTGTGTGGAGGACCTGACCACAGTAGTGCACGACCAGATCCCATGGCTCTGGGATTCCTCACATCCCGGATGGTCACTCTCGGAGAAAGCCCTTTGAAATGCCTCCTGTAACGGGACTATATGCTGCCTCCATTCATTTCGATGTCTGCAGCACTGCTCACAAGGCCCGGCATGGGGCAGGACTTGGAGGGTTGTTTGTCGAATGAATAAGTAAAGAATTTCTAGAGGCAGTGGTAGGAGGGCCCAGTGCTCCTGGCAGGGTTTGGTTGGGGAAGGGTAACTGTGGGCTATTCACTCAGCCTGTCTAAGCCTCAGTCTCCTCCTCTGGAAAATGGAGCTGAGAATACAGGCTTCACGGGGCTATTTGCGGGCAGCAAGAGGAAGCGGGTCCTCTGTAGGTGCTCAGGAACCTATAAGACACGACCCAAGCAATGCGCAGACACAGCAGTCACTATGTGGGGAGCAGATTTCTGCAAGATTCCTCCCTCCCTTCCCCTCCCCTCCCCCCCTCCCTCCTTCCTTCCTCTCTTCCTTCCCAAGTGAAACGTGGCATAGTTAATTTAGAAGAGAGAAAGAAATGCCTTATAGTTGAGAAAAAGTCCAAGCTAGTTTTAATATGATAAAATATTTATATTAATGTGTCATAAAAATTGATTCACCCTTCTCTTGCCTGGTATCATTAATGGGTAGATATGTAACATCTTATTTTCTCCCCTTCTTTCTCTCTGTCTCTCTTCCAGCAGTGCACAGTTTCAAACGACTGTGAGGAAACCATTTTTCACGAGGAACAATAATAATAATAGTAATAGGTATCTATTTAGTGCTCTCTATGTGCCCGGCACTACTGCAAGCCCTTATACATTTTCACTCATTTGATTCTTACACAACCCTAGCAGGTGTGTACTCTCCTTAATCCTGCTTAACAGAAGAGGGGACTGAGGCACATACTGGTCTCTGGTGCAGACCTGTCCGTTCTGACGTCAAAGCCCTGCCTCTCTGTGCGGCACCACCCCAGCCTGGCAGGTCTCAAGTAGAGGCAGTTATCCCCAGGCTTTTTACTGGGGAAAGCCCCAAATCAGACAGTCCCCGACTTGCCATGGTTCGATTTAGGATTTTTCAGCTTTACGATGGTGCAAAGGCGATACCCATGCAGTTGAAACCAGACTTTGAATTTTGAATTTGGCTCCTTTCCCTGGTTGGCGATACGCGGTACTCTATGCCGTCGGGCTGCCGGACAGCGGCAGCCAGCCACGGCTCCCCGGCAGCCCCGCGATCACGAGGGAAACGACCGATGACACTTACAGCCGTTCTGTCTCTCACTTTCAGTACAGCGTTCAGTCAGTTACGTGAGCTAGTCAACACTTTATTATGAAACAGGGTTTGCGTGGGATGATTTTGCCCAACTGGAGGCTAATGTCAGTGTTCTGAGCATGTGTAAGGTAGGCGAGGCTAAGCTGTGATGTTCAGTAGGGGAGGTGTATGAGAGGCACTTCTGATTTAAAATATTTTCACCTTATGATGGCTTCATCAGGATGTAATCCCATCATACGTCCAGGAAGATCTATATTCAAAGTCTTTTCTGTTCGCAGTAAATAGATGTGGCCATCACTCTGGATTTCTGCAGGTCCGACTTTAGGTAATAATGTAGGGTTTCTAGGCAGATGTGGAGAAATGTTGGAATTCCACTTCCAGCAGGCGTTCAGGTCCTGGTAATGCAGTGCCTGGCTCCCAGCAGTGGCGGAGAGAGGAGCCTCCTGAGGAGGGGGGTGGGAGTGCCTGTCCCAGTAAGCCCCATTTTGCATCTTAGGAGCATGGGGACTTTCTCGCTCCTGACCTTTCCTCCCTGGCATTTCCTTCTTTGCCCTGCAGCTCCGGTGTCACCTGTGCCTAACTGTGATGTGCACTGTGCCCCCAAGCTTTTCAGAGTTGGGTTCTTGTAGAGAAGAGCATGCGATGGGGCTCCCAGACCACAGCTGCTCCGAGGGCTGGCACACACACAGACACACAGACATGCATACATTCATAGACCCACACTAAGACACACACACAGACATATGCAGAGACATATACACAAAGGCACACACAGACATGAACACACACACACATGCAGGCACACACACATGCAGACATACGTATGGACAGCCCTCTGTCACTCTTCCATTCATTGTTTCTTTATTCCAACACCCCTAGTTTCTGGTCCCGGCACACAGTACGTGTCCAACAAATGCCTATGGGATGAATAGTGCACAAATGATTCATTATTCTCTCCTTGTTCCTTTCCTGAGTATTTTGGTGTTTGGTGTTCTGGCTGGCTTGGAGACACCTGGAAAAGAGAACTAGAAGCAAATCTGCTCCTACCAACTTCTGCCTCATTCCTCACAATCCTCTGGTGTGTCCATTTCCACTTTCAGTGGTTTTTAATTTTTTTGCAAGCCACTGAATTCTTTGAGGATCTGATGAAGGTCACAGACCCACTTCTCTAGTATGTAGACATCTGCACGTCCAGACGATATTCTGGCTATAATTTCTGGGGCTCCCTCTGTCCCATTCATGAATCTCTTAGGAGTGCGTAGGACCCCTGTGAAGGATCTTGGCATTTTAGGGCTAGGGAGACCTGGGGGCCAAGGGGGACGTGCTTTGCCTGGGGTTGTGAATGACAGAGTTGGAACCAACCCAGATGTCTGGGTCTCAAGCTTAGGGGACCCTCTCACCATCCTGTGCTGATGAATGAATACCATGTAATTAGTTGATACAGTAAACAATTAAATCAGACATTCTTCTTGGTCTTCTTCATCCATCAAACCCTCAGCACTGGCAGCTCTGTCAGGCGCTCAAATGCCAGTGGTTTCTGGAGTACAGCATCCTTCCTTGTTCTTTGCTATTTTCCTGATGATTATAAATGGGACTGATTACAGCAGAGTCCTGTTGGCTGTTCCACTGAGCATCTGTCTGCCACATAACTGAGAAAGCTCATCCTCAAGCTTGCAAACTGGGATCAGGAGAGCACCCCAATAAAGACGATTCGTCCCAACTGTTGTGACCTGCCGTGTTCTGAACTCTGGGATGGGGACGTGCCGTCAGCTCATTCTTCAGCGTTTCATCTGTCCTTTAATGGCTCTGCCACTTCCCCCAATTTCCCAAGCTGGACCCCAGGACATGACCTGAGAGATCCTTCTCCTCATCCCCCTCTGTCTGATCTGTCATCAAGACTTGTCCAGTCTAGCCACTCCTGCCATCTTTGCTGCCACCACTTTTATCAGCCAGGCCACTCTTATTTGTAGCCTGGGGAATGGCCACAACTGCCCCTGGATGGGTGACCTGCTGAGATATTACCTAGGGACAGCTTTTCTTTTAGCCTTTGCCATCCTCTGTTCGGGCCAGAACTGTGGTGTGTTAGTCAGGACAGGCAGTGCTATGCTGCTGTAACAGAAAACCAGTGGGTTCAAAACAGAAACCTACTTTGCACTTATGCAAAGTTGGCTGCAGGCTTGGCGATGCTCCGGGGCCGCTGTCCTCCCGGTGGCTGTGAGCTTAGGAATCTTCCGTATCACAAGCAGACGTGCCTCCATGATTGCTGTGGGAGGAGAGCTGCTCAGCAACTCCCACCTGCTTTCTCCAGGAGTGCCGGCTGTCACTCCTGCTCACATTTTACTAGCCACAGGCACTTGTAGGACTGCAGCAGGGGGACAGTGAAAGAAGAGGAACTGGAGCTCGAGCAGCACTCCCACCCTTTCCCATCCTTACCCCGGTGGGTGGGTGGCGGAATCCGAGCTGATAATAAGGGTGATGACGGATCACCTCTGGAATCCAAATTTGGATCTGGCTGTGAGACAGAAAGATTCAGGAAATCAACGTCAGCCAGATCCAGTTCCCCTCCTGCCACCTTGAGGTGAGTTTGAAGAGGAGGAAGAGAATTTTACCTAAGTACACTCACTCCACCTCCTTGGGTGGAATCCTTGGGATGACACTCTAAGTACAGGGATCCAAGTGAAAAGGGACACCAGTGTCTTGTTTGGCCTGCTGCTTCTCCGATAATGAGCACTTTGTTCTCTTCAGTGGCAAGAGAGCTAAAGGTCAGGGGTGGCTGGGAGCAGTGCTGGGCAGAGGGAAGCTGACCAAAAGCAGGGGGTTGTGTGTGGCCCTGGGAAAGGGGGGTGGGAAGGGAGTCAGCCAGGGGAAGGAGGGAGGGAGGGAGGGAGAGCAGGGCCCAGGATAATGTGACTTGTGCAGCAGAGGATGTATTGATGAGCTGAACAGCTGAGGACCAGAAGAGGCTGCAGGACCAAAGGTCAGCACAGGACTAAAGGTGAATTCAAGGACTGGCAGTGGCAACTTACATCCAGGACAGAAATGGGTACTGGGCAGAGGCAAATGCAGATCATACGGAACAGCCTCTTCCCTACCGAGACCACCCGGGGCTGCAGTATGCATAAGCTCCCTGGCATGTGGCGGGGAGGAGGAGGGCAAGGAGGAGGGTGAGGAGGAGGGAGGAGAGTAAACACTCAAATATATATGAGTAGTAACCTGAAGATTTAGTCAGGAGTCCTGAGACTGTTTTCTACATGAGGTTGAACAGAGCCCAGGTGTCAAACCCAATCAGGTTCTAGAAAATAAAGTTGTTCTCTCCTTGGACACCTGAGCCTGTTTTGGGGACCTCATTCATTGACACCAGTGCCACTCAAAACTGTCATCTAGGTACTAGTGATAGTCAGCGAACTGTTACTGGTTCACAATGAGTAAGTCAAGAAATGGGGAGTGGTTTATAACTTTTATATCAATTTGATATTGCTGTGACATCCAAGTGAATTTTTGTTGTATTTTACAAAAGCGTAGGTTTATGATGGATTAGGGGAAAAGTGATTGTTCCCTGCAGATATCTGCAAAGCACTGTTTGGGGTTCCTAAATGGCTTTTCTTATTCCACATAGGTCCCTTCCTAATCTGTTTTCCTCAGTGTTCTTCCTAGAATGCAAGCAGGATCCTGACATGCCTTTGTCTACAATCTTCCATTGATTTTCGCAAGGTCTTTTGCATAAAGACCAACTTCTTTACAAAGCCTTCGAGGCTGTGCATCTTTGGGTCCCTGCTTGTCCCCCCCAGCCACCTCCTGTCTGCTCCCACACTCTTCTCTGCTTCCTGGCCACACTTCCTTTTACAGATCCCCATTCATGAGGACCAAGCTCCTTCTGACCTTTGCTTGTGCTATGTTCTCCACCTGGCGTGCTTTTCCCTCCATCTTGGTGAAGTTGACTCCTATTCTGCCTTCAGATCACAGCTCAAGAATAATCATCTCCACAGAGAGGCCTTCTCTACCCCTGGACTAGTTGAAGCCCTGCTTCTTGCCTTAGTAACACCACCTGCTTACTTGAATGTACCTGTAACTTGTTCTTTGCCTGCCTTCCCATAGTCTGTGAACTCCCAAGAGGGCAAAGAGCTCACCTTTGTTGACCACCCTATTCCACAGGCATAGCTCAGCTCTAGGTCCTCAATAAATACTTCTTGAATGAATGAGTGAATGAATGAATGAATGAATGAATGAATGCAACTTCCAGAACTTGTGGGAAAGGCCTTTGAGATTGTGAAGTGTGTCCTTTGGGTGCTGGTCCTTTATTTCATAAAGCAGTTCCTGTGCCTCCTTCCTTTGCCCAGAACCTGGCAGCCTGTCCTGAGCTCCTGCTGATAAATCATTTTATTGGCACAGCTGGACAGGAAAGGACAGAGTGAGTAATGGGAGTTGGGCACCGTGTCGTGGACAAAGGCCTGAGTTGACATGGTAACAACAGGCAGACCGACGTGGCCTGGGCAATAGTCTGGGCCCTGGACACGTCTGAGAACAGGCCCTGGGCCATTTTTCCTCTGTGCTGGGGAGCGTGAAAAGGCCGGGTAAGGGAAGTGTGGAGGGGCTGTGGACCCCCGCTTTTCCTTGTTGCAGGATGGGCTGGAAGCCCTACGTTTTGGGACACGAGAACGCCTTTTAATATCCATATTTTGATGTATTAAATATATTTATGTGCTATGAATTAAAATATTATTTTAGATTTTAGATGGCACCATATTTTTGAATGGCAAAAGTAATTCAGTGCTTTTAACAGGATCCATAATGGGTGGCTGTGTGTGTAGTGGTTAGACATGGAGGATTAGGAACCCGGCTGGGTTCAAAACCTGGCTCCATCCTCTCTCAGTTTGGGGAACACGGACAAGTCACTTAATCTCTGTGTGCTTTGTTTCCTCGTAGGCAAACTGGGGATAAAGATGGCACCTACTCGGGGTTTCAAGGAGGGTTGCATGAGACGATACATGTCAGGCACTTGGCGTATAGTAAACAGTAACGTCTGGTTTTGTAAGAACAGCCAAACAATTTAGAAGTGAATAAAGAACAAGTCAAGTCTGTATTTCCCAGCCCGCTTTCCAGATGTAAATTCACCTAGCAGTGTCTGCCCAGGTATTTAAACCTCTGCAAACATATATAGGTCAGGACTGGGACGAAGGCGAGGCAAGCCAGGTGTTGGGGCACACAGGATAAAGATATGCTCATTCCCAGGCCTGCATTTGCACAGACCTGAGAGTGACCGCATCCTAAAATGTTGCACCCTAGTGCCTCACTTGCCTCACCCTAGCCAGGCCCTGACGCAGGTAATGGGACACTTCTGCTTTTGATAATGGCGGACAAGGTAATTTGGACCAGTTCCCTCACTAGGCAGATATATGTATATATATACATACATGCACACACATATGCACATGTATGAGCACACACACACACACACACTGCTTCAAGGTATTACAGAGCTAAGACACAATAAAAATAAACCAGAATCTGGGGAGGCTAGAGGTCTGGGGAGAGGACCAGTATCTGGCAGTTCCAGGTGTGATGAGCGGTAAAGAGGCTACATGGGAATTTTAGCAGCATCAGAGGGTCAAGCCACGGGGATTGGAATTCCACGCTTGTCCAGGGAAGGAACCCTCCCTACTTTTGGTTGGAATCCCAAAGGGCTGCATCCTACGGGTAAAGGTGAAATGGAAGTAGATAGGCTCTTGGAGGGACTGTAGTTCAGCAGCCGCTCATCTCAGTCCTTGTGTTTGTATCGAGGTGACCCCAGACTGCTAGGTCCTGTGGGGACCCAGAAGAAGCAAATATAAATTATCCCTGGAGAAAAATAACATCATCCTAAAGCCTCAGGTTATTTCCACAAACAGGTTCACAAATGCAGTGTCTGGCATGCAGTAAAACCAAAATGCACATGCGGAGATGAGCAAAATAAATAACAACTACAGAAATAGCAAATGGAACAGACCCCCAGAACCTCCAAGTATTGAAGTTATCAGACAGACTTGAGAATAGCTCTGCTTACTATGCACATGATGAGTCGGAAGAAAATACTGTGAATCAAGAATAAAGAGACAAAAGGATGATGAGTTCAGGAGAGAAGGAAGGTGAGAAAGTCTAACTGGAGTCCCAAGGGCAGAGAAAGAGAATGTGGCAGGAGATATTTGTAGAGAGAGTGACTAAGACTTTCCCCCAAACCGATGAAAGGTAACAAGCCGTCGTAAAACGCCCTACAGACTCTAAGCAGGATAAATATTAAAAAAAATCAACATTGAGGCACAGTCTAGAAAATTTATAGGAAGCCAAAGCACAGAAAACTCTCTCCTTCCTTGACCTCAGGGTGGGCAAAAAATCCCCCCATCACCTCACACCATAGGGAGGGCTGGGGGCCACCTGTCATTGCTTACTATGCTGTGGCTGTCTTCTTTTATAGACTGGGAGAGTTGGGGGATTGTGGGGTCAGGTTGTACTTCTCTCAGTGAGTCTCTCAGGTGGGTGTCTGACCTCAGAGTTCAGTGGCTCATTTTAAAACATGGAGGTTCTCAAGATCTCTTTGGTATCAGCTGTAATCCCGGGCACCATTTTGGATCATTTGTTCATTAATTCAGTACATATTTATGGATGACCTACTATGTGCAAGGCTCTAGACGTACATCAGCAAACAAAACAGACCAAAATCTTTGTCTTCATGGCACTTACATTCTAATGAGGTTAGACAACAATAAGCACAAGAAATAAGCTGTTCTGTATTTTGGATGATTATCAGGGCTGGAGGGAAAAGTAAGCAAAGAAGGGAGTGTTGCAATTTTATCGTACTGAGAAGATGACATTTGAGCAAGGATCTGAAGGAGGTGAGGGAATGAGCTGGACAGACATCTGGGGGAAGATTGCAGCTCCTGCACTTTGTTCTAAGTGTATAGTTTAATTAAATATTACAAATCACAGATGAATACAAGAGTTAAAAGAAAGGAGTTGTTTCCATGAACACTATGTTAAATGCTTTGAAAAGTCCTAAAAAGTTGAGTTGCAAAGACGTGCTGTCAAACCAGGGGATGAAAACTAAGAGATTAGCAAAAAAAAAAAAAAAAAAAAAAAAAAAAAAAAAAAAAAAAAAAAGGAAAATCATGAAAATCTGGAAGTGTGCAGCACTCAATTTACTTCACATGTGCCTTCTTTAAAGTCCACTACCCCAACAGATTGGAATTGGATATCAAAGGTAATATATTATGGTTGTGATTTATGCCAAAAAAAGAGAAGGAAATTCCATCAAGGCTCCTGCACTCCAAGACAAGACCTTTTCTCCTACTTCAAAAGATTGGTGAAAAAATGACATTGCTTTTTTTGAGGTTAAACTAAAACATTTAAGGTATGAATGCATTATGTTTTATGATTCTTCACTTTGGTTTTCTTGAATGACCCACCAACTACCATTTCTGATATTGGAAGCAAGCCAGTTTGTTGAACATCAGTGAGCAGAAAGCTTTTTTTCTGAAAACCAATATGTCCAATTGGCATTCCCCCTTCTTGCTTTCCAGTTCTTTCTTGGAGATCACTGCAGAGAACAGGCAGGAGAGCAAGGGAAACTATGAGAAAAAGGAGAGGGTGTGAAGTCATTGAACCAAATTTGGGAGACCTAGCCTGGGTTCAGATCATAACTTACCCTGAGAACTTGGGCAAGCCATTTTATCTCATAGAACCTCCAGGCACCTCGGTGGCTCAGTTGGTTAAGTGTCTGCCTTCGGCTCAGGTCGTGATTCCTGGGATCGAAGCCCCGCTTCAGGCTCCCTGCTCAGAGGGGAGTCTGCTTCTCCCTCTCCCTCTGCCCCCTCCCCCCCAGCTCATGCTCTCTCTCTCTCGCTCTGCTCTTTCTGTCTTTCCCAAATAAATAAATAAATCTTAAAAAAAAGAACCTTTCTCTTTATCGGTGACATGGGAACAATAATAGACCCTACCTTATAGAGTTCTTGTAACGATTAAATGAGATGGTGCGTTCTGGGTACTTCATACACTGCTTGGCATATTGGAAGTGTTCAAGAGAGAGGTGACTATAATGATTTTACTATGGGCATGCATTGAAACTCAAATTGCTATAACTGCATTTGGTGGCAGTTCAGTTCTCACAGAACCTGGAGTAGACAAACTAGAGCAGACTCAAAGGGGAAGAGAGTCCTCCATCCCAGGAGCAGAATAAGCTTCGGGAGGAGACAGGGAGGCATTGACTTCAGTGGTGGATGTAATGGTGGTCCCTGGGCTCTGAGAGTCCCAGGTGGTATTCAGCCAGAAGATCCTCATTTTGAACAATGGAAGGTCAGCCCCAAACTTTGTAAATCCTGGATGGGATTGGAACTTGGTGAGAAGAAGGCCTCCAGCACCAGGACTTTGCAGGTGGACCTGGGAAGTTGGCACCGTCTCTAGATGTACCGTTTTGGATTTTGAAAGGTGGATAGAGAGATCGGGTTTATGATGTTGAGCTTTTGGGTGCATCCCCTCTGGGCCCTCGAACTCCCCTGTGGTCTGTCATCATCATGGGATGTTATCTTCATGGGATGCCCTCTTACTTTCCCAGACTTGGTTCTGCAGAGTTCCTTGAGATGCTAATGCATATTCTGTCTTAAAAGGTTACTGTGCCATATAAATCTGGGAAATATACCATGCTATAGTAATGATGGTAAATGGCTCATATTTCTTGTGTGCCAGGAACCCTACTAAATATTTTCCAGAGTTTGTCTCACTTAATTGTCTCAATGTGCCAATAATGTAGGTACTGTTATAATTCCTAGTTCACATGTGAGCAAATGGAATGTGAAGAAGTGATATTCAGAGAGACTAGTTAATTTACCCAAGGTTGCAAAGCAGGTGAGTGAAAGAACAAGGATTTGAACCCAGGTCTTTTGACCCCAAAGTTGCTGTTCTTAACTTAAGAGAGTTTTTTTTTTTTTGGATCCTTGACTTACAGTGGGTGATCAGGGAATGTATCCAATATTTCATCTAGGAATATTTTGAGCAGAGCTGAAGACTTTGTTTTTCAGATTCAGAAGAATGATATATAGGTAAATGCAAAGCATTTAGAGGTATCTTATGTCAATTTGAAAGAACAGCTGTTTCCATCTTCTGAGTCAACCTGTGCCCTCTCTTCAATATTCAGTTCACAGTTAGCATACAAAAGGTTCTGAATGTCCTGTAGTAAAGAAACCTCTTTATCTTTCTTTAACCCAGTTTGTCCCACCCTATTTTTCCTCCAGAATCCTTTCTTTTCTTCCTATTTTCTTTCAGAACATACATTAGCATCCATAGGAAGAGTATACCATGAAACACAGTTTGAGTAATTCCCCTTGTAGGAGAGCCATTTAAGGATATGTGTAATTTATTCCCCAAATGGGTTAAAAAAAAAAAAACCCAAACCACCCCATTTCATCATGCATCCTCCGCTGGTAGGGAATAGGGCAAGAGTTCTTTCTTTATATAAAGGGCAACATGAAATAAACCCAGACATACCCAGTAAAATCTAAAAGATATTGTTCTAAGGAATAGCTACTTGGAATTTCACAACAGGGAGGGCTTTGGAAGGAAATGGCAAATCATGATTTATTGATGTACCCTAAAATTTTCAATGTGTCATAAAGGGGAACTTGACAAGTGGGAACCTCTTAAGAGTCTTGGATGACATTTGCTTGAAATTGGCTTATGGTATTTTCATATCTCCTTTGCAGACCTAGCCCTGGATGACTACATGAGTAATATCTTCCTTTTGAAAGCTTTTCATTCTTTATATCGTTTTCTTAGTCCTGGGCAAGATTGCATAGGGGGCTGTACTCATTTCTAATCCCTGGAAAAGAAAGCAGGTCTCTTCCTGAGACTGCAGCCTCTGTGAAGCATGCAAGATAATGATAGTGTCAAATGGTTATACAGACTTTAAATAGCTATCAATGTAAATATAAAACTGTAAGGCACATGAATAAAAGCTCTTTGAATGCTCCAGAAGGGAAGGGAAGCTTCAGTGAACTTTTGCAAGTACTCAAAAGATACAACCAGAATAAATGGATTTATTGGGAAGCAGTGTGGCAGGAGTACGGCTGATCACCAAATTCGTTTTCTTTCTTTCTAGGCACAGATAGACCACATTTCCCAGCCTCCCTTGCACTAGGCATCACCATGTGACTGAGGTGTAGCCAGTGGAATGTACACAGACATGATGTGGCCTGCCCCCTACGGGCCCATTAATACCTCCCACCCACAATCCTTCTTGTTCTTTTCCCACTTGGTAACCTTGGAGGCCATTTTATTTTTGAAGATGGTGAAACCAGGAGATAGAAAGTTCTGGGTTCCTCAGTTACTGTTTGGCAAGAGCTACCCTACTATTTGGGAAAACTGCTTTGGAATATCACACGAGTGAAAAATATAAACTTCTACTATGTTTGAGCTAAGACAACTTTTGGGTGTGGTTTGCTGTTGTTGCTGGAAGTCTGGACAGGGAGTTTGCACTTGGTGGTGGTTGTTTGTAGTCCGTGCTGGGAGAGCACATTGGGTAGTTGAAAGACATGAGCTGTAGAATGAGACACATGTGGGATAAAGTCTTGCCTCTGCCATTCACCCAGTTTGTTGATCTTGGGCAGCTCAATCTCCATCAACCTTAGTGTTTTTCCTTTAGAAAATGGAAATAATATTTACCCTGCAGACTTGTTTTGAAAGCTAAAGAAAACACATTTAACGTGTCTGGCACAGTGATGGGCACATAGTACGTGCTCATTCAATGGAAGCCGTTATTGACTTTTTCAGTCACTTTTTAAAAAAGATTTATTTTTATTTGAGAGGGAGAGAAAGGGGGAGAATGAGCAGGAGGGAGAGGGAGACAAGCAGACTCCCCACCGAGCAGGGAGGCTGAAACGGGGCTCAATCCCAGGACCCTGAGGTCATGACCTGAGATGAAATCAAGAGTCGGATCCTTAACCAACTGAGCCACCCAGGCGCCCCTCCAATCACTTTTTAAAGAATTCTCTTCTCCTGGTTGGACTCTTGGCTCCTTGATAGTGAGGACAGGAGGAGCGGGAGCTAACGGTGCTGGAGGCACTGAGGATGGTATAGGAGCCAGTTATGCAGGCCACACTCCGGATGGTGTAAAAGCAGGATGGGGGAGAGGGGAAAGGCAGAAAAGGTGTGAGGTGCCACCAGCGAGGCTGGAATTGGATAAAAGCCCGAGGGCAGAGAAAGAGGATTCCCGGTTCTAAAGCTCATCAGCTTGGACAGATGAGCAGATGCCTGTTTTTTTTTTCCACCAACAAATGAAAATAGGCAGTCCGTGTTGGGCCAGAGAAGACTGGGAACTTCTCTGAAACAAAAGGTGTTTTGGCACCTGCTTGGGAATATTCCTTGAAGTCCCCATCCTGAGGTAGACTAACCAGAGACAATTGGCTCCGATTATCATAACCATTAACACAAGAAATGAATGAAGGAGAAATCCCCACCAAAAATGAGGTAACCTGGATCTATTAGGAGGAGGAACAGTGAGAGAGAGTCAGCATCCCCCTTTGTCAGGGGTGGCCTGTGTTTCCTCCAGCAACCTGGGTTTATTAGGAGGAGACCTGTTTAGACAATTATTATCCAATATATCAGGAGGGGGTTTACTAGCCTGGTTAGTGGCCAAACACATTCTGCGAGAGGCTCTTAGGTCGGGGTCCTGATTTAGGGTCATGAAGACCTAACATTGGTGCCTCCATCCATTTGCCCTGCAGAAGAGATCCAACTGATAGATCATATTGAAGCTTAACATCCCATTATTGGGACATTTTTCCTCGACTCCTAAGGAGTACTGAGGCCATTCAGTGTTACAGAAGATCAGTCTTTTCTTAAATCTTGCAATCCAAATTGTTTCCAGTGGGTTAAAAGGCACCCCAAGGGAGATTCCTTGGGGACTGAGAGAAAGAGATCCCACGTTCCTAGAAAAGTAGAGAAGGTCCATTAACAAGACCCCCCCCCCCAGCTCCTGGGTGGCGTCCCTTGCAGGATATGTCAGAAGTTTCTAGTGTCAAAACGACTCAAGGCGTCTCTCAAATGTAATCACTGTGAACACTGCCTTGCGCTGTAGGTGGGATGCCGGCATTGCCCCCCTGCTACCCCCGTCCCCCCACCCCTGCATTATAGACTACAAATAGGTGCCAGTGACTGGACCTAATACCGTGCCATGCCGAATATGCCATTTTTAACCCATGGAAAATACTAGAAAAGTTTTACAGGGGGAAATTACTCAATGTTGTAATTTGTTAGTAGGGGACGTTGACAAAGAAGAGTAAAGTTAGAAATCCATCATGGTCTAAGTGACATTCTAACCCGTGTAGTCTTTTACAGCTGACTTCCCTAGGAAAGGGTCCCGGGTTGGGTTTTAATTCAGTCAGGTACTGGTTTTGGCCGGCTCCAAGCAGAGATCTCACAGCTAGAAGTGGCTAGACCAGAGATATGGAGGGGATCACATTAGACCAATGAGGAGGAAACCTTACACAGGAGTCTTAAGATTGGCAGCTGTCCTAGTGACTTAAGTGGCTGTCCCATGTCCAAGACATGTCCTTATACATTCTGGCCAGAGTGCTAGTTTCCAGCCAAGGACAGGCTTGTATTCCTGCCCATAGAGTAGCCACGGACTAGAGGATTGCTGCCCGAGCAACTGGCATGAAAGTGTTCCAATAAGACTGTACTCCTTGAAAAGCCCCCAAAATGAAAGTAAAGAAGAGGTCAGGAAGTACTCGCCAAGTTGTACCTAGGCTCAGATTTCAAATGAGAATACTCAGGCCCTACATTGGGTGCCCAAAAAATAGTGACCCCCTTCCACATAACTCCATTTTCAAATAAACTAAACAAAAATACAAAAAAAAAAAAAACTGGGTGAGGAAAAATTTGCCCCTGTCTTGTTTTCAGTTCACCATAGTTGTGACTAAATAGTTATTTGGAATAATGATCAATTTGATCTCTCTCTCCCTTTCTGTGCTCCTTGAGGACGGGTGTGATGTTTGGTTTTTGCCTCCTGTGTGCCCAGCTTAACGCAAAGCATCACAAAGAATGGTGGTTCAGTAAGTACTTGAATGCATGAATTGATAAGGATATGAATCCTCTACTTGTAAATCTTTGCATGGCTCCATAAACACTTACCCCACAGGTAGGCAGAAAGGAAACCCTGCAAGGCCAGCCATCTCAAAGATGTCTGTATCACTGGCCTGCCTGAAATGATACTATCAGAGTCATTCCTGGGATCTTGAGTAGAAGTACTAAGCTGGTGGTCCCTATACCAAATCCAGCTCATCAATGCATTTTGTTGATTCTGTGCTCTGTTTTAAAAGTTTAATTTATGACCAACATTTAAAACTTTGGAGATCCCACATAAAAAGCCACAGTTTCTGCTACTGTTAGAAAAAATCAGAAGTCACACAACTCTGGGCTTGCTTCTGGCAAGAGTTGGCGGGAGTTGGATGACAATGCCCTCATGTAGGACACGTGCCCTCCAGTTCACTCTAGCAGGCCCACTCTTGCTCTCATTCATGTTACCAGCCTGGCCCTTGAGTTTTCAATCTCCTGTTATTGTTCCTTGGTCCATTTGTTCATTCAACAGATACTTAGATGTTCGTGAAAATGGGGATCCAAAAAAATATTATGTATATTTCCTGGTATCAAGGAGTATATGGAGTGGGTATTAAGGGACATAAACATAGAGTCAGTCCTTTAAAAATATGAATTAGTTGATAACCTAGTATAATTGTAGTGGGTTAGTGTTCCCCACGGAATTTTATCTACTCAGAGCCTCATAATGTGACCTTACTTAGAAATAGGGTCTTTGTAGATACAATTAGTAATTTTTACATCTTTTATTTCTGAGGTTCATCATATCTTTGTGAAGTGGGTAGGATCATCCTACCCACTCCAAAGCAAGGAGACTGATGCTCTAAGGGGTTAACCAACTTGTCCAAAGTCAATCTTTTTTTTTTTTTTCAAAGTCTATCTTTTGCCTTCATATATGATACTCTTGCTACCATATGTCACTGACTAGGTCTGTCTTGTTCACTGCTATATGTTTAACCATAGTGCCTGGCACAGAGTAGATGCTCAATTAATACTTTGTGAACAGAATGAAACAAAGGACCTGAAAGCAAGATATTGTTGCAATGGGGCAGAAGATGGGGAAAGTCCTTCCTAATGGGGTGAGTCTGGGATGGCCCCCAGCACAATGCCCAAGGCATAGTAGGTGCTCAATAAATACTTGGTAAACACTGAATGAATGAATATGATTTGGGAGAGCATTGGGTGTTTCATGTGGGGAGTTTTTGGAAAGAAACTGCTAGACATATAGTCTAGTTCCCAGCTCGACCAGACCATACCTTTTCTACTCTACCACTCCCCAGATCAGCGAACTTGGTCAAATCAGATTGTGCTGACTTCATCCCTACCTGGCTTTCTGCCCACTCCCTGACATCTATGCTGTGTTAAAAATAGATAATGGTTTGTAAATGTTAGACAGCTGGCTCTGCGTGAGGCTGGCAGCTGGGGGCTAACAGGGCTGAGTTCTGTAGCATTGGAGTTGCCCCTTGGGACTTGAATCTCCATGGAGGCACCTCTGTGGGCTTCTGATTGTGAAGTGCAGGGTCCTGCAGTGCTCTATTAGCTGCAATTTCCCCGGAAACATGAGAGAGTGTTGGAGGGATGGGTGTCAACTTCATTTCATTATTTAGTTTTGCTCTAAAATGGGCCTTTCTCAGGTAATGTACATCAGGAGGCCTTCTCACGCTGCTGCTTGGATGATGCTTCGTATTTTGTTGAGGAGATACTCCCTCGGTGCCAAAAGTCCCTCTGCCTGATTAATAACATCGCCTTCAACCCGACTCTGTGTGCCTTTCGTGTCTCCCTGGGTCCCCTGTGGAGCTGCCTGGCTGGCTTCTCACCACGAGGACAGCTGACACAGAGTGACTTCATTTCATATTTCAAGGTCACTCCCTCTTTGTTACCCCACTCACCCACCCACCCCCACACATACATACACCACCTAGACTGGTTCATTTGAAGGAACCTCAAGATATAGCCTGCTGGCTGAAGAACTCAAAAGACCCCTCCAGAAGTAGCCTACACACCAGCTTCTAAAGATACCCGAACCTTCCGCGAGAACTGACATTGGCTCTAAGAGTATGACCTACAGAAGGTGTGAGGGGGGATGGGACTGGAGTTCCAGGCAGAGAGGGACGATTAAGAGCATGGAGTCACACATGCTTGTGTTTGCTTGTCCTAAATGCATCACCTTGGTCTCTGAGCCTCAAGTTCCTTGTCCACCAAATGGGGATAATAAGTACCAAGTCGTAAAGTTTCATTGGAAAGTGAATGAAATGAAGTGTGGGTCTAGTGCTTTGCATATAGTAACCACTCAATAAATATTAGCTCTATTATTATTACTCATAAAAATAATGATGAAGCCATTTCCCCAAACAGTAGGCTAGGGGAAGCATTGAAAATGGGGATGGTACTGTGGATGTTACACTTGGCTCACAGTCTTGGAGGAAGAGTTATGCCCAGCAACCAGGTCAGCAGGCTATACAAGGAGTTGGAGATTTGGGGTATATGAGTCAGTGTTCAAATCAGGAGAACAGAAACCTTCTGAAGTTTTAATACCAAAAGAACTTAATGCAGGGAATAGATTGCACAGATGAGCAAAGAACAGAAAAGCTTAAGGAAGTGAAATGGTGAGGCAACTCAGAGATTGGAAATAGCAGGAAGCTGCTTCTGTCCCAGGCCCGAGGGACACAGATAGGATGGTGTGACCAGGAGCTGGGGTCACCCTTTGGAAGCTGGAACCACAGAAAGCCCTCTAGCAGGAGCTAGACTTACAGAAGTGACATGGCTGCTACTAGAGATGCTGCCTGAGGCTGAGAAGAAGGGAGGGAAAGACTGACTTCTCTCTGACTGTCACCCTCCTCTCTCTTACCTGGGCCTTTCACTGGCCAGCCCCAGAATCCAACCAGCAATGGGTTCTGGGAAATGTAGTCCACAGAGGTCTCAGCCGCCAGTGATAGAGAGGTGAGCAGAAGACAGGGGACGGGGTGGGACAAATAGGTCCAGGTTTGAAGAGGTTGAAGTATGGTTGCCGGATCAAACACAGGGTTCCCAGTTAAATTTGAATTTCAGATAAACAATTATTTTATTTTTTAGAAGAAGTGTGGCAAAATGAAATCGTTATTGTTCATTTTGACATACTAAAAAATTTCATTGCTTGTCTGAATTTCATGTGTAACTGGATATCTTGTGTTTCATTTATTACATGTGGTTACCCTAGGTTAAAGGCATTTTGGACCCACCAAGGGTCCTGATTCTCAGACCAAATTAGGTAGGTGACAGGTTAGGAAGAGGAAGGAGAGAAGAATGGGGAGATACCAAGCAGCCAATGGATTAATGCTGCCGCTGCTTGTCTTAAAGGGATCCATTCAGTTATGCATTCAGTTGTCTATCTATCCATCCTTCCTATGTCCATCCTTTACCCATTCATTCATTCCCTACTTACTAAACACCCTCTCTGCGCCTGGCATTATGTTGGGCATTGGGAATATATTAGCGCGGAGACTGATAGTTCCTTCTCTTGGGCAGCTGACATGCCAGATGAGAATACGGATTTTTAAATCATAAAGCACATGAAAAAGTATCTGTTAATAGTTTTAACCAAGTCTATGAAAGGTTATATAGAAAGCCTGGACAATCAGGGAAGGCTTTCTTGAGGAAGTGTCATTCAAACTGAGACATGGGGGATTAGTAGGTATTATTTACTTAAGTGGAGGCAGAATTGCGGGTAAGTGTGCCTAAATGAGAGGACAGCACAGACAAAGTTGGGAAGCAGTTTGGTGTGTTTGGGGGCTAAGAGAAGGTCCATGTGGGTCCAATGTGGGGAGCAAAGCGAAAGTGGCACAGATGAGGCTGTGGAAAGGTTGAGAAGTTGAGGGCTGCTGTGTACGGTCAGACAGGTTGTACAGGGCACAGCCCCATCAGAGTCTAGAGAATCATGTGCCCTAAAGTCCTTCAGGATGGCCATATATGGTATTTCCCAGCCAGAAAATGCAGGAACTTAAGAGCCAGGGTAAGGAGTTAAGACATATTTGTTAGAGCCATGGGGTGGTATGACTAGACTTACATTTGAGAAGGATCCTTTCTTTGCTTGGTGGAAAGTGGATGGTAGCGGGCCTAGAAGAGACTGGGATAGACCTTACAAATATATCTCTACATTTGTAGTCGTCAAAGTGAGCAGTCATGGTGGTTTGAACTGGAATATTTGTGATGAAGGGAAGGGGGGTAGGCAGATTAGAGAGATTTTCAAATGAGTGGAGGGATGCTGCTTAGACACAGAGTGGATGTGGGGGTCATGAGCAAAGGAGATATCTCTTAAGTTTCTGGTTTGGGAAGTTGGGTGGATAGATCGGTGTTTGTTCTGTGGGATGGTGAACCCAGCTACTATGAAATCATTAGAGAAATAAAACATAGCATCAAAGAATGTCTTTAGTGAAAATTAAATAAATTCAGCCAAATCTGCCTTATACTTCATTTTATACTTAAACTAGAATAATCTGCTTAATTTTTTTTTTTTTTTTTTGGCCAAAAGATTTTCTCGATATTCTGAATTGTTCCTCTCTGGTTGTGTGATTTTCTCTCCCTATCTTAGGGAAGTATAGTCCTACCACATGACCAATTTTTACTGTATACAAAAACAAGATAAATACACTAAAATATTGTTGCATTTCACTGTTTCTGAAATAGACATCAAATAACATTGTGTCATCTCAGAAATTGGGGTGCATCTGGGAATCATTGGCATCTTACAATCACTGCCAGTCGGAAAGACATTTTTTATGTGGTTGTCATTGTCTTGAGTATTTGCCCACTTGGTTCTTATTCCTCGTGGCTGGAATGGATCACTTGGCTCCAGAATGCTTTAGTCACCCAACCATTAAGGACCATTGAAGGAAGGACTATAAATTCTGGTTATTGTCTAAAAACCTACTGCTACTTCTGGTAAGAAACTTTCAGCATCCAAATTTGCAGGCCGGGGTCATCAGCTTGGAGGAAAACTCTGGAGACAATAGTGGGACACCCCAAAGAAAAACCATATCGCCAATGCAGTAGTATGACGAATGTCATTGTGTGAAAAAAGAAATGGTCATCTTTGTGAGTCAAAAGTGACTCAGAAGAACTGGATTCTTTTTTTGTTTTTTAAGATTTATGTATTTATTTGAGAGAGAGAGAGAGAGAGCAAGCACAAAAGGAGGGGCAGAGGGAGTGGGAGATTATTCTTAAGCAGACTACCTGTTGAGTGTGGAGCCTGACATGGTGCTGGATGCAGGGCTCGATCCCAGGAGCCCGAGATCATGACCTGAGCTGAAACCAAGAGTTGGACGCTTAACTGACTGAGCCACCCAGGCGCCTCCGGAAGAATTGGATTCTGAACAAAGGAGTCTTAGGAACGCCCTACCAATTTCTTTTGCTTATGTTTTCCCTTTTTTATGAGCACATAAGAATACTATGTGATAAAAGTCTGAATAAATAAATCTAAAATAGCTCTTTAAGTAGGTATGAAATAAAAATTATAAGTGATAAGAAAGCTTTGTGCCCTAGTTTAATTGGTGGTATTTTTTCTTTCTTAGGACCACATAAAATAGTGTGAGTCAAGGATGAGTCTCACAAATACATTGTTGAATGATAGAAGTCATAAACAAAAGAATATATAATGTATGACACTACTTACATAAAGTTCAAAAAAACCAGGCAAAACCAAGATATAGGGTTATAAGTCAAGGCAGTTGTTACCTTTGAGAGGATAGAGGGAACATAACAATGGGGGAGCAGGGGGCTTCTGAAAGGCTGGCATCATTCTATTTCTTGACCCAGCTAGCGGTCACACAGGTGTTTGCTTTGTGATTACTCACTGAGCTATGCATTTCTGTCTATACACTTTTCTCTCTCTATGCTATGCTTCAATAAAATTTTTAAATATCTGTCTTATAATTGCTAGCATCTTGGATTTGATGAAATGCAGAAATATTGGTGTGTGTGTGTGTGTATTTTCTCTTTTTCCTAGTGTGTATGCTTTTTTAATTAGTCAGAGGCATCTATCTCACCTTGACAAGAATCAGGGTGGATATAGCAGGAAGATAATAACACATTTGGAGGGGGGTTACAAAATAGGCTTTTGATAGTCCAAAGGGAGGAGGGGAGCAGGGCACAGAGTTTATGCCATCACTGCACATGTGACATAGAATGGAGAATGAGCTGCAAAAAATGCATACCACCCACCAGAGATGAAAGTCACCATGCTGGAGGGAAGTGCACATGGCAGTGGGCATGGAAGAGGCACTGAGGAGAGAATTACACCTGGCAGAAACCATGTGTAACAGAATTGAGTTCACATGAAGATAGAGCCAAGCACTCTCTGCGACCAGTGCCAGGATTGGTATATAAAAGCCTGGAAGGAGTTACGATGTTTATTCCTAGGTCCTTGTATCACATGTATTTAAAAAATTATGCTTCCTGGTATTTTTGAAATCTTCCACAATTCACATAGATGATGCTTATATTCAGAAAAAAGTTATTTTTAATTAAACAAGAATCTCTGCCCACCCCCCATCTCCACCATGTTTATGGTCCTGGTGCCTAGTGGTGCCTGTGGATGCTCTTACCATCCAGAGAATGTATTTATAGCATCTCAAATCCTATACCCTGTGTGCAGTATTCTCAACACCAAAGGCAGGGCAGGCACCCGAAGCTTCCAGCTGAGAGAGCTATTTGTAGACCCATCATTCGGAGTGGTCCAAGCTTTCAGTTGCCCAAACTCCCACTTGGTGCCTTTTGTCTTCTGTAGCCTAAGTACAGAACTTTGGACAGATGCAATCTGTTGGAGGCAAACATGAATTTGGTTTAAAATTCTCCTTTTTTTTTTTTTTGCCAGTGGCAGCAGCTTTTCTTTCAACTGCTACCCAATGGAGCATATCACCATATGGCACCTATCTCCATCCCTCTGTGAGTGCCCTGAGGACACTTAGATGTATAGAAAAATAAAACATAGTTCATGCCCTCAGGGTGCTTAGTCTCCTAGAGGAAGCAGATTATATACATCTAGTCAAAATACAGTGTGATGATTATTATGAGAGGAGTGGAGGGAACATATTTTTCTCCCTCTACTCCCATCTTCCTGTGGCATATACCAAGGAGATAGATATCTTTGAGCATAATAATGACTAGGGGATGAGATGGTAGAGGATGTTAGTCTTGGCAGTGTGATAGATCTGATTACTTTTTGATAATCCACTGTGAGGGAGGCCAGGCTGAGTACATCCAAAGGATCTGGGCCCCTTCTTCATGCCACAATCTCCAACCCAACAGTGGAACAAAACGAGGATCCAAATGGCTGAAAAATTGCACTGAAAACTAAGCATAAGAAGATTGAGCAATGTCTTGAATAAGCTAAGGGTCAAGGAGGGAGGGGAAGTAGAGAATGAGGGTCCAAGTGGAGGAGGCTTCCAAATTAGTAATTCCTCATGGGGTATCTTTCCTTGGGTGGGGGGAATCCTTGGACCTACTGGAATAGCTTGTAGGCATTGGCAGAGTGTTATAATAGAATAAGGAAACAATTTCAAAATCTTTATCCTCTTTGGAGTCTATAGGGATTGGAATAGACCACCCAAATCCCAATAAGGGACTGTTTATAGTCTTTTAGATTTAGTATGGGGGATTGATGGGCTATGTTTACTTGTTTATGGGCTTTATAACTACACCCTTCTGGATAAAGAACATAATTATAATGCTATAGTAAATAATTTTTCTCCAGCTGTATTTCAACATATAGATGAAGCATTTACCATGTTCAAGGTGCTGTCCTAGGTGCTGGCAGTGAAGCTGGGAACAAAATCTCTTGGGCTTATACTCCGTGGGGGGAGACGTAATCTTATGGCAACACAGAGGAGAAAATGATTATTAGTGCCTGAGAGAGGAGAGGACAGCAAGGCTTTCCACCTGGTAAACATTTGAGCTAGATCTTGGAGGATGAGTAGAAGGCATTGCCATAGGAGAAGGTGGCAGAAGACAGGGTGAGGGCAAAGGCTTAGAGACATGTTGTCGGGTATGTCTATAGACTGTGGGTGGTTGAGTATGGGCAGACCTGAAGAGACTGATGATTGGTCATACATGGGCTGAATTGGGCCACCAGTCATGTTTGGTTGGGTGAGCACAGATTCTGAATTTAAATGTCTTTAGAGGGGTTTGACTCCCTCTTCACTTAGTCCCTACCTCTTCCTTGTTTTCCTCATACCTGGCCCTCTGAACCATGTCTCTCACATACATGAAATACACAGGCATTTGGGTTTGTAAGTCATTGGCTAGAATTATTTTTTAAAATTAAAATAAAAAATTAAGTATAACCTAAATTTAGCAAAAAGCACAAATCATAAGCATGTGTGGTGCAATGAATGTTTGCAACCTGAACATCTCCATGTAACCAGAACCCAGATCAAGAGATGGATCATTGCAAATGCTTGTCAATATCCACCATCACTCCTTTTGGTCACTGCCATCCCCAGGAGTATCTACTCCCTGTCTTCTAACCAAATAGATTATTTTGCTTGTTTTTGAACTTTATATAAATTGGATCATACACTAGTATCCTTGTGTCTGGTTTATTTCACTCAACATTTGTCATATTCATCCACGTTGCTGCCTATAGTTTCTTCATTCTCATTATCACACTCCATTGTATGATCATACCCCAATGTATTTATCCATTCTAGCATTGATGGGGATCTCAGTAGTTTCCAGTTTGGGGCCATTGTGAACAGTGATGCAATGAACCTTTCTATACATGTCTTTTAGTGAATATATGTGTGTATTTCTACTGAGCATATACCTAGGAATGGCATTTCTAGGTTGTCGTGTATGTATATATTCAATGTTAGTAGACACCGCCAAATAGTTTTTCAAAGTACTTGTACGAATTTACGTTTCCACCATCAGTGGATGAGAGCTTCGGCTCCTCCACATTTTTGCCTTGGCTAGAGGCTCAATTGCATTGCAGAGAATGGACAGTCACAAAACTGGAGAAACTGTCAGCAATAAGATGTTGCAGGATTTTAAGAGAAAGTGGTAGAGTATTTCATTATTTATTCATTCACTCTTTAAACAAATATTTGATGAAGATCTGGTACATATCTGATGCTATGCTATATTAGACTCAGAATACATCTATGAAAGGATGGACAGAATTTCTGTCCTCATGGAGTTTATCATCTACTGGAAAAAGAAGCATCCATTGTCAGAAGAATTGTAGTACCAATTCCAAGCCCTTATTTTTCAATTTCCATCCCATTTCTGGCCTGCAGATGGATTTCCTTTAGGCCCTGTCCAATGTCTTTCAGGCCATGTCTGCTGGGCCCCAGTTAACTTGATTAGCTTCCTTGGGGGTTATTGATTGCTTGGACATCTAGATGCATTCAGATTCCAAAACTCCAATGTCACTTCTGGAGGTCAATTAGTGTGGGGACTGGATCTTTGCAGCTTGGAAATGACTCATCATCTGCTTTTTTCTTGCTGCGGGTGGCTATAAAAGATGCGGTCTGCACCTCAGCCACTGCAGAGTCCTCATTAACTCTGCACTTCTCCTCCTTGATTAACCAAACCATTCTCTTCTGTAGGAACCTCTATTCCTTCACACACCTCACTTCCATAATTGGAAGTTGTAAAAGCCTTTCCTTACTTGAATCATTGTGTCTTTCCTCTTCCGAGGCCAAGTGTCAGTTTTCTTGTAATACGCAGGCATGAAGAGTAATGATACAATAGGCAGAAGGGTAGATCAGACAGCAAAGACTTCCTTGGTGAAGAGGTTGTCTATATTGCTTCAAAGTGATTATTGGGGGGCACCTGGGTGACTCAGTTGGTTAAGCGTCCAACTCTTGATTTTGGCTCAGGTCCTGATCTCAGGGTTGTGAGCTCGATCCCCATGTCATGCTCCATGCTGAATGTAGAGCCTGCTTAAGATTCTCTCTCTCTCCCCTTCCTCTGCCCCTCCCCCTTCTCACATGCTCTCTCTCTCTCAAAACAAACAAACAAACAAACAAACAAACAAACAAACAAAAAGTGATTGTTGGAACTGGACCAAATTGGGAAGGATATAGGGCATCATGCATTGTGGGTTTGGGGCAAATTTGGCCCCACATTTATTCCCTCACAATTTATTGAGTAACTACCTTGTGTCAAACATTTGTGCTGGGCACTGACAACATATTGGTGAACAAGTCATGGTCTCTGCCCTTGCAAAGCTCTGTCTAGTGAGGGAGACAGATATGTCAACCAAAATGCAGTATATAAATGCTACTAATGCGGTATATAAATACTACCAATGGAGAAGTTCAGCATGCTGTGGTTGTAAGGAGGGGATTGTAAGGAGGGATCCACCCATTCTGTGGTAGAACGAAGGCTTCCTGGGAGAAGCACCACAAGACTGAGACCTGATGGAGCTATAGGAGTGGGCAAAAGTGAAGAATATTACAAGCAAGGGACACACCACATGCAAAGGCGTGAAAGGAAGAGAACATGATGAATTAGAGGGACATAAATGAGTGCAGTCTAACTGGGTAGGTCGTAGAAGGTAAAGTAAGGCAAGGTCATGCTTTAGAGGTGGGCCTTTTAGGCCAGAGTGAGAAATTTGCACTTTTTCTTAGAGATGGAAGCAGGATGGGCTTTCAAGCAGAAGACAGTGACATGTTTAATTTCATACTTTAGGGAGATCACTCTAATTGCAGTTTGGCAAAAGGATGATTCTGCGATAATTGGCCAGTTGAGAAGAGGGGTTAGAGCTGTCTTGTATGGCAGAAAAACCCTTTTAGGATTGTTTTTGGTTAACCATTTGGTGCTTTAGCAGATACTCTTGGTGCCTACCCATATGCCGATGACACCATTTTATCCATACTCAGCCCAAGGCTCCCAAAGGGCTGCACAGTGACTCTGCCTGATGACTTTCTCTGGTAACTGGAGCCCCGTGAGCCTGTGTCCAGGACGTTAATGCTCCACGGGTTTAGCTCTCAACCAGTGACTGATGTGACTTGGTAAAGAAATACCCCCAGCTCCCTTGCTGTCCTAGGTGGGATAATCTGATTGCCCACAGTGGTAACCTCTTCAATAACATACTGTTTATTAACTTATTTCCTTTCATTGTCTCACTTACTCCCCCCGCCCCCCACTGTATTGGACACCGTGGTACAACATGCAGATGTCCCTTGATTGAAGGACTTGTTGCCCCAGCTTCCAGGAGTGCTGTTGGCAGATGACCTTCAACTGTCAGTCCCTTTAGGGATCATCTGGCTGCAGACAGCTGCCTTGCCCAAGGATGCACCTGGTTCTGGGAAGCCCACACCCAATGACTGCTTTGTGTGCCGTTATAAAGGCTTAGCCATCCTAGCTAAGTTTTGGGCTACTCATAAGGGTCGTTTGAGCTTCAGAGCTCTTTGTAGGGTTGGCTCAGGTGTTGCTGGGCCTGCATGCTGGCTCACATCCTCCTGCTTCCCATCTCTGATTCCTTCCCCTTCTTTTTTAGGTGTTGATTCCAAGGGCATTCCTTAATAAACATCTTCCATGCTAACTCCATCTCAGAGTCCACTTTCTGGGGAACTCAACCAGTGACACCTACTTTCCTGGGATCACCTCTCAGACTCCTTGAATCATTGACTTTCTGGATTTTTCTGGGAGAACCAAACCCAAGACCATACTAGATCTTGCTAATAAGCTGGGTAAACAAAGTTGGCTCGGTCTGAGTTCCAGGGCAGAAGGGAAAAGACAGGAAAACCCAGGGGCTTTGGAGGAAAATGATTCAGGACAGGGGATATTTGTTTGGATATCGACACAAACTCTGTAACAACTGTTTCCCCCTAGACTTGGTTGTTGGAATCTCTGACCATTCGTACATAAATAAATCTTTCTGCATCTTCTCTAAAGTACACTAAAGTATGTAGAGTTGGCCCTGTGGGAAGCTATCATGCTTTATTTTGTAGTGTCTACCCTTATAACTTCCATTTAGAGGCTCACCTTTGAAACCTCTGTGTGTTTTCTCTGTTCACAGCTTTGTAATCTAGCATATCTGGATAGTCACCAACTTCTTGTACCCCAATGTTGCCTACTCTGGGGTGAGTCTACTGCTGTGACTGTTGATGCCTCCCCCCCCCCAGTACCTCCTCAGTCCATCTGGACTCATCTGCAGCTGGGGACAGTTTCCACCTGTATCTCCCTTTTCTGCCCAAGGGCTTCCTCTGGTACCAGGGAGAACAGTGTCAGATCTTAATACTCAAGGCAAAACCCTCAACTACTGCAGCATAAATATCATCAAATAAATGGTCCAGCTTCCTCATCCTCCAGAAAGACCATTTAGAAGTGTGTTTCACATGATTTCTCATAAGACTTCTTTTTTTTTCTTTTAAAGATTTTATTTACTTATTTGAGAGAGAGAGAGAGAGAGCATGAGCAGGGCCAAGGGCAGAGGAGAGGGACAAGCAGACTCCCTGCTAAGCGGGGAGCCCGATGTGGGGCTTGATCCCAGGACCTTGAGATCACAACCTGAGCTAAAGTCAGATGCTTAATCAACTGAGCCACCCAGGCGCCTCTCATAATAAGACTTCTAACAGACTGAGTCCTTGTTGCCCATGGTGGTATTCAGCTCATCAGCGTGCTTTGTTGGCTCTTACCCTTCTCTGGCTCACGTTTCCCAGTTCCTCACTTGTGTTTCCTGGGGTCATCTCCCAAATAAACTACCTGCATCCAAGTCCAGTACCTGATTTTGGAGAAACTCAAACTCAGACAACTGCCTATCTGTAAAGTGGAATTCGTCAACCTCACATAAACTCAATTTTTTAGAAAAGATTTATTTATTTATTTTAGAGAAAGAAAGAGAGATAGAGTGGAGGGAGAGGGGCAGAGAGAGAGGGAGAGAGAGAAACTTAAGCAGACTCCATGTTGAGTGCAGAGCCCAGCATGGGGCTCGACCTCACTACCCTGAGATCAGGACCTGAGCCAAAATCAAGAGTTAGATGCTCAACCAACTGTGCCACCCAGGCACCCCTAATCTCTATTATTTATTTATATATAAATATATATTATATATATTATATATACTGTATAATATAAATATACATACTTATTTTAAAGATTTTATTTATTTATTTATTTGAGAGACTGAGAGTGAGAGAGAGCACAAGTGGGCAGAGGGACAGAGAGACAGGGAGAAGCAGGCTCCCCTCTGAGCCAGGAGTCCAATGCAGGACTCAATCCCAGGACTCTGAGATCCTGACCTGAGCTACAGTCAGATGCTTAACCCACTGAGCCACCCAGGTGCCCCTAATCTCTATTTTTTTAGTTAATCGACCCCAAACATATTTTCCAAATTTAGTGAAAACCTGCCCTGCTTTTTTTTTTTTTTATATAATGTGGTAAGTAAACAGAAAAAAAAAAACCCTTGATTTTACTTCTATAGTTAAAAAAAAAAAGACTATGTGAAACTAAGTCCTTCTCTGAATCAGAAGTCTAGTCTTTGGACTGGACATTTGGGCCCATCCATGAAAACCTCCTTCTGCCCACAGACCCATTTTCCAGTCCAGGAGAAAAGAATCGAGTTTTGGAGTTTATTCCTTGTCTTGCTCATATTGACAAGGAAGTGTCTGGCCATGACTGAGTTTGGAAGGAAGTATGTGCAGAAAATCATCAGCTTTTCTTCTCCTGTGCACTTTGTGGGCCTACTTTTTCATTCCACGTCACAAATTTGGGAAGGCCCATCTGCCTGTTTGATTAATGAGCCCTCTCTGCAAAAGCAACAGAGATAAATGTCCTCTAGAAACCCAGCAAAGAGAAATGAAGAAATAGGATGGCTAATTTTCAGCCATTATTTTGGAGTCTGAACTCCTTCCCCGCATCAATTTAGCTATTATTTCAAAAACTAATTAATCTTCACTCAGGCAGCTCCAAGGGACCCGTGTTTAGATAATTAACAACCCGTGGATTATGAAAAGTCTCACTTGCAAATTTGGCTACAGCATTTGGGTAAAAGAACACTTTTAGTATTATTCCATTTAAACCCTCTTCCATCCATCCTTCATTTCCTGACAATTAAGAGCAAATAATTAACCATGATGGATTTTGCTTGCCTACTTGCTACTCAAATAATGTTCTCCCTTCCTCTTTGTTCTTAAACCACCACCATCTGAGCCTTTTTGACCAGCTTTGTAGATAATTGCGTTGAACCAGGTAACAGTAGGCTCCATTCGCAGTTAACATGCATCAAGAACATTTGGATTTTGCCTTGGATGGGGAGTGGGAGGAAATTCCCAGGGCTCCATCAGAGAAGCAGCTTGTAATTTCTCCTTGGCCCTCAAAAGACTACAGCACTCAAGTGTAACTCTATTTGTAAAATGTTTTCTCTGCCAAGTGAGGAGGAATTTAGACTAGACATTAGGGATGATTTTGGGACTGAAAAGGCTAAGCAAGTTACCAAAAGAAATGTTGTTTTCTATGAAATTTCAAAACCACCCCCTTCCGGAAATGTTCATTCTATAAACCGGGTGCCTACCTTGTGCCAGGTAAAATTACATCTGGAGAAACAGAATAATATGGAAGCATTTAATAGGAGGATATGACTTATAGTGGAAATGGTGGTAATAGGTTGGAAAGGCTTCCCTGAGCAAGGAACATTTGAGCTGAGATATATGAAGCATGAGTAGACGTGAACTCTTGCAGGAAGAACGTTGTTTCCAGAGAGAACAGCATGTACAAAACCTCTGAAGTTTTAAAAGTGCTTGATGGACAGAAATCTGAAGAAAAAAAATCAAATGGATTGGGAATATATTTTATTTTTTATAAATAAGATATGTTTTATTTTCAAAGCTTACATAGGCTTTTCCTCATTTGAAAATTAATATCAAAAAATTAAAAGCTAATAAAGTTGGGGGTGGGGGGTGGAGTGGAACACAATTACGCAAAATTCAACTGCCTAAACCCCTCTCTGGAACTGCAGAATCATAGACCTCTAGAGGTCAGCTGGACCCAGAAACTGAAGATCAGAGAGGGTAAGTGACTTGTTGTTGTTGTTTTTCAGAGATTTCATTTATTTATTTGAGAGAGTGAGCGAGCGAGAGCGCAAGCAGAGGGAAAGGGAGAAGCAGACTCCCCGCTGAGCAGAGAGCCCAACATGGAGCTCAGTCTCGGGACCCTGAGATCAGGACCTGAGTGAAGGCAGATGCTTAACTGACTGAGCCCCCCAGGAACCCAGGTAAGTGACTTGTTAAAGGCACAAAGCTAATTAGGGGCAGGTATCCTACCAGGAGTACACCTGTCATTGGGGGTGCTCATGAAGGTTTTAGGAGGTACATCTACAAATATTTTTTTTGAATAGTCAACATTTAATTAAATGTATCAGGAAAAATATAACTGGTTCATCAAACTTTTGATCTCCTGAATGGTATTGTTTAGAATGAAGTTGTGTGGGGAAAAGTGAGTTGGTTTAAACAAAAGCTTAATAATATTACAGTTGATACACAAATATGGCAAAACCCGTGAGCAGTAAAGTAAGCAAATGGATGACAGATGGGAATGCTTGCTCCACACCACGCTATTCAGAATACTTTAGGGTAAATTAATTAGGGACAAGAGATATTCCAGCTAACTTCAGGAAGTCCCTTTCAGGACTTCTGATTCCAAAACACTTAGGTCTCTTTCCACCTTGTTCCATTCTTTGGTTTCCTCTCCATGAAAATATCCCCTTGGTTCATCTCTCTTTAGACTATGGGGGAAGAAAGTAAAAGGTCACTGACTTCATGTAATCCTAAAAATAATAGCCATGAATTTAATGCCGGTTATGGCAAGTGAGAGATTTGTGAAGGGGGCTATCAACACCTTTCTGAGACTGGGCAGTTAATGAATGTGAACTTTGGAAGCAGATTAAGGCACTGTGGCAGATAAACCTTTTAGCAGGAAGATTATACTGATTAAGAAGCCCATAATTTCCTTGGCTCCCCTTTTCTCCAGGTTGTTTCTTCAGGAAAATTGGCTGCCTCTCCTCATGAGCTCTGGGGTTGAGCTTGGAGGATGGTGTGGAAGGCAGACACAGGAAGAATACTTGTGCATTCGTGGGCACAGGTTTCTGCTGAAAAGTGTTTATGAGAGCAGGTGTTGTCAGGGCTGATTTATCCATTGGCACAGTAGGTACAGTACCTAGGGCCCGCAAAAATGTTTTAATTTCATTTAAAGTCAGAAGAAAAGCATGAATATTATCTGGCCAGGGTTACATTTGTCTTTATACCAACACAGTCATAAAATATGATTTTAAATCTATATATTTTTTGGGAGGAAGGGATTCTTAAAGACAAAAGTGCCTAAAATCCATGAAAGTCATAATGTGGCCCTGGGTATGGTGGACATCTTTATTTTTGTCTGCTCACCATCATCCCCCCCCCCCCAATCTTCTGGTCACAGAACCTGATGGAAACTATTTCTATATTCTCGGTCCTGTGAGATTCAGGTGGGTTTTTGTCAATCTTAGCGCCAGAAGTGGTCATGTGATTCAGGCCCAGCCAATCAGAAGGCCACATCCCTTGTGCTTGGTTCAAGATGAGTCAGTGACCTAAGTAGGGCCAATCAGGGCCAACAAGACTCAATTAACTGTGAGAAGCAAGGAATAGAATGCAGGCTGGAGGTGCTGGTCACCATCTTTACCACTATCTGGGGAAAGTTGGGAAAGAAGCTCTAAGTAGAACAGCTGTTGGGTCTCCAGCAGTAGGAGTTTGGGGTCTTTAACTTAAGGGCTGGGACACCTCCCCACACGAGTCTCTCTCTCTGGAGAGGATCTGATTGGTTCATCCTCAGTCAGGTGTCCACCTCTGGTTCAATCAGCTGTGGCTCAGGGGTGGGGTGGCAAAGTTCTACAAACATGATTGTCAAGACTCAGTGACCTGTGGGAGTCTTGGGCTCAGGAGACAGTGTCAAGTATAGGTTAGTAGCTAGAAAGTTTTTTTTCAGGTTAGGAAGCTACAGAATGTCAGGTGATATGGCTTGGCTTCTGATTTTGAGTGGGAGACTTTAAGAAGCTTTGATCTAATTCAGAATTTCTTGATTCCTGAGGAATTTGTGTGATAACCAGTGTCAGTGGGGATAGTCAAAAGGATATTGTGGTCAAATATATTCGGGAAATAACAGCTTAAATAACATCGTTTGAACTTCTTTCCTGCAGCACTCCTTAGTTCTTTAATATGTTCATGTGCATTATGAATCTCCAGGGGAGGAGGAAACTGAAGGTCCACTATTTCTTAAATTTGTACGACCACCAAACTAGGGATTTCAAAGAATTCCTAGCTTTGAAGAAAACTACTCTTTTGAGGAATACAGTTTAAGAAATACTGGTCAAGGGGTGCCTGGGTAGCTTAGTTGGGTGAGCATCCCACTCTTGGTTTTGGCTCAGGTCATGATTTCGGGGTCCTGGGATGGAGCCTCCAGTCTGGCTCCGTGCTCAGTGGGGAGTCTGCTTCTCTCTGTCTCTCCCTCTGCTCCTCCCCCTGCTTGTGCTCTCTCTCTCTCTCTAAAATAAATAAATAAGTCTTAAAAAAGGGAAATACTGGTCAAGTTTATTAACCTTGAGAGTATTAAATGTTATAAAGGAAAAACATTGAAAAATCTAAAACCTAAAAAAGTCCCTTTTTATGAGGATGCACCCAGATTCTAACAAGTTCGGTTTTTTTTGTTGTTGTTGTTTTTACTGAGAGATGCGGAGTCAGCTCCATCAATATTAAAAATAATAAAAAGCAACATTATCTAATGCGAATTCTAAGCCCTAGGAAACTCTGCTAAGGGATTTATGTGTACTGTCTCATTTAATCCTCACCACAATAAAGGAGATAGGTGCCATGATTAGTCCCATTTTATAGCTGAGAAAACTGAGGCACGGAGAGATAAAGTGGAGGTAGAATCTGAAGCCGGGTAGTCTGATTCCAGCGTCCTGCCCCCAACGCATTCTAATGCTAAAATAATTTGCATATTATGTTGGGCAAGTCTCTTCTCATATTTAATCTCAGTTTCTTAATCTGTAAATCAAGTACATCAGGCTTTTATAGTTTTTTTTTTAAGATTTTATTTATTTATTTGAGAGAGAGAGAGCATGAGCAGGGGGAGGGATAAAGGAAGAGGGAGAAACAGACTCCCCGCTGAGCAGGAAGCCCAGCTCAGGACTTGATCCCAGCTGGGATCATGACCTGAGCCAAAGGCAGACGCTTAACCCACTGAGCCGCCCAGGTGCCCACCACGCCAGACTTTTAAGGCAATCTGGCTCTGTGTAGATTTTCCATGATTGCATGATTCGATACCTGTAACCCCACTTTGAGGAAAGTGGCCATCAATAAAATGGTTTTCCTTGCTGCCAGTGATTAAGACATGGAGGACAGTGGAGGTAGAACTGGGGAACTTCAGACAATTGCTTACGAACAGGGTCAACAGCCCTGAATGTAGATTTCACCGCTGCAAAATGACACGCTGGCGAGGTAAGAATCTGTGAAAATGAGGCCTCGGGAGAGGTCTCTATTGATTGCCAGTCTAAATTTAGCTAAGGTATCAGATGCCCGGACAGACATCAATGGCTACAGTAGAAGCCCCAGCTTCTTTCCTGGCACTTGCCAGATGGGTGTTTGAGCCAGTCTCAGCAGTTCACTGGTTTGCCATCCATCAACCCGTGGCAGGTGGGCCTTGAGTCATCTCACGTTCTTCTGGCTCTGCATTGCTCACATGCGACAGATGTCATGTGCCAGAATTGATGTTTCCTTCCAATGGAAGAGGACAGGATGGAAGAGGCCGTTTAGCAAACCCTTGATACTGTGTATCTCTAGACCACTTTATGCCTTCCATCTCAGAGGGAGCTATTTCCCAAGGTTAAGATAATAATCCTAACCATTCACTGAACCCCAGGTAGGTGCCAGAAACATAAGATGTTGTTGCCATTTTACAGATGGAGAAACAGGAGTAAAAATCTACCACATTATGGAACACTTGCTAAATGTCGTTAGTCTGCTAAGCTTATATGTACCTAAATGTACATGTCCCCCCATCCTCTGCACATAATGAACTCCTACTGATATATTTTACTATGTTGTATGTTCTTGAATTTGAATTAAAATAATTTAGATAGTGAGAAATACTTCCATTATGAATCTCATTTTATGTGATGAAACCGAGGCAAGTAGAACAAAGCTCTTAATGGAAGCACTAGAATTTAACCCAGGTGGTCTGACCATACCTAAGATGACCGTATAATCTACCATCTAAAAAAGCATTTTTATTGAGGTATAATTGACATACAATACTCTGTCAATTTCCTGTGTACAACATAGTGATTTGACATTGGCTGTACATTGCAAACTGATCACCATAAGTCTAGTTACCATCTGTCACCATACGAAGTTAATACAATATTATTGACTGTATTCCCCAAGCTGTACGTTATATCACCGTGACTTATGTATTTTATAACTGTAAAATAACATTCTTTTGAGGGTGAAATGGGTGCTATTAATAATAAGTCCAGAATGGGAAGTATGAATCAGGACAGTCCCATGTAAACCAGAATATGTGTTCACTTTAGCTGTAAGGACCTCCATGAAATAGTAAAATTAAATAATGTGTTTAAAGCATTTGAATACCCCCATACCTGAAACATAGTATGTACTCCATATATTTTAGCTGCATTATTCTTAACCCATCACGAGGGTCATTGTGAGGAGGATGGCCGTATTTCAGGTTAAAGAAATGGCTGTCTTAACTCGACCCAGTGTTTTGTTTTGTTTTTGTTTTTCCTGGTTAATAATGCCAAGAAGAAGCAATGTTATGCCTTGGATCGTGGAAGGGATCCTGGAGAAATTGACCTCACGTTGACTTGAAGGTGGATGGAAGGGTGCTCTCTAAGGTCCTGAAGGGTATTTTGTAACTATCTCATTTGTAACCAGAAGGGCATTTTGAGACGCTTGGGTGTGTTTTGTGGTAGATGAATAGATGGTCTGTGTTCAATGAGTACCATGGCCCTGCAATTGAAAAATGAACTGAAATATTAATAGGTCTTACCAACTGCTGGGTGATTGCAGAGTTGAAAAGGCACCTGAAGCCTCTGGGACATAATTACTACGTGCTAGAAAAGAAATGATAGGAAAGGAAAAGTGCTGTGGGCTGGGGAGGGTGGCTGCCCAAATTGAGCAGAGCTACTATTTGAGGGCAAGGACCACACATTCTGTATGCTTTTAGGAGAATTGTGCCCTCTTAGGATTATCAATAAGCTGCTTGTGTCTGTGCTTAGGAAATTCACCAGAGACCGGCTTGAATTAGGTGATAGTCACAGGTAAAATAATGAAGTAGGAATGGTGTAGTTTTAGCACCCTCTTCACATCCTTCATATCATCCCCACAACTTGGATACAAGAACATAGCTCCATGTCTTGGAAACTGCTATCTGGACCTGCCCACTACAGCTCCGTATTCTGTGGAAGGACCTGTATAGTTAGGAATATATTTAGCTGCAAGTAAAACTCATCTGTAGTAGCTTCTAACAAGGGGTCAGGAAGTCAATGGTTGCTGGTGTTGGTCCAGTGAGTGGCTTGGGAATGTCAGGGCCAGTGTACCTGTTTTTTCTTCAGCCTTTCCTTTTTGTTAGTTGTCTTAAGATCATGTGGTAGCTGCTTTAGTTTCAGACATCACATATTTGTTCAAGACGGGAAGAAGGTGGGCAGGGGAAAAGGCAAAGGCACCACACCAGCTGCTTCTGTCTCCTCTAAATGGGAAAGTAGATGCTTTCTTGAGACTGCTCCCTTGGCAGATTTTGCGTACCTTTGTTCCC
The DNA here is from genome assembly GCF_002007445.2 of Ailuropoda melanoleuca. Classification (NCBI taxonomy): domain Eukaryota; kingdom Metazoa; phylum Chordata; class Mammalia; order Carnivora; family Ursidae; genus Ailuropoda; species Ailuropoda melanoleuca. The sequence continues at coordinate 14,329,305 of NC_048229.1, forward strand.
TGTACCTGGGTCACATAACCATCCTTAGCTGCAAGAGAGGTAGGAAGAAGGAACAAGATTGTCAAGATCAACTTAGATCAATGACAGCCCATGGTCTGGAGTTGGCACTTTATTTTTCCAAATGAAATTTGGTTTTGTTATCAAGAAAGAGGGGAATAGATATTGCTGAGACAATGAGCAGTATCTTCCATTGTCCTTTTTCTTTACAATCAGAGCTAGTAGTCTGGGGAAACTGATTTCTATTATGTTTTTATACCTTTAAGAGTCTTGAACTGTGCTTATAGCTTCTTAGAAAATGTTTAAATGGATAAATGACTAGTGTATTTCTGCTGAATTTTAAAACAGGCCAAGTAGTCTCATTTTCTGTTAATATATTTTGGTTTGGGGCTAGGAGTTTTATAAAAACACACCACAGTTTGCAGATGTGGTTCTAATAATGAGAATTTCAGTTAACAGCAGGTCAGCAAGGGCAAATCTCATTTTCATAGAGCATTCGAGTGTGCAGTAGTATCCCTTGGTGAAGACTTTCGTTGCTTTTCAGTTTTGTGAGGAGAGTCCTAATATATCAGCCCTGGGAGAAGTCTTTGATGATGATAATCAATAGGTAGAATTTTTGAACACTTACCACCTGCTAGGCCCTCTGCTAGGCTTTATTTGTACAAGATTTTATTTATTTGAGAGAGAGAGAGAGAGAGAGCGCATGAGCAGAGCTATTATTGATGAGGGAGAGGGAGGGGCAGAGGCAGAGGGAGAAGCAGACTCCCCACTGAGCAGGGAACCCACCTTGGGGCTCAATCCCAGGACCCTGGATCATGACCTGAGCCGAAGGCAGTCTCTTAATGGACTGAGCTACCCGGGTGCCCCTCTACTAGGACTTTAAAATTATCAATTCATTTCATCCTTGTGATGAGCCTATGAGGTAGAAACTATTAGAATCCCCAGTTCACAGAGGTGGAAATTAAGACCCAGAGAGATTTTGTAACCCATCTAAGTTTATAAATATTGCAAGTGGGGGAGCTTGGATTCAGATCCAGACTGCCTGGTTGCAGAGCACATGCTCATATTCCTTGGGCAAAGTGGCCTCTCAGGTAATAATAGCTGTCCTTGGTTGAGAGTCTATTTTTGCATCTATGATATAGCATACATTTACATAAGCATGTTACTTTCTCATTTGACTTTCACAACAACCAAGTAAGGCAACTACAATTCTTATCCTAATTTTACAGCGAAAGAAACAAAGCAGAGAGGATAAGGGACTTGGCCCTGTATTAGTTTAAGTAGGGTGAACTCTGGCTTATCTGGGCCCTGAACTCAGGATCTTTGCTTGTGTTGTTCTGTGTTTCTTGAGATCAGTATTTTAAAGATTCATTTATTTATTCGAGAGAGAGAGACCGTGGGGAGGGGCAGAGGGAGAGGAGGAGAGAGTCCCAAGCCAACTCTGTACCCAGAGCAGGGCTCGATTTCAAGACACCTAGATGATCATGACCTGAACTGAAACCAAGAGTTGGATGCTTAACCAACTGCGCCACCCAGGCACTCGGAGATCAGTCTTTTGAAATCCCTCGTTCTAGAGATGAGATTCAACAGAAACAGGATGAGGAAAGCTCATTGAGGGTGGCTAGATGTTCAGAAGTCTGTGAGGTAAGGGTCATTATCTTTGTTTCACATGTATTTATTATGTTCGTGCTAAAATGCTGTACCCAAGAGGCCCCCATAATAGAGTGGCTTAAACAAGGTAGAAGCTTATTTCTCCCTCCTGTACTGGTGGAGGTTGGTGGTTTGAAGCTGGCTTCCATTATTGAATTCAACACAGCTGCTCACTTGTAACTTCTTAGCCAGCAGAAAAGAGAAGAGGAATGTGGAGGGAAAACAGCTTGCTTTTAGGGGTGCAATATGGAACTTCCACATACCATGCAGTTTCTCCTACTTACATTTCATTGATCAGAATGTGGTCACATGTCATTAGCAGCAAGGCAGGCTGGGAAGTATTTAGATGGGTGGCCATATGCTCTGGGAAGGGAAGGAGGAAATGATGGGTATTGACTGGGGGCCAGTCGGCAGTCTGTGCCGCATCAAAAGTGAGGAAGTGGAGGCTCAGAAGGATCAATACTTGCCCAGTGCCACGTAGTGGCAAACGTGGAACGTGCACATTTTGCGAAAGGCTAGATGTGGGAGAAGCGTCAGGATGTGGGAAAACAGCTTGGCAGGTCAGGGAGTGGTGCAGAGAAAGCACATTGCAAAGCCCTGAGTGGCAGAAACAGGCCACAGTGAAAGACTCAGGAACCTGCAAGAGCCAATCATAGAGGTTCGTCGAGTGGCTAGCTGGGTGCACGTGAATTCATGCTTGTGATTGGGTGGCGTGATTTGAGGCACCAACAGAGGCAGGACTTTAGGATTGCTATACTCTTAGGGAACACATTTCTTTTTTTTTTTTTTTAAGATTTTATTTATTTATTTGGCAGAGATAGAGACAGTCAGTGAGAGAGGGAACACAAGCAGGGGGAGTGGGAGAGGAAGAAGCAGGCTCATAGCAGAGGAGCCCCATGTGGGGCTCGATCCCATAATGCCCTGAGCTGAAGGCAGATGCTTAACCGCTGTGCCACCCAGGAGCCCCAGGGAACACCGTTTCTAAACAGCAGGATTGGAAGCGTGGAGCCCCAGGGTTATGTAACATGTGGGCTCTGCCAGGAAGGGCCTTCTCCTACTGCACTGTCATCAGTCAGATTCCTTGGGGAGGCGGGTTTCCAGATGGGGACTGGCACGCAGGGGGGCTGTTCAGGAGAGCTTTTGGGATCAATACCTAGGGGGGAGAGAAGGAAGAGGGATTGAAAAGAGGAGAAAATCGAGTTGCAGTTGCCTCTCAACAGAAACCTCAGCCAACCTTAGGGAGAGTTCTGAAGAGGGGGTGATCTTCCCAACTTGTCTCTGAAGTTGTCTCAGCAAGAAGGCTGTGTCTGCATACCTGCTGTTAATTAGTAATTGGGTGCCAGTTGCCTGGGAAAGTCGGCATGACCTTGAGCATGACCTTAGAGGAGGTAGCTCTCTCCGGCTGAGGCAATCCCTGAAAGGGGCTGATTGCAAAGGGCTCTCCTAAAAGCACTTCGGGAGTTGAGCTGTTACATCCTTCATTTCTGAAGGGGGATCTTGGCAGCACCTCGCAGCATCCGCCGTATTCCTCAGTCAACACATTGCCTACTGTTCCTTTATCACAGAGTGTGTTTTGAAGAGCTCCCTTTTTCAAATCTCAGATATCCTTGGATTGGTGGGGAAGGGGTATCTACAGTTTAGATTTCATTATTAACTAATTAACAATTGGTTTAACTCCCAGCCCCTACGGCAGCTCTGTGACTAGCATCGGAGAACATTGAAGGGACAGGTCACACTTAGAGTGGGTGGGACAAGTGACAGGGGGTCTACAGAAAGCAGGAGAGGAAGCTGAGAGGGAGGCAAAGCCAAGTTCCTCCTCTCCTCCCCTAGTTCAAGGCAGATTCTGCCTCAGGTGGGGATCAGATCACGGGGAGAATGGGGGCACCGTGTGGTTCTGAAGTCAGACTTGGCCAACTCACAATTTTACCCAAAGCCAAGCCTGCCCCAGACATTCCCTCTTTCTTTTCTTTGAATTTCTAATTCGTTCTTTACCAAGATGGCCACCTGTTCAGGAGAATGAAAGATCACAGTTTGATCTGGTTCAGAGTTTGATTTTTTTCTCTCTCCCTCTCAGCATAACAGCTCACACATCTATGGGCTACAGCTAAAAAGTGATTTTTAAAGACTTCTCATTGGCAAAGAAATCAATGGAAAGAAATCTCTTCCCCCCTTCCATTCTGATTTTAATTATTTTTCCTTTCTAGTCCCCTGCTAGGAAAGTGTTGTCTGAGGCCATCTATCATACTTTGTCAGAAAGTTGTGTTGTTAAGGATGGGGGTCCTGCTGGCTCAACTGAGGAGCTGGTGAGATTTCCCCACAGTCTTGGCAATTAACTCAGCTCGAGGAAGGGGTGGAATCAAAAGAATTCCATCAGAAAGATGGAATCCCAAGGCAAAGTCATCTTTCAAGGGCAGGGTTATTGCAAAAATATCTTCTTGGCAGCCTCCAAGAAGCAAGTTTCAGAGAGGGTAGGGTTAGCGAAAGGGTCAGGTCAGAGAGGGAGGATGACCTTTCAAAAAGATACGGAGGGAAAGGACTTGGGGCGTCCCAGATGCTCCCACTCCAGGCTCCTCTGTTGCTCAAAGGTTGTGTCACCTTAGGTAAGTTGGCTACCTCTCTGAGCCTCAGTTTCCTCATCTCTGAAATGGGTGAATACTCTCTACATGTTTTAGTGAGATAAGGCAGTGGGAGAACTGGGAGGGAACATAGGCCAGTGTAAATAAAAGAGACTTTAACTTAATTGTGGTAAGAACACATAACATGAGAGATACTCTCTTAAGGTGTTATGTGCACACTACAGTATTGTTCCTCTAGGCATAGTATCGTATAGTGGATTTCTAGAGCTCGTACTCCTCTTCCGTAACTGAAACTTTATCCTCATTGAACAGCAGCTCCTCATTTTCTTCTTCCGCAGTCCCTGGCAACCATCGCTCAACTCTTTGTTTCTATTAGTTTGACTATTTTCATACTTCATATAAGTGAAATCATGCAGTATTTGTCCTTCTGTGACTGGCTTATTTCTTAGCATAATGTCCTTTGGGTTCTCCATGTTCTTGCATATGGCAAGATTTCCTTCTTTTAAAAGACTGAATAATACTCCACTGTGTGTGTGTGTGTGTGTGTGTGTATACACAACATTTTCTTTATCTATAGCAAAACAAAATAAAAAAACCAAAAGCCAAAACCAAAAAACCCAAAACCAAAACAAAAAAGCTGATTGAAAGATGGGCAAAGGATTTAAATAAATTTTCTTGAAAGAAGAAATATAAATGGCCAACCAGAATTTTAAAACATTCTCAGCATTGTTAATCAGCAGGGAAATGCAAAACAAAACCATAATGACCTATCAGCTCATACCCGTCAGGATGGCTGCTGTCAAAAAGACAAAAGATACCACGTGTTGGTGAGAATGTTGAGAAAAGGGAACCCTTGTACATTGATAAGAGTGTAAAATGGTACAGCTACTATGGAAAACAGTACGGAGGTTACTCAAAAAATAAATAGAATTACCGTGTGATTCAGCATTCCCATTCTGGGAATAAAAGGGGCTTAATCAGGGGTGCCTGGGTGGCACAGCTGTTAAGCGTGTCTGCCTTCGGCGTGATCCCGGCGTTATGGGATCGAGCCCCACATCAGGCTCCTCTGCAATGAGCCTGCTTCTTCCTCTCCCACTCCCTGCTTGTGTTCCCTCTCTCGGTGGCTGTCTCTATCTCTGTCAAATAAATAAATAAAATCTTTAAAAAAAAAAGGGGGGGGCTTAATCAAAAAGTCCCTGGAACTAGAATGGAAAGTTAACAGAATCTAAAATAGCTCTAATGACCTCCTTTCCTTTGCTAACTCATGGTCTTTATCTTTACTTTGGGACTGTTCTACTCTCCTTTCCACAGACCTATCTCATTTGTAACTCAGTTTCTGCTTACCAAAATACCAGCTGGGACAAGACTTTTAAGGTGGCTCCATCGCCACTCTGCCTGATGAACTTTCACCCTCCATTCCCATGAGCAGATATCTTCTCCTGTTTCTTAGTGCACATTCCTGTGAGAGAGAATCTGTTTGGTTCAGCTCATCTTTATGCACTAGGACTTGGGATGGCTGCCTTGAGGTCAGGTGATTAAACTGAAGCCAGTCGGCTGTCCGTGAAAGGGTGGGCTCACATCACATCACATAGAAGCTTATTGCCTAAGCAATTTTTACAATTGTGAGTGAATGGTTGAACTTGACCACAGTGTTTGTGGTATTCTGTGGTGCTGCCCCCACCCACCTTTCTCAGAACCACCTCCTGTGAGTGACCACAGGAAGAAAACAGTCAGAGCTGCCCAAGCCAGCAGATTCACACAGAAAATCCAAATGAGTTCAAGGTGGGTATGAAGATAGTTCAGTGTCTTAATACTGGGCTCCTGCCTTGGCTTTCTTTAGCTCTAATCTGATTAAGGGGGAGATAACTAATTAAGGTCGAAAGTTTTCCTTGAAGGGTGGAGGCTGGGGTGGGGGTGGGATGTATATAGTAGCTAAGTATGGCAGATCATATTTTCCAAAGATGGCCACAACAGTACCTCCGATCCCACATGCATATTTGGAGCCTCGCTACTCCCCATCAAGAGTCCATGCCACTTTCCCTCCAGCCATGTGACCACCTTGAGCAATGGAATATCATGGAAATTGTGTTCTGTGACGTTACAGCCTAGTTCACAAAAATGCTATGCTCCTCCTCCTTGTTCTCTTAGGATATGCAGTTTTGGGATGGCCACCATATTGTGAGGAAGGGCCAGCAGCCTCTGGTGGGAAACCAAGGTCTTCAGCTCATAGCTTGGGCTGAATTCCTGGCTTCAAACCAGCACTGACGAGCTGGCATGTAAATGAGCTATCTTGAAAATAGATCTTCCAGCTCCCAATTGAGCTGCCTCACCTAATGCTGCTTAGAGCAGAGAATAATCATGTCTGCCAAGCCCTCTCCAAATTGCAGATTTGTGAGCAAAATAAATGATCGTGGTTGTTCTTGGCCACTCGGGTTTGGGATGTTTTGTTAGCAACAAATGGCAGATACAGTACTGAATAAACACTCTTAAGAACTTTCCTAGTTTTGTGTGTGAGTGGGGAGTAAAGAGGGTTGAAAATGGCCAAGCGGAGGTCATTGGCTGCAGAGGGAGGGGGATACCCCAACTCTTATGCTCACTGAGCACTTTCTCTGCATCACACTCTGAGCTAAGGGCTTTAAACTAACTCCTTATACTTCCCTGAGATGATTATTGTCATCATTTGACAGCCGAGGAAACTGGTATCTGGAGAGTTTTAGTCTCTCCCATGGTTATGAAGCCAGTATGTTGTAGAGCGCACATTTGAACCCTGGTTTGATATCAGACTAATTCATTCTTGACCAGAGAACAAGAATCAGGGCTAAGATCGGAGATAAGCCTATTCTTAACAGATGTGTAACTATAGTGGGGAAATTTTCCTTGTCGCCTTTGTGATTCATCATGAATTTCATAGGTCCTTCTAATATGTATTTAGCGCTTACCCTGTGTCAGGCACTGTTCTAAGCCCCTTACACATTGCATTTAACCCTTACCATAACCCTCATTTTTCAGATAAAGAACCCGAGGTTCTCAGGGGTTAAACACTTGTTCAAGGTCACATAGGTAGTCAGTGGCAGGGCTGAGCCTGACACCAATTCCCTGCCTGTTAACTACTTCTGCTCCTTAATTTTATGAGTGAGGATGGGAAGATGAAGGAAGGAGCAGGGGGAGGAGGGAAAGAGTTGGAAGCAGGAGGGAAGGTGAAAATCCTAAGGTGAGGCACAGAGGAGTGAAGGAGATAGAGACAAGGCAGGTGGGTTTTGTAGGTGACAAAACAGTCATTTCCAGATGGAGACATCTCGGTGGGGGAGGGGGACAAAGCTGTCCAGGCATTGTGAGGAAGACACCAAGTCTGGGGTGGTAGAGGGGGACCCTGGCAGGCCGACTATAGAGCCTCCCTTTACAGAGCTATTCTTCTTCCAATAATGTCGTAGAAATATATGGAGTGAAGGAGGAGAGTGCGTTGGAATGAAATACTGTATAATTCATTTGTCTTCTTTACTGGGGAAATCTCCCTATAATTTATCAGTAGGAAAGGTTTAAGTGAGTTTTGTAGTTCTTTTTATATGCCCTTAAGAGGCAGGCTCCGCTTTGCCAATGGGGGCTTTTTCATCACTTCCTGAACCACAAACGGGGATCATGCTTTACAAAAAGGAGAGAGTTCTAAGGAAAACAAGCAAGCAAGAATTTTTGCAACCAAAAGCCACATGCCCAAATGCGAAGAGAATGCAAATTGTGACCCGGAATGTAAATTTCCTTCTCTCTACCCTACACAGTATGAGCATGAACACATACACACAGCCTAACACTTGTGTATAGCTACGCACACAATCCCACATAGTCATACACACACACATTATACATGCATAGTCATGCACAGACACACACACACACACACAGACACACACACACACACACACCACTATGATTCCCTGAGCACTGGGTTTAGGTAGCTCCTAAAACTCTGTTGAGTTCCTGAGGCTAGTGGACCTGACTTCAAATTCTGTTTCTGCCCCCTGCTGGCTTTGTATCTTTGATGAGGTCACTTCATTCTCTGTGCCTCTGTTTCTTCATATATAAAATGGACGTGATATATCAGTTCAAAGAGTAGCTGTAGATAATTCAGTGATTTATTGCTGGTGTAGTGCTTAGAAAAGTATCTGGCAGATAGTGGCTCTCCGTAGATGTTGGTATTATTGTTGCTGTGAATTGGGTAGATTTCACTATGATCAGTATTGTCATCATCTGTCGTCATCAAAACCTCCCTTTTCTTGAACACTGATGTGCTAGGCCCTGTGTCAAGAGGATTACTTGTATTATCTTAATGCTCAAAATAACTGCATGAGGTAGGTACTATTTTTTTTAAGATTTATGTATGTATGTATGTATGTACTTGACACAGAGAGCGTGCACAAGCAGGGGGAGCAGGAGAGGGAGAAGCAAGCTCCCTGCTGAGCAGGGAGCCCAATGTGAGGCTCCATCCCAGGACCCATAACAGACTGAACCACCCAGGCACCCCGGGCTAGATACTATTTTGACAAAGGAAATTGAAGCCTGGAAAGGTTCAGTAACTTGCCTGGGGTCACACATATGGGAAATGGCCAAACCAGAACTTGAACCTAGGTTTGCATAATTCCAAGCCCTAGTTTTTAACTATATTCAATGTATGATCTCCCTTAGGGGAGAGGGAGTGGAGGGGGAAGGAGAGAGGGAGAGAGAGAAAGGACAAACCAGTGGGATGCTGGGGCCCAGAAGAAAGCAGACCCGACCATGGAGGAGAGAAAGAAGTGCATTAGCCATATTATATGCAGCAGATAGATCTGGACTGAAAAGTTTGGGTCCATAGGGTAGGCTAATAATTTTGCACCCTTCAAACTGGTGTTATTTAAATATTTGCTTGGCATTAATTTGGAGGAGGTCCTGAGCCTGGTGCAGGGCAAAGGCCTCTGCTGTGCTGATCCAAGCACTTAGCTCCAGCTCCAGGCTTGCATTTCCTATTCAGGAAAACAAAAGCCCTGCAGTTAAAGAGATCAACCCTCAGAGGAGGGCAGTTGGAAAGCATTTGCTGTTACTCAAGCACGCCTCTTGGGGAGATCTCACTGTCTTCCCCAGTAACTTATCAAAGTTTACTTTCCAACTGCACACAGTACTATCCCTAAGAGGAGTTCTGGTAAACACAATTTTCTTCAGCTTGTTCCCTTTCTAGTGATGTTTTAGAGTCCCATATAGACTGGAGCCCTGGGCTGCTGCCTGGCTGCCCTACTCATTAATCAGGTCTAGGAGGAGGGAAGATGGGGGAAGCTGTTCCTTTGGCTGTTGCTGATAACCTTGGGCAGAGCATGTCAGTGGGGAGGTGGGGGAGGATGCTAGATTAAGCAAAGAGTCAATGTGTGCTGAGGATGTGGAATCAGTGAGTGTGAAGAGGTGCTTTTGAGAAGTTTGATAGATGGAGGAGACAGCCGTGTGAAGGGAAATGGCTCTCATTTTCCTCCAGTTATGGGGAAGATCTGAGGATGTGGCTCAGCAGAGGGAAAGGGTCGGTTAGGCAGGGAGACTTCTTTGTAAAAGAGAAGGAGCCATTGATGGGTAAAGAATGTTAGGAGGAGACAGGAGTGAGAAGGATCCGGAGGGGCTGGAAGCTTGGGCTTTGGAGTTGGACATACTCAGATCTGAATCCTGGCTCTAACTCTCTAGCTGTGCATCCTTAAGCAAACTGCTTAACCTTTGTGGGCCTTGGTATTCTCAACTCCAGAATGGGGGTAATAACGCTTACTTCATAGAGTTGTTCTAAGGGATAAATAGGATAATGTTTATAGAGTGCTTAGCAGAGTGCACTTAGTAATACTCAGTGACTGCCGCTGCGGTGAAAAACAAAATCAGAGGTGAGGCCTGGGGAAGATCTGGTGACATTTAGAAATGGAACAGATGGTAAGTGCTTGACAAGTTTTACTCCTGGGAAGTTTAAGAAATTTCCTGGCCAGTAAAATTTGAAGGAAATTTTTCTGGGTGCAGGGGCTTCTGGGAAAGGTTTTTCTCCTTCGTGAAAAGAGAGTTGAGAAGATAAAGGCCTCTTTTGAATACCTTTGGGTGCTGTTGTATGAGTTGTGATGCCTGGAGCTGTGGCAGCCATTTTGCCACCTGGGGGGAGGTGAGGGAGTGTTAAGCCTGAGACTGAAGGTCAACAGGAAGATGGTGGAGTAGAAAGGTGGAAAGAAGTCTACGACAGAGAGTCACCCAGTGTTGGGGAGTAGGGGGGAAAAGGAAGGAAAGGGAGGAAAGAAGGGAGGGAGGAAAGAAAAAGAATGTTCTTGACATTGTTGAGCTGCTGAACAAATTAGTTTAAGTTCCCTATTGTTTAAGTAAGCTCTTTTTAGTTAGATATTTTGTTAACCATAGTCAAATGTATTGTGAATGATAACGTGTCCCTGGAAGAGAGCATGGCATTTGCAAAACTAAGGAGGCTGGAGGCACATGCTCGGGGGAACTGTAAATAGTTTGGCTGCAGGACAGGGTGGGAGGCAGGAAAGAGAATTCTGAGAAGAGAAGAAGAAATACAATCACGGAAGTGAAAAACAGTGCAGTGTAAACGGAATGTTCCCAAACACTTAAAATATTAAATGTCTTGATGCTGAAGTAAAAAGTAAAACCCATGAACTAGCGAGTGACAGGGGTGGAGATACTTGCAGGCGGCAGATCATAGCGGGTTTTGAACCCCTTGCTGGATGGATATGTTGGTTCAGTGGAGAGCCACTGAACAGTTTTCATCCTTAGGTGCTTTTGGGAGCAACTATAAGTAGAGGAGTGGGGGGGACNTGGTTCAGTGGAGAGCCACTGAACAGTTTTCATCCTTAGGTGCTTTTGGGAGCAACTATAAGTAGAGGAGTGAGGGGAACGACTGACCTCTTACCACTTCCTATTGTCTGTTCCAGTGGCACCTGTTCCTTGTTCTTCCTTTAGGATGACATTTGTACTTCTATTTCATGAATGAGCTGCTTATTTCCCTCATTCAGTCTAGGTCACAGATTCCAGGATACATAGGGGCCCTGGTTTTATTCTGAGAATAGACCAGAACATGTGTTAATCTTCAGCAGTGTGATATTTCTCGTGTACTTTCATTTAGCAGCCTTGTCTCTTATTAAATCTAATTAGTTTCTCTGCTGCTAAGAGATCGAGGGCCTCCTCAAAATGAAAATGTAGCCCGAGTCAGATTTAGCAAAGGACCTTGTCTAGGGTTTTTAATCACCCTTTCCAGAGGTCCTTAGCTTTTGGACTCAAGCTTGCTGCCCCCCTCCCACCCATTGTCAATTCTTTCAAGGATGATAGCTGATGAAGTCGTAGAATATAGGTGAGGTTCAGCGGGGTGGAGTCCGGAGCCGACGACCAAGAAAGAATTCTTGAGGCGTCTTTGGTGCAAAATTGGTGGTTTATTAAAGCACGGGGACAGGACCCGTGGGCAGAAAGAGCTGCTGCCCTGGGTTGTGAGAGGTGGCTGATTATATACTGTGGGGTTGGGGGTGGTGAGGAAAAAGGGAGGCTGAGAAAGCACTTTCATATGTCAAAGAAGACTCGCAGGACACTGGAGGCCCCACCACCATCAAGCCAACGCTGTGCACACTATTACTGTGTCCTTATCAATGAGCTGCAGTTACTTTCATATGTCAAAGAAGACTCGCAGGATATTGGAGGCCCCACTATTGTCAAGCCAAGGCTGTTTACACTATCACTGTGTCCCTATCAATGAGCTGTAGGTCCTTTCCTTAGTTTTAGGGCAGCCAGGAGTGCCGAGGAATGTTGCATACATGGGTGGGGGGGGGTTGCAGGGTGTCAGCTTCTGCTTTGTCTTCAGCTGGCCTTTTATTCCCTCATCAATAGCCATTTTGGAAGTTGAAGGATCTTGGAATGTATTACAGCCCCACCATTTTACGATTGAGGAAACCGAGTCCCAGTGAGGACAAATGACTTGTCCAATGTCACACAGCAAATTGGGTCAGAGGTAGAACTAGAGCACAGGTCTTCTGACTCCCAATCTATTGCCTTTATGGCTGTATCAAAGTGAATATCAGCTATAGACCTGTAGACTTTTGAATGCCATCAGTCCATGAAAATATTCACCAGTGGTTTGTCTTCTTAAAACATCGATCCCCATACAGAAATCTTCACTCAACGCTAGCCTGTCCCCACTGTCTAGTCAGTGTCTCAGTCAGCCTCTTCCCCAATGATCTGATGTTGTAAACATCCAGTGGTGTTAAGAAATATAATGCAAACTGACTGCAAAGCAAAACTGCGAATCTTGCATATAATGTGGGATTTCATGAAGCTGATGACAGTGATGCCTGGTGAGCTGCTCACATCTCATCCAAAGCCCTTGACAGCTGAGCACCTGGCCAAGTTAGGCAATTAAAAAAGACAAAAGTCTGCAAGGAGGACCCCAGAATGGGGGCTGCAGAGGGGAGGGAGAGGAAGAGCAGAGGATTAAAAGAGATTTCTGGTAAAATTGATGTAGCTCATCTTCACAAACTTGCTGTGAAAGTCCAGCATGAGGTGAAGCATCTCTGTGTTATGCTGGGATGTAATGTGGCTGGAAGAATTATGCTCTGTACCAAATAAATCAATAATACATACTTGGTTTTAAGGACAAGCACATGGAAGAAAGCATCTTAATTACAACTTCAGTTTGTTTTCATATGAGATAAAAACATATTTTCATAATGTTAAGTTTGATTTTAAAGATAAAGTCCCAATCAAATCCTTATTTCCCCACTATTTTTATCAGGATTTTATTCAGCTGCAATAGCATAAACCTGACTATGGTGATTTAATTTATTTTTTTTTAATAACATGAAGTTGAGGAAAGGTGGTTTCTGGTTCTAGTGCATTGCCTCAATAATTTTAGAATGATGCCTTTGTAATTTTCTTGTATTTTCCCTCAAGGTTACAAGATGGCTGTTGCTGTTCCAGCCTTCACATCTGCTCTCAATTCAAGAAGGGAGTGGGGAGATGGCTGTGCTAGTCTTCTCTGACTCTATATTAAATCAGAAAATCAAAGACTCTCCCAGAAGCCTCACTAAACATTTCTGCTTGTATTTCATAGGCCATTATCTCTCCTAGCTTCAAGGGCATCTGGAAATTTAGTATTTTGTTTTCCAACCTTCCAGTAGTGGGAGGTGGCAAGGGATAAAGATATTGTGAATGACCAGTGTCTATTACAATGTTTCAAGGGGCCTTTAAGAAACTTTAATATTAATTTTCTGAGATAGTAAAATTCACCTGTACCTAGAAATTTACCTTCAAGGCCCAAGAAGCTTCCAGAGATCAGACTTTGGCACATCTTTTAGCAGAATCTGAAGCTGAAATGGAAATTGCTTTGGGCAGTGTCAACTTGACATGATTCTTGCTTTTAGAAACAGCAACAACCGTGATGTACAAGTGGTTTACTTTCCATGGGTAGTATCTCATTTGACTCATATAACAACCCCCATGAGGAACATAAAGCAGATGCTGTGATATCTCACATTTCACAAATGAAGACACTGAGGCTCAGAGAGATGAAGCAACTTGTCCAAGGCAACCCAGCTGGAGAGAGTGGTAAAGTTGAGATTTGAACCGAGGTTTGGGCTGACTCCAGATTTCTTGCTCTTTCCATTATACTGAAATGCCACATACCGACATGTCCCAAAGCATGTCCCATAGAAACAGAGTTAAGGGATTTCAAAAAAGGTGGGATGTAACATATGTTCAAGTAAATTTGCAACCTTCCATGGTAGAGTTAGACAGAGGCTTCTGGGATGTTACATTGTAATTCTCCAAGGACAGTCTAGGATCTGCATCCTTCCTTCAATTACTCAATTGTGGAAACTTTTAAGTACAACAATCCATAGGACCATCCATTCATTTGTTAATCTAACAAAAATTATTGAGCTCCGACCATATTGCAGGCACTTTTCCAGCTCTTGGGGAACATTGGTGATCAAGATAGACCTGGTCCCTGCCCCCACAGAGCAACCAGGACAGCTTGCAGACCATGTCTCTCTCAATATGCTTTGGAGAAAACTGTGATCCTTAGTTGGGTTCACCTATTCCCAGAGAGGAGGTATCCCAAGAGCAGCCAATGACTAATTCAGGTCTTAGTCTTGGCCCCACTTGATTTGCTGCCTGAAGTCTGCCTATTGGCTTTCCAGGTATGAAAGGGGATATTTCCTTCCTTTCTTATCCCACATGGGAGGAGAGATAGGTGAACTAACAGAGGCAGAATGTTCTAGAAAGATGATAAATAGGGGAAAAGTGGTTGACCAGATGTTGTGGTAATGCTTCTGTCTCAGGCCTAGAGCCTATGATGGCAGGTGCCCAAAGATCCTCAACTTTGTCACAGGGGGATTGGCTGTTCCCCCGCTCTATACTCATCGCCCCACCTCCTCCCCTATTGCTTCCCTCTTCTCTTGTTGGCTTTGAGTTGTTTGTTTTCCCTGATGACAGCTGACCTATCTGTTTTCAATCCATTTCTAGAGTGAGAGAATGGCTATAAAATATTAAATCCTAGTAAATATTAATGCCCCATCACTGTCACATTAATTCAGCCTTGTGAATTGAGAGGTCAGGATTGGGTTGATGAGTAAGTTTTACCATGTTTACCCATTACCACCACTGCTGTCACCCCCACCACCCATACTACCACCACGGCCACAATTGCCACTACCAGCAACTTTCTAAGGTCTTCTAGTAGCCAAGAAACCATCCCTTTGGGAGCTGTAGGGACTTCTCACTCTGCTTACTCTCTTCATCAACTACTTCCTAAGGCCCAGAAGGCATACCCATACCCAGGAGGGCCATTAAATTTTAAAGATCTGTTGCTGAAAGGGGCATCTTGAAGACCCCAAGGCAGATTCTAATCAGGATGGTGAAACCTGTCACAGCTCTCTACTTCATCCTTATTTCTCAACACTGTCCACATGGTCAACATAATTCCTAATAATAATGGTGTGATGAACTGGTAAACTTAAAAACCATTTTCCTCGGTGTTGAGAGAAGTTGCTACATTTCCAGCTGCTTTTATTTGTAGAGGTGGAGACTTTGTTTGAGTGTGTTATGTAGACGCAAAGCAAGCAAGGACTCATTGCTCCAGGGGAAGAACACTAGCAGGTATGTTTCAGGATAGATATATCTCCCTACATTCCTTATTTTATGGACCTTGATGGCTTATGTGGAGGAATTAGATCAATTTGCATAGGGAAAGACAGGAAGTTCTAGGGGGTTCTAGGGGGAAGACAGATTGAGGTTCATATTATTAGAACATCTTTGATGGACTAGGAAAACCTTAATAAAGTCAGCTGAGTGGACTCTGGGGCTCTGACGGGAAACTCATGAGGAAGGGAGGGAAGAAGCTGGAATGGTGACTTGGTTTTCTACTTCAGGGCCCAGGTCTTCTTAGGAAATATTATAGTATATGGATAATGTTGTCATACCTTCTGACCTAGCTGTCTTGGCACTGGGGGTGTGCTGCAGGACTTCTGTGTGCTTTTGCATGTGTGTATTTAAAGCAGTTTTGTGATTAATATCCTTAATGTGTATCTATGGATACAAAATATCCTCTAACATGTATATCTATGTGTGCAAGTGTTTCTTTGTAATTCAAGAGATGGGCATGCTAGGTCAAAGGATGTATCAGTCAGCATAGATAGGATATGCAGCAGTAACAAACAACTCTAAAAATCTTACAACAACAAAGGGCTATTTTCTTCTCATCGTGTGTATCTAGCTGAGTTATGCTTATGTCTTCTTACTCTGGGACCAGTTTCAGACATTGATGGTCACCAGGGAAGAAGGAGTTCCCTGGGTGTTACGTTGACAATTCAGTGCTCTGGCCCAGAAGTGGTACCAATCACTTTTTTGTTTTTACAACTCATGACCAGAACCAGTCACATGGACCATGACTCAGTAGAGGATAACTAGAAGACCGTGAAGTTCAGTTCTACTCCAGGTCTGGAAGGTAGAAAGCCAGAAACACTGTGAACAGCATTAGTGACTATTTCAAGTGGTGTGAACATTTTTTTAAGGCTTCTGATGCATATTGCCAGATTATCCTCCAGAATGNAAGCAAGCAAGGACTCATTGCTCCAGGGGAAGAACACTAGCAGGTATGTTTCAGGATAGATATATCTCCCTACATTCCTTATTTTATGGACCTTGATGGCTTATGTGGAGGAATTAGATCAATTTGCATAGGGAAAGACAGGAAGTTCTAGGGGGTTCTAGGGGGAAGACAGATTGAGGTTCATATTATTAGAACATCTTTGATGGACTAGGAAAACCTTAATAAAGTCAGCTGAGTGGACTCTGGGGCTCTGACGGGAAACTCATGAGGAAGGGAGGGAAGAAGCTGGAATGGTGACTTGGTTTTCTACTTCAGGGCCCAGGTCTTCTTAGGAAATATTATAGTATATGGATAATGTTGTCATACCTTCTGACCTAGCTGTCTTGGCACTGGGGGTGTGCTGCAGGACTTCTGTGTGCTTTTGCATGTGTGTATTTAAAGCAGTTTTGTGATTAATATCCTTAATGTGTATCTATGGATACAAAATATCCTCTAACATGTATATCTATGTGTGCAAGTGTTTCTTTGTAATTCAAGAGATGGGCATGCTAGGTCAAAGGATGTATCAGTCAGCATAGATAGGATATGCAGCAGTAACAAACAACTCTAAAAATCTTACAACAACAAAGGGCTATTTTCTTCTCATCGTGTGTATCTAGCTGAGTTATGCTTATGTCTTCTTACTCTGGGACCAGTTTCAGACATTGATGGTCACCAGGGAAGAAGGAGTTCCCTGGGTGTTACGTTGACAATTCAGTGCTCTGGCCCAGAAGTGGTACCAATCACTTTTTTGTTTTTACAACTCATGACCAGAACCAGTCACATGGACCATGACTCAGTAGAGGATAACTAGAAGACCGTGAAGTTCAGTTCTACTCCAGGTCTGGAAGGTAGAAAGCCAGAAACACTGTGAACAGCATTAGTGACTATTTCAAGTGGTGTGAACATTTTTTTAAGGCTTCTGATGCATATTGCCAGATTATCCTCCAGAATGGGGTGTCAGTTTATCCTCTTACCTGTGAAACTGACCAGGACTTGTTTGAATAACATGCCATGCTCCACGGCATGGATGTATCATGAGTTATTTCATCAATCCCCTGCCAATGAGCACTAATCTTTTCTACTACAATGATGTGATGAACATTGTTGTACACACATGTATTTGTCCCCTTATTTCTTCAGAATAAATTCTGTTGAATCAAAGCGTGTGAACACTCTTAAGACTTTTGATACAAACTCTCATATTGCTTTCTCAAAATGTCGTGTCTTTTTATATTCCTGCTGTCAGAATAGAGGAGTACCTGTTTCATTGATTTGGAGAGAATGATAGTAACAGTTGTGAGTGTCTTCCAAATTTCTTGATTCCAAATCTCCAAGTCCAGATGCTCCTGACCTTGGGTGGTTAGAGGCTGAGTTCAGACGTTTGGATTTGCATCAGGTGAGGAATGAAGAGAGAGAGAGAGAGATTATCTGCAAGAGCCATTTCCAGGCTGGACAGGCATTGAGTGTTCTAACTTACTTTTGTCTTAAGGTAGAGTGTCTGCCTGCAAGGTTTACCTTGAAACCTTGTGTCACATCAGCCAAACTAATGGATGAGGCACACCGGATGATAGAAAAACTAATGGAGCACTTGTTCGACACACTACATCAGCGGACTGCTCAGCTTTCTCCGTGACATTGGCCAAGTCAGCCCCACCCTACTGATCACAGCATAAGGGGAGAGGGCAGCTGGCAAATTGAAGCCATTAATGGAGTAACTGGGGAAGGACACATGAAGGGGAGAGAGAGAACAAGGACTGGTAGATGCATTATCTGACGATGGATTTATCACTTTGGGGAAAGTTAAAGAGCTACATGCATCGAGACAGATCTGAGTTTGCTGTTTGAGACACTAGTGAAAATATAAAGTGTGGGGAGAAGGGAGGCATGCATCGCTCTGCCTTAAAGATTCATGACACATTTGGGAGAAGATGAATTCTCAGATTATAATGTTACTGTTTCTCTCTCATGTTCTTTTTGTTTCCACAGTACTGATGTTTACTAAGGAGGGAAGAGGAGAAAGCAAGGAAAATTTTAAGTGGAGGTTACTATAAAGCCTCCATTCTGAGCTTTAGTATAGTCCTGCACGTGCTGGCATGCATGCATAAATGTGCACACATAGGTACACACTCATCCTTTGTACCTCTCTCTAGCCCTATATTAATTAGGATGTTTTGACTGAATAGAATAAACCTAGCTCAAAGTGACTTAAGTAATAAGGATATTTATTATGAGTTGGGAGACCATATCATTTATCATTCAAGCCAGGAAACTATTGTTCTGTACAAATGCTGAAGCAGACAGTCCACTGGCACGGATGCAAAGTGGAATAGTTCCAGGAAAACCAGGATTGTTATGAACTGAATGTTTGTGTCCCCTCCCCAACCAATCCATAGGTTGAAATTTAATCCCCAATGTGATGGTATTTGGAGGTCAGGCTTTGGGGAAATAATTAGGTCATGATGGTGGAGCCTTTATGAATGGGAATAGTGCTGCTGTAAGAAGAGGCCAAAGAACTAGCTAGCCCAGGTGAGGATGCAAGGAGAAGTCAGTTTTCTGGAGAAGTCAATCTTCCTGGCAGAAGATATTTCTCACTAGAACCTGACAGTGTTGGCATTCTGACCTCAGACTTCCAGCCTCCAGAACTGTTTAACCCACTCAGTCTATGGCAATTTCTGATATCAGCCCAAGCTGATGAAGACAAGGTTGTATGATCACCAGAATTATCCTACATATCAAGATATCTCTAGACAGGACAGCTCTAGAGTCAATTTCAAGGATCAAAGACATCGAGGCTCTCAAAGTCTCAATGGCTAGCTTTTGCCCTTATATTTTTCCCTTTGAGCTCAGAGATGGCTGAAGCAGCTCCAAGCATCAAGACATCAACATTCTCAAAGGCATTGACTTTGTAAGAACAAGGAGTGCATTTCCAAGAGCCCCCAGAAGACTTGCCATCATGTCCACTGGTGGGAATCATGTTGCATGTCCATGGTCCAACCAGTCACTGAAGGGGCAATGTAATTACTATGGTTGGTTTTAACCGGCCAGGACTCACCCTTCCCTTGGATCTGAGAGGAGTACAGTCCAACTTCAAGCATTTAGCTGTTAGGAGAGTAAATAAAATCAGAGTTCTGTTGGGAAGGAGGAAAAGGGTGGGTGATTTTTGGGTAGGCAATCAAGAGGGCCTGCCACTCACCCACCCTGGCCAGATCTCCTGTGTGGGGTCAGTTGAGAAGCAGAGCAGGGAGGCAGACATAGGTAATCAATGGAATGCATAAGCCATTTGTAAATAACCAAGGCCTTTGAGTATCTGTGCATGTAATGATTTAATGTTACAAAGAGCCTTTGTTGCTTTCATGTCCCTAGCTCCCCACAATAATCCTGTGAGATTGGCAGCACAGATAGTAGGGTCCTCATTTCTCAGCAGCGTGCAGGGTCCAGAGGCTGGTATGTCAATGGCTGTATGCAATGGGGAGGAAAAGTGGGGCTCAGAGTAGTTAGTAACTTGCTATTGATCCCAAAGCTGCAGTCCTGTCCAGGAAAGGATTAGAACTCGGTTCTATCTGACTCCACTGTCCATTATCTTACTATGCTATGCTGATCTCAAAAGTCAAGACATTTTTTTTTTTTGGTGGGGGCAGGGAGAAGGATACAGGAAGTAAATTGGGACAAATATCATTTATAATTGGGTTGGGAAGATGAGACTTGTTGGGGTTGTGTGCCATACCTGGAACTCTGTATTTTTTTCCTCCCGTGTAAGACAGGACATTGGAATATATGTGCCAGAGAATGTTATTATTAGAGAGATGACTTGAATCTACTCTAATTAATTTTTTTCAAGGATTGAAGAAAGGAATAGAAGAAAAGAGGGGAGAAAATCATCAGACTTTCATATTTTTTAAACTGTTGTTAATAACTTTCAACCACAGTGGGGCTATTTTGACCACATTTCATTATCAGTTTCTATACATTAGAGTGTGCCAACCTACCTTGTTGGGAACGGGTACTCTACGAGTCACCAGTGGGTGGAACAGAAGGAAGGGGGTGGGAGGAAGTGCAGGAAATCTCAGTTCTTTCAAAAATACCCCATCTTGGACAGCACTGGATATGTGGGGGACAGTCAACTGCCACCCACCATCTCTCTTTCTCTTCTTCCATGCCCTACCTCTACCCCATTTTTCTTCTTCTAATTAAGCCTACTCAGGATCCATTTCTAACAAGGGGCTGATGTGAGTGCTTGTTGATGAATTCATTTTCAACATGTCTGGAGTCAGGAGGCAGCTGGGTGCAGAGCAGCTCAGATATGAGCAGTCCTGGCTAATTAGGTTCCCGGCTGCCTTTTTCCTGTACCCACCGCCCTTACCAGTCTGCCGCCCTGTCACGCCCTCTGTTGGATTTCATTCTGTTGCTTGTCTCAGTTAATTTGCAGATCTCGCGCAGAACTACACCATCTTCCACATTTATTAAGGCTTTCTCCGTTGGGGCTGATAATGTCAGAAATAATTAGCAAATCCGTCATCCCCTGGGGGTATCTGCTCAGTGGGTGACCTTGTTGTGGTCAGGGAGGGTGGACACTGTGAAAGGTACATTTGTTAATGTGTGGGGGCACTTTTGACAGACCAAATGACTGGAGGAGGGGTGTTAGCATCTAGTTGAGGGGGCCAAAAATGCTAAACTTCTTGCAAAGTCAGTCCTGCGCAATGAAGAATTATCAGCTATATGCCAATGGAGACCCACTGAAAAGCATTGTAAAGTACAGAGCAAGAGAGATTTTTAGCTTTAGTTGCTCCCCTTAAAGAGGCTTCTGATGGAGGTGTGGGGGTGGGGGAAAGGGAGTTCTACTCTCCATCTGAAGGCGCTTTGGGAACTTTTGGTTCATTCTGTTTCAGTTTTATCTCTGAGCCTCCAGGACCCCACAAAATACCAGGCTCATAGTTGCTCAGTCATGCCATGTTTGTTGATCTCATTTGTTTGTGTCCTTTTCTAACCACAGACTGGTCCCTGGCTTCAGTGAATTTTAACTGAATGTCTACTGTATCATTGGGAAGATGGAAATCACAATAGGTGTTTTAATAGCAAGAGTTTAATATAGGGAATTGGATGGACAGCTTGTGAAGGATGGAAAAGCAACAACAGAACTATGAGATGGTCCAGGTGTGGTGACGAGGGAAGCAGCTAGTGCCCCTACAGCGGGGGAATAAAGGGAAGTGTATGTGCTTCTAAAAATCTAGAAGCTGGGGACTCCTGGGTGGCTCAGTCGGTTAAGTGTCTGACTCTTGGCTCAGATCATGGGATGGAGCCCTGTGTTGTGTTCCCTGCTCAGCTCAGAGTCTTCTTGAGATTCTCTGTCGGCTCACCAATCCCCTGGATCGCTCACTTGTTTTCTAAATAAATAAATAAATTTATTAATTAAAAAAAAACCCAAGAACCTGGATGAGCACCATGTGTTATATGTAAGTATTGGATCACTAAATTGTACACCTGAAACTAATATTACACTGTATGTTAACTAACTGGAATTTTAAAAAAAATCTAAAAACCAACAAAACAAAAAAACCTAGAAGCTTGGATGAGAAGCCCATGCATCTGGGGCTTAGACCTGTGCTAAGGCGATATCCCCTGTTGCTGCTGGTACCTGTGAAAGGCCACCTGTAGGCTGATGGGGAGTGCTGAAAGCAACTGGAGACTAGAACACTTGCCAAAGTGGGGTGGGGGTGGGGGTGGGATGAGGGGCTTGGGAGGTATTGCTTTGCTAGGGAGATGCTTAAAGGGACAGGACACCAAGAGGAAGAAGGAGTCAGTCCTTTCCCTCTCCTCCAGCCTTCATGCCCCCGCCCCCAGACATTGATAGAACTGATAAAGAAATCTAGCTGGCAAAGGAGAAAAGTAGTTTCCAGGTGCAGCGGTAGCAGAGGGTAGAATACTGAAGGGTGGGTGTAGAGCTGAGGGACAAGAGCTGAAGAGAATCAAACCTGTTATGTACCAGGTTCCATGTTAGGTTTTGGGAACCCAGAGGGGAGCAAAACAGACAGTCCAGGCTCAGCATTTTCAGACCAGCATTTACAGTCCCAGGACATTACATGAATAACTACACACACAGTTAGTTACCATTATAATACATACATATTTTTAAAAGATTTTATTTACTTATTAGAGAGAGAGCACAAGCATGAGCGGGGGTGGTGGGAGGGGCAGAGGGAGAGGGACAAGCAGACACCCCACTGAGCAGGGAGCCCATAGTGGGGCTCTAACCCAGGACCCCAGATCATGACCTGAGCTGAACGCAGGCACTTAACCCACTGAGCCACCCAGGCACCCCACCATTATAATACCTATTTTTAAAGCACAAACATAGGGCATGGGAGGGCAGATAATAGGGGACATGAGCTTGCTTGGGGCTGAGATGCCTCTCCTGAGGAAGAGTCACTTACGATGTAGCCTGAGAGGTGAGGGGGAGAACTTAGCATAGTGAGAAGCAAGAGCAGAGGAACCAGCATGAGCAAAGGCTCGGAGGTGAGAGGATTTGGAGCATTTGGGGAACTGAAAGGAACAGAGCATGTGAGGGGTACCTGTGTTGTTTAGGGCTCCAGTCACTTTCCTTCTCCTTCCCCCCCAAAATCCTCCCCCCTTATCTCCCCTACCTCTCCCCCTACCTTTCCCTTGGTCCTCCTTTTCCTCAGGTCTCCCTTCTAGCTCCAGGACAGACACTGAGCCCTTCCTTCCTGAACTCAACCTTGACCTCCCCTACCACTTAGTTCTGCATCCATTCATTCTGCCTCTTGGCTTACTGGCTCCTACTGTATGGTCCTTGTATTTGATAAATGACTTTCTAGGTGTTACCACTTCTCCCAACCCCCCCTTCTCTTTGCTGATCTCAGAGCAGTTACTCAATAGGTGATTGATTTATCCTCACTTATACAAATTGAATTCAACTATCCTTGAAACATCATTTCTCATCTCTCAAATTGAAAGATATGTAAAAAAAATGACAGCATCCAGTAAAGGTACAAATGTGGAGAAGTGGGCAGTCCTATACAGCCATGTGGGAGGGTAAATTCACACAAATTTTATAGAAAGGAAATTGATAAAATGCATCAAAGGCCATATTTGTAGGCAAAGCCCCCAACAGTGAAATTTCACTTAATGGGAATCTATTCTAAGGAAATGATCACAAATACACTCAAAGATACAGCTCTGAAGATGTTCACAGCAGCATTTTTTATAATACTGAACTAGCTAAATGTTTAACAATCAGGAGTTAGGACTGGGTAAACAAAATGTGGCATACACATATAATGGCTTTTGTTGGAGACTTCAAGGTGATGTTCTAGAAGAATATGTAATGTTCAGAAAATACTTTTATCATGTATTTTTGTGTGAAATGAGAAAATTTTAGAACAAGATCATAATGTAAGAAATTATCTATTGAAAAAATACGTATGTGTAAATGATATGTATGTGTGATATATAGCCTATGTATATGCATGTGATATGCACACATATATGCACATGAGATATATTTGACACACATATGGCATGTATATCACATGTACAAGCACACAGAAGATATGCACTTATATGAATAGGAATATTAACATATGTGTGTGAATACATGTTCACACTATACATTTATGTGTATGATGCATACATGTGATGTATATATGTCATGTCCCACACATATATGTATATGTTATTGTGTGTGTAAGTGTATTTTTGTGTGTATGTATATATGTGTGCATAGCACCTGGGAAGTAAATACCAGAGTAGTGAGGGTGAATATTTCTTAATGATGGGATGAAGCTCATCTCTTCTGTGTTTTGCTTATCTGCATTTTTTTCCATTTCATACCATGTATGTGTATTGACTAAGAAGAAAGAAAAATGGCATAGTATTTGAACACAACAGATATTAGAGAGAGAAGGAAACAAACCAGCCAACCACATCCCTGC